>NW_024423786.1:24299891-24507882 GCF_017311325.1 Ursus maritimus
AGAGAGAGAGAGAGAGAGAGAGAGAGAGAGAGAGAGAGAGAGAGAGAGCGCTAGCTGTGATGCAAGTTCAAACACCAGCCTGCTCCTCCGGGAGCCCGGCGAGCCCGATGCCCCGTGCTCGCGGAGGAACTGTGCAGGCTGAACAGGCGCGGTGTCTGCGGCGACTCCGCCGAGAGCCAGAACGTCCCAGCCGAGAGCGGAGGGCAGAAGCCTCACGAGGGAATCTCGATGGATGGCGGCCGCCAGTGCCCCCTCAACCGCCTGCTGAACTGGTCGAAGTGGCGGCGGGTACCCGGCCTCCCCATCGCTGCCCGGCCGGACCGCCCACCGCCCTCCACGCCATCCATCCTCCCTCCCCTCATCCCTCTCCACCTCCCCATCCTCTCTGGCGTCTTCATCGCCACCTCCTCAGCTCGCAGCCTGAGCTGGACCCCGGCCCACCTCCCCCGCAACACACCTCCCCAGCCACCACCAGACCCACCTGCCGACGCGGCCATTTCTCGACGGGGCCCCGGCTCCAGCTATTTAAAGAGGAAATGTCATTTCGCTTCTCTCGCTCCCGGGTTCCGGCTCTTCTAAGCTTCACCTGGCCAATGGGGTGGCCTATGCATCCGGCTCCGCCCCTAGCCTCCGAGTTCCGTGTTCCGATTGGCCATGACGTGCGCAAGGCTTTTCGGGAAGTGTAGTTTTATTGCCCCCGCTCCCGCGTGGTCCGAGTAGGGCGGAGGCCCACGCCGGTGATTCTTATTGGCTGGTTGTGGCGGAGGTGGAGAGCTGAGAACGCGCCAGCCTGTGTCTGTGGGGCGCGCAGTGCCTGCCGGGAGAGGTAGTCTTCTGGCTGAGGAGAGCTGTCATTCTGAGGGGCTGGGGTAGGGAAAGCTCTTGAAGTGCAAATTTCCCCATTTTAGGCCTCTCTCCAGGGCCCCGGCTCTTTATTTATTTATTTTTTTTTTTTTTACCTTGTTCTTCATTCCCTAAACCTCTCGCCAGTGACTAGCTTCCGGTATGAAAACGAACTCTGCGTGAGGGCTGTGAAACCAGAAAAAATTTGGAAATGGACAAGAGGGCTGTTGTCCAAAAATGCGAAGGAAATCTGACACTCCACCCTGAAGTAAAATATCAGGAGGCCCAAAAGCAAGCCATCTCTGATGAGTCACCTGTGACACCCAATTGAAATAGCATCGCCTTGGCTGAGTGCTCTGGTTTCTACAGATTAATTTGGTCTGGTTACAACGGCTGCTCAGGATCTTTAACTCCCACTCTTACCTTGCTTTTCTTGAACACCCAGAGAACACCTGTTCCACTTTTAAGAGCGCATTAACAGTATAGAGGGATTCAAGATGCTTTCCTTTTTGCTCCTGGAGGAGGAGTTGAGATACTAAATAGTTTTGCTCAACTGGAGGAGTTGAGATACTAAATAGTCTGATATTCCCTTTGAAGAAATATTGGAAGGTGCTCTGACCCTGAGCCAGAGATCGTTACTGAAACCCTGGCTCTTTCCTTACTAAATATGAGAACTTAGATAAGACCTTATAATTCTTGAGCACTCAGGCCCTTCACCTGTATCATGTGAGCAATAATTACTATTCCATCTGCCTCATAGGCTGCAAGCTTTTAGAAAGGAGGCAGAAATTTTACTCTTGTTTGATTTACTTGTATTTCTAGCATCTAACAGGGTGCCTGGCACATAATAGATACTTAATATTTTAAAAATAAATGTAAGGCACAGATGAGCTAACATTGGAAATACTATTTGTAGACTTTGAAATGTAAGTATTATCAGTGAATGGGAAGGAATTTTTAGTAGAGATATAGTTAGTCTGTGTGCATAGCTTTTCTAACACTGAAAAGATCAAACAGTTGAGCTTCTTGATAAAGGATTTGAAATTTAAGTTGTGATTAAAAAGACAGAGACTGGTGAAAAACAATGCAGCTCTCCTAGCTCCGCTGAAAACTTTAGAGCTCAGAATACTATAATTCCATTCAAGTTAACAAGAATTGGTATTTCCTTGGGGCTGGGATATACAAACATAGATATACACTGTGTCTGCACCCTGATTGTACCCTGTAAACCCTGTCTGCACAGCTCTGCTTGGATAAAATTGATTTAGCTTTTGTTATTCAGAACTTTAAATTTCCATTTTTTATTATCTCAATGCTATTGCTTTCTAAGTTACGAAAATAGTAGAAGTTTCTGCACTCACCATGTTGAAGATATTAAGATAAAAAGGACATCAATCCTTAGGGATTTAGCAAATAAAAATATAGAACATGCAATATTTAGGACATAATTAAAGTAAAATATTTGTTATCTAAAATTCAAAAATTTATTTGAGTGTTCTGTATTTTATCTGACAACCTTTTCAAACCAGTTAAAATATAGATTTTCTTGTTTGTGTTTTGTTTTTGTCCTCATCATGTATCTAAGCCTTAAGAAATTTGGCCAGTTTTCTTTTTAATTTAATTCTCACCTAATGAACAAACAAACTTGACAATATTGCTTAATTGATTAAAAGGAAGTTTTCTGATTCTTTGACCCACAAATTTCTCAATTTGGGGGTGGCAGAATACAGAGAACAAAGGCCAATCTAAATATAAATAGGGGAAAAAGTGAACATTTATAATTACAAGGTTGCCATTTATATGACACTGTAAATAGACTCCATTCTGCTGAGCAGATGGCATTACATAGTAAAGATTTCATCATCATTAGAAATGCATTTTAAAAAAATAAGGAGGAGGATGTAAAAATTGAGCCAGTAGTCCCACAGTATTCATTCTCAATGATCTTTAATAATACAAAGGAGATTTTGTTTCAGGGTTGATACTAAATAGCCAAAGGCTACAGCTTTGTTTTCAAATAGCTCTAATTTGTAATTTTATAAGAACCTACTGCCAATCTAGAAAGACAGCAGCAAAAGTAAACCAGTTTTCTTAATTCATTAAGTACTATATTGTCCTATGAAGCAATTTCTTGTATATTTATAATTTAAAGTAAAATTAGTAAGGATGAAAATTGAAAAAGCACCAGATATTTGAACGACCTGTATTTAGTTCAAATTAGACACTTAGAGCTTTATTATTTTAATATTTATTGCCTAGGAACCAAAAGGAAAGAAGTTTGTTACACTCATGGTTGAGAGTCGAAAAGTCATTAAAGTTCTTGCAGAGATGAAGGATTGTGAAAACAGCAAATTTAGAAAAGGAGAAAATTGCATAGTCACATTGTTTCATTTTGGGTTTTTTTTTATGCTTCCACTTTAAGAGAATGACTTTTAGCGATTATCAGCTATGCCCAGGCTACTGTTGATAATAATACCACACAACACAAAAATGATAGCAACCCTGATGAAGAAGGTATAAACAAAATAGGACATCACTCTGCAAATCGATTCTGCTGTTTTCCAATTTCCCTGTTCAGTACCGGTTGAGGCTGTGAAATTGACCAGAGCAATATAAAATGAAAGTAAAGAGAGAATACCTGTGACTGTTACCTTTCAACAAATGACATCCTTCTATATTTATCTTTCTCAGGCTACAGCTACAGCAAAATGTGATATTTTTCCTTGCTAAAGACATTTATGTTGGCTGATCTAATGCTTTAAATGAAGCAAAAGAATTTTTAATTATCTGATTGTAAACTTAATATATAATATCACATACTGGAAAAGTGGGTTTTTTATAATGTCTAGAACCTTATATATTTCATAAGATTTTTTTTCTTTTAAATACAAAACTCTAAATAGATAGTAACATCAGGTTTATTGATTGTACATAACTGGTCTCAGTTGTATTTTAATTTTTGAAAATTTATTTTTAAGTAATCTCTAAACCCAATGTGGGGCTCAGGATTATGACGCCAAGATCAAAAAAAATCAAAAGTGGCATGCTCTTCCACCTGAGCCAGCCAGGTGCCCCTGTATGTTAATTTTAATTCCCTCGAGGTGATGTGAGGCTTCAATATGGTGGTAACTCAAAAACTGCCTTTTGTGAATCACTGAATTTGATCGTACTGAGGGTTATTAAAACACACTCATTTGCTTTTTAAGTGTTTGAAATTTAGCATATATATGAAAAACAAGAGACTGTCAAACTAGTGGCAGGGATATTCAGTTCCTCAAAAATATTTATTACCATCTCCCAGTCTGCATTCTGGGCAGGCACAGTATAAACTACTGTTCCTGAAATCAAAAACAATAGTTATCAATTCTATGGAGAGATAGAGATAAAGACTGAATGTTTATGTTCCTTCAAAATTCATGTTGAAACCTGATCCTCAATGGGATTGTATTTGATGGGAGAGCCCTTGGGAGGTGATTAGGTTATGAGGGTGGAGCCTTCATGAATGGGATTAGTGCCCTTATAAAAGAGACCCAGAGAGCTTCCATCACATGAGGACACAGAGAGAAGACAGCCATTCATGAAATAGGATAGGAACCTCACTAGAAACAAAATCTGCCAGAGCCTTGATCTTAGGTTTCCCAGACTCCAGAACTGTGAGAAATTTCTATAGCTTGTAAGCCACCTAATCTATGGATTCTGTATAGCAGCCTGACTAGACTAAGGTGTGTGTATGTGAGTGTGTGAGTGTGCATGTCTGATATAAGGTTACAGGAATCATAGGTGTATGATTCCTAACCTCAAAGAACCTTATGATTTATCCATTGAGATAAAACATGAAAATTCACATTTTCACATGAAAATCAATATTCACATGAAAAATCAACTAAAAACTGAGGACAGAGGACAGCACCTAGTTAGAATAAAATAAATACTTCACAAAATTACAATTAAGGATTTCAGAAGAGAGATGAGATTTTGTCCAGCTGGTGTGGGATTTCAGCTGGGAATCAAAGGAGGGAATGCCACAGAAATATTCACAAAAAGAATAGCATATGTTCTTACCCATTTGCTGTATCTTGGCTTGACCTACAAGATAAAGCATTAATTCGTTCATACTTTAACATCGATAGGGCTTAATTCAGGGCTTGAACAAAGAAAAGGTAACACATAGCCATGTGTTACCGACACTATTTCACTTAATTTCATGGTTTAATAAACATTTATGAAAAATTTTGCAAGAACAGTGTCACAAATAAAGAGACTAAATCCTAAAGAATATAAATAAGGTGTCCACAGTCATATAGAGATCTTTGGCTCCAAGGGCAACTCTTTGTTGATTACAGTATATAAAGGTCCCTAGGTATAAGAGCATTGAAAATAAGGTGTCGTAGAATTTTTTTCTGTATTAAACAGGTCTAGTTCTCTATCAAACCACGGTCAATTAATATCTGCTAGTATTTACCATGAATGGACAGTACTACTGGTGTAGGTTTGAGATACTTTTAGGCCCCAAGAAATGGGGGGGAAAAATTTAAGTCAGAGGGGAAATAGTCACACTATTGAAGTAATTTGACTTTGTCAGACTTAACTGATAGATTTAGAGGTATAGTAATGTAGTATTTTTATATTTCCACTACATAATTAAATAAGATGGTTAAATATGTATATATGATTAATCATTATTATTTATTAAGTTGACTATGCTTCACTATTCTACTGCACAATTGAATTATTGTACAAGACTGGAGACTGAATGGAATTACCCTATTGGACCCTTAAGTTATTTGACAATATTTAAGCTTAGAATCACTGTGAGAGCCAAGGCCATTGTCAAATGTGAGACATCAACACCGTTCTCTGTTTGAAGATTAGTTTATAATCCAAATGGAATGAATGGAATTAAACAATGATTGTTGATTCTTTCTAACCTCAATCATGATCTGAATTTTTTTTTTTTTAAGCTCATGGAATCACTAAAAAGCCAAATGGGAAAGAATATCAGTGGGCAATAGTCTTCAGCATGTAGACACAGGAAATGAAATTCTTGTGGAATAGGCATCAGAAATAGGAAAGGAGTACATTAAACACAGCAGAGAAAACACAGAGGATAAGGAGTTAATTGTACTTTAATCCCCCAAATAATCAAATATTTATAAAGCGAATTTGTTGGTGTACCACAGTAATTGCAGGGATATTTAATTTTTTATTTCTTGTTGTTGTACCATAGGGTTTCTGAATCTCAACACTACTGACATTTGCTGCCAGATTACTCTTTGTCTTTGGGGGGAGAGGGGTGGTGGTGTCTACCCTGTGCATTATCAGGTACTTAACAGCACCCTTGGTCTCTACCCACCCGATGCCAGTAGCACCTCCCACAAAGATGTGACAACCAAAAATGTCCCCATGGATTCTCAAATGTCCCTTATGGGGAAAATTGTCCCAAGTTGAGAACCACTAAATCGTTAAATAAAATGGCTAAGTATAGATAGATAGATAGATAGATAGATAGATAGATAGATTGCAGATAATGACTGCAATTAATGTTTTTTAAATTTTTCGTGGCACATTAACCTATTTGCAGCTTATTCATAGTTAAACCTGAGCAGGAACTAAGGATACAGCTATTTTCCCACTTCAGTACTGTGGCATAGGCTCCTCATCGGTGATCTCTAGCCTTGCTAACAGTAAGAGAAGACGAATCAAAGCACCCTCATAGGTGTTGTGAATGCAAATGTTTGTGACATTAAAACCAGCATGTGTATGTAAGGATAGACTAAAGTATGGGATTGATAACAAACTACCCCATACTTCCAGTAGCTTAAATCACCAACATTTCATTTTGCACTCTTGCTAGTGCTCCACGCAGGCAAGCAGGCATTCTGTTCATTGCAATCACTCAGAGCCCCAGACTGACGGAGCAGCCAAACGTGCAAATGCTCTTGGTCACTACACCGGGAAGAAAACGAAGGTGCCAAGAACAGGCTGCCCCAAGATGGGCCACTCTTATATGAATGTTATTTTGAGTTAAAAGAAATCGAAACCCAGCAGATTCAGGAAAAGCTCTTTCCCTCCCGCTCAACTGCCTGCTTATACCAGCAAGAGAACTATTAACAAAGATTCCTCTTTCCTGAAAAATTTAGCTATATAACAGGGAAAACTTTGTTTTCTGAACATCTCCTTTTACCTTCCAAGCTGATGATCTTTGTCTCCTTTGTATTCTCAAACATCCACCCGTCTCTTAGCTCAAATAGGTATCCTGTTGCTTTACTGTCTTTGAAATTTCATATCTGTGTGGTTTCTCCATTCTTCTGCTATGAAATTTGATTTTCTTCTGTTTATCTGTTTCACGTCAATTTGATTCTTAGTCCAGCTAGAAGGACCTTGAAAGGCAGAGGAAATTCTTCCATCTTAACAAGAGCATGTGGTAAATTGTGCACTGGGTTTTAAAGTTTTCATCTGGAAAGACATGCATCACTTCCTTTCCCATTTCATTGGCCAAAATAAGTCATGTGGCCAACCTTAACTGCTCCTACAAATAGGAGTCCAATTCTATCATTCTCAGAAGGAGGAAAGTCAGAAACCAGCACCAATGAGGAACATACCATGCAAGGACGGTGCTAGACACTTTAAGGGATACAAGAATAAATAATGCCTAGTCCCCACTCTCAAGACCTGGCAGTTACAAAGGGCATCTGTAGTATACACACATAGGACTTTGAAAGAAACCAACAGTTGCTAAGATTATTTTCCCCCATCACATGGAACCAAAGCCATCTATCACAGGGGTTCTTCACCGGGGTGAATTTGTTCCCCAGGGGATATTTTGGGGGGTCACATTTTAGAGTGCTGTGTAAGAGCCAGGGAGGTTGCTAAATATCCTACAATTCACAGCACAACTCCCACAAAAAAGAATTCTCTGGCCCCAAATATCAATAGTGCTAAAGTTGAAAAACTCTGGTTTACAGTAATTTTCAAACTTTCTCACACACACTCCTAAATCCACTGAAATGAAAATCATGCCTTTCAAATGTCTATAGCTGAGATTATATACACCAGTGTTCAGAAGCCCGAGTGGGCTCTACCATCACACATTCCACGTTCAAGTATGGTACTTTTATTCCGAAGTGCACATCTGGTACATCTGTTTTGAGATCCACATGAGAGAGTTGACTATGTTTTCCATTCTTTTTTCAAAGACTTTGAAATTCAAATTTAAAGCATTGCTTTTCAAAACAGCACCATAAATATATCTGCCAACTTAAGGAAGTGACGTTTAGTCCCAATGGGGAAAAAAAAAGTGGCATGCGATAATTAGATGCTGACCATGGATAATAAGCTTTATATCAGGGCTATGGCAAGACCTTGACAGGGTCACCTTTTTCTAAGAACAGTCCACCATGATAGGAGTGGTCAGGAAATGATGGACCACCAGTGACCAAGGAAAGGGGGTGTGTTACAGTGCTGGGGTATTAAATGAGTTTGTGAGACAACTTTTTACAGACACAGATGAATGCAGAAGCAAGACAGGCATGTGACATGACTTCTTTCTACTTGAAGTTTGGGAGCTATAAGTAAACTACACTGAGGGAATTTTGACCTTCCAATGTCAATTTGTGTTTGAATTTGGGTTTAAAGTTAGTTCCCAGACAGCAAGTTTTGTTTCCTAGTCTGAGCCTCAAGCCCGAGGCTTGCAGAATGACTGGATGATGTGATGCCTGGCAAAAGGATATTTGTGGGTTGTTAATCTGTGAATCAAAGGGCAAACCCTGGCCCAGCAGTATGTTAATCCTAATGGCTGAGTGGAAGCCAGTACAATCATTTACAAGAAGGCACCCAGTTTGGGGTCTCCAAACTATGTTTGGAATGTACCAAATCAATAAATTGCTAATTTTTCCACCTGTGTTAGCTCACTGGCTCCTCAGGGGGTTGAAGCTTGTAGTGCAAATACAATCCAAACACTTTCTTAATTACTCAGACTACAACAGGTCAAGGGAACATGCCTAAACCTAGTTTGGAATTCTTTTATTTACTAGGTTTCTGCAGTCACAAGGGAAATTTAATTGCTATGCAAATTCTTCATTAAAAAAATGAATCCTTTCACACCTGTCCTTGGTGAATACCATTTTTTCCCCTTTTATTCTCTGGGGTCTGTTTATTAAGTAAACGTTTTTGTTCAAAGAGAATATAGGCTCAAGTCTTTAAGAGTGAGTGTCGTAATTCCTGCAACTTATTTGCAAACAGTTTGGCACAAATAATAAGTATAAAAGTGTACACAGACACAGGAATATAGCAAAAGTGACAAAATGTTATCCTTCAGGTTTAAAATTTCCAAATAAAAAAAGTCAAAAGAAATGATCAAACAACCCAGATTCATGAGGTAGCAGAAAAATGGAAGTTCTGTTATCTAAACTTGAAATCTTAAAATGAAACGGTATTAAAAATTGTCTTAATTTTTTCCTTAGAGACAATGTGGTAGAAATAAAAGAGTATTTGGACATGATGGAACACAGTATTCAAATCTTTGTTAAATGAATATTGATGATGCCTCTCTCCCCAGGGTGTGTTTTCAACAGTGATAGTGGATGATTCCAGATTTAGCCACACAATGTCAACTGGTTCCTCTCCTTACCAACAAAAAGGCATATTCAGGAGGGTGAAAAGAAAGGTATGTTTTTGTTTTGTTTTGTTTTAAGGATGACTCAGTCTGAGTTGACTTTTATTCATCAGTGCTGGGCTCTGAGCTGCTTGGCTAACTAACCACAGATTGTGTTGAGAGAAAAAGTGCTTACTTGGCGCTCAGTGCTTGCAAGACCTAACAATTTATTGTAGTGGTTTGTACCTCCTCGACTTCCTTGTTGAATGATGCTATGGACTGTATTGTGTCCCTCCAAAATTCATATGTTAAAGTCCTAACCCCTGTTAAATAACGAAAATTCAACTGAGTAAATTTTAAATCTAATTGGCTTTAATGAATGATACACTTATCAGCATCCCATCTAGCAAATAGGAAGGAGCTCCAAGGAGCTACAGGATGAGAAGGTTTTTAAAGTCAGAGAGTGTTTAAGACAAGGAACTCATAGGAGTGCCTGGGTGGCTCAGTTGGTTAAGCGGCTGCCTTCAGCTCAGGTCATGATCCCAGGGTTCTGGGATTGAGCCCCACGCTGGGCTCCCTTCTTAGCAGAGAGCCTTCTTCTCCCTCTCCCTCTGCCTGCCGCTCTGCCTACTTGAGCTCTCTCTACCTCTCTGTCAAATAAATAAATAGGGGCGCCTGGGTGGCACAGCGGTTAAATGTCTGCCTTTGGCTCAGGGCGTGATCCTGGCGTTATGGGATCGAGACCCACATCAGGCTTCTCTGCTGGGAGCCTGCTTCTTCCTCTCCCACTCCCCTGCTGTGTTCCCGCTCTCGCTTGCTGTCTCTCTGTCAAATAAATAAATAAATAAATAAATAAATAAATAAAACCTTAAAAAAAAAAAAGACAAGAAACTCATAACAACAAAAAGATTATTTCAGGCAAGGTCACCTTTCCTTTGGGGGACAAAAGGAGTCTATCAGGAGATGACCTTACTCATGCTAACCAGGAAATTCCAGACTGACCAGTTAAGATTATATTCCTGGATAAGGTTGAATGTGCAATCAGGTTAGGTATAGTTTCAGTTTGCCCACATGGGCATGGCACAAGTGATTCCATTTTGGTCCTGTTTTCTCCTTTTTTTTTAAAAGTAAACTCTACCCCCAGTGTGGGGCTTGAACTCCTGACGCAGAGATCAAGAGTCACATGCTCTACTGACTGAGCCATTTGGGTGCCACCCTGTTGTCTCTATTTTTTTCCTAAAAATTTAATTAATTAATTAATTAATTTTAGAGAGAGATTTTGTGAGCAAGGAGAAGGGCACAGGGGGACGGAGAGGGACAAGCAGACTCCACGCTGAGTGTGGAGCCCAACTCGGGGCTCAATCTCAGTACTCTGAGATCATGACCTGAGCTGAAATCAAGAGTCAGATGCTCAATGGACTAAGCCACCCAGATGCCCGCTGCTGTCTCCTTTTTAACACCCCCAACTGTGATGGTATTTGGAGACAGGGCCTTTGGAGGTAATTAGTTTTAGGTGACATCATGAGTGTGGGGGTCCCCATGATGGGGTTGGAGCCCTTTAAGCAGAGACCCAGAGAGTTTAGGCTCTCTCTCCTTCCCTGCCATGTGAAGACACAGTGAGAAACCAAGTTTTTGTTAAGATATAGGGGATAACATAAAGCTATAATTATTCAAAACATAACAAATGTTGTCAATGTGAATTAATGTTCTACAGGCTTCATTAATAAAGTTAAAACTATCATATTAATTGGAGTGAGGTACTCGCATAGAATATTACACATATACACGTATGTTTGTACATTTACTACTACAGGAAGGTGGAAACAGCATTTTCTTTTAAATCTTTTGCTATATTACTGAGATGACTGGTGATAAATGAAATTACAATATAAACTAACAGCAAACCATAGTATGTTTTAACATTTTTACTCTAGAAGAATAAGACAGTCTGGTTACATAGAAAGAATAATATTATATGCCAATCTCATAATCTCAATATCTTCGTGTTATTTTAAGAATTGCCAAGTCGATGCCTATTTCTTGTTCTAGGGGGAAAAAATATAAAAGAAATAGTAATAAATATCTCTCAAAAATAGCAGGTAAACCTAAATGATTTCCTATGAAATTATCTTAATTACTATAAGATTCTCCATTCGTGATTCCAGTGTGTTTCATGTTATGTTTTATATCACATTAAACAATGTAACATACTAATATAGCTTCTGTTGGGGAGGGAAAGTTTTACTTTTACCCTGTAAGATTCTTCTAGCTGGTATTTGAATTACATTTTTGACATGAGACAGATTAACAGGAGAAAATCAAATTTAATTTTGTACACACAGACTTGAAATGCTAGACAGTCAGGGGAAATGAGGTTTGTATGCATCCTGGAGCTAAGGAGAAAGGGGTAGGGGTCTGGGAGTTCAAAGGGAAGGAATGCAATTCACAGGAAGATGAAAAAGAGTAAATGTTTGGAAAACAAATGTTTGCTGGGCCACTTAGGAACGATAGGGCATAGAGAGAACTTTGATAAAAGAGCCCTTGCTCAGCTGCTCCCTATCATACCTGGTTTGCATTGTAATGCAGTTATCTATGGCAGTGGCATTCTTCTGGAGCAGGTCCTCTATCTAAATTCTTTCAAGCAGTTGTTGGTAGGAAAGGAAGGTCAAAGTTTCTACCTGAGTCTTTTGGGCCTTGCACGTTTTCAGCTTGGCATAATCTGCATGCCAGAGTGGCCCATCTTGGGGCAGTCTGCCCTTCCCCTCTATACTTCCAACCCAGTTTCATCCTTCCTTACATCTCTGAAGCTGCCTTGAGCTTTCCCCTTCCCCAGCATAGTGAATAATCGGCTGGAGTGGTTGGGTAGATTAAGGAATGAAATATGATAAAACTTCTATTACATTCTTACTTGCCACACAGACTAATCAAATAGATTCGGTAGGTTAAGGCATAGATTAAAGCAGGGAGATAAAACCCCAAATATCCTCTCCTATTTTGGCATACTTTGTCACCGAATAATCTCCATGTTCTGCCCTATAGAAATATATACATTCGTTATATGAATAAATGGTGTATGTGGGCATATATTATGTATATGAAAGCCTGAATAGATTTATGACTTAAATACATTTGAAATAAATTTGATGTCTTGTGGCCATGTTTTGGGTACATACTACTTAAGAATTATTTTCTCTTTCTAGAAAATTCAACCTTTTTTGTTACAAAGTGACACTGCTAATTTTAGTAATACCTTTCTTCTTAAAGTCTATATTTTCTGATATTAATACAGCCACACAGTTTTTTTATTGGTGTTTACATGGTCTAACTTTTTTCTCCTTTTACTTTCAACCTTATTGTATCCTTGCATTTAAGTTGGCATGTACTTTTAATATGAATAGCACATATTATATAATCAAATATGAAAATTTTGAAATAGAGTGGTTAGTTCTAGATTTAGTGTAATTACTGTGTATTTAATTTAAATATTGTCATCACTGGATGTGCATCAGATTTTTTCCCACCCTATTTGTTTTGTTCTTTTTTTTTAATTGATAAAGTATTTTTTTATCATTCCGTTTTCTTTCCTTTGTTTGGAAGTTATAAGCACTCTTCCTTTTCTTTAGTAATAATCTTAGTCATTATAATGCATATAAAATACATTGTTGATTTACAAAGGTCTATTGTTAATCTTGACTTGTTTCCTTTTTCCAGAAAATGTAAGGTCCTTAAAACCATTCTAACTCCATGTATCTCCTTATTGATACAGATGGCATGATGGCAGGAATTTTATTTGGCATAATTTAAATCCCACATTACCATTATTGCTTTGTATGGCCCATGTTTGTTTACATTTCTACATATTTATCATATTATTTTTGCTTTTTTTCCCTTAATACAACTCTGTTTTCCCATTCTGGATAGTTTCCTTATGTCTAAGACAGGAAGAAAGCTCTCACAAAAAAATCATCCATACTTTCCCCTTGGTCTTGGACTTACCAGCCTCCAGAACTGAGAGAAAATAAATTTCTGTTGTTCAAGCCACCCAGATCATGGTCTCTTATTATGGTAGCCCACGCTGACAGTTGCAAACATTTAGTTATGAGAGCTGATAGGAATTTCAGAAAAGAGAAGATGCTGCAAGCTATGTAGTTAGTACTTTGTAAACACTAAAGCTAGTCCGTGTAAGATTTCCACATGGTGAATGGCTCCATTTTAACTTAAGGTGTATTAGACTAGGTAGACATTTTCATGCGAATGATGACTGGATTGCTTTTTTTTTTTTTTTAATGTTCTTTAGCCTCTTCTTATTCCTGGCCCACGTCCATGTATATTAAATAAACCATACTAACTGCTCCTTTTGTATACCTTTGTATAGCAAACATTTAGAGATTCTAACATTTCTGCATGTAGAACATTGCCACAATTGTATTATCATAAATTCCTGGGAGAGCTGATGTCCAAGCCAAGACCCAGAACAGAGGACTCAGTATTGTGGTACTGTCCTATTTCTTTTAAGGCTTTCCTGTCATCTCCTCTCAGTTGCTTTTCACACAAAAGAGAGTTAAAATAGAAGCCTTCTTATTTGAATAAAAGTCTATTAAAATAGAGAGTCATACAAACATGATACAGAGTTTAAACTTTTAATTCGAATTCAAAGCATAAACATTCTTTTCACCAGTCTTTTAGTGTAAAACCAGCGTCTCATCTTGGACTGAGTCTGTCATTTGAAGTCCACGCTATTTTTCTTCCTTACACAGTATCTGTAATGCAAAGTCTATGGCTTCTATTTTCAATTTCTTTACAGTAGAATGGGAATTTAAAGAGATTTGAAACAACTACATGCAGAATCATTCTAGGCTTTTATGGTCCCCTGTAATATTTTACAGTTGTTTTAGCCATACCTAATTTGACAGGATTTTTTTTTAAGTGTCTTTATAGAAAGAAGTGTTGCACCATTATGTCCTAAGGCAGGGGCTGACAAATTACTGTCCATAAGCCAGATCCAGTGCATGGTTTGTTTTGTACTGTCTACAAGCTAAGAAGAATTTCTACATTTTTAAAGGATTCGGTTTTGTTTTTGTTTTTGTTTTTGTTTTTGAGAAAAAAAAAGAATATATGAACCTGAAAGTGTTTACAATCTGGCCCTTTATAGAAGTTTGCCAGCCTCCACCTTAGGACATCAGGGACCTCTTCTGGATTCTTGGCAGGTGCAACAAGAGGGAGCAAGGGGAGTTTTAAGTGCCAGACAAAGAAATGGTATTCATGTTTTTTGCCAATGTTCTACTTACCCCAACTCAATCATATTGATTCCCCCTAACTGCGGGGGAGGCTGGGAATTGTTGTTGTTGTATATCCTGGGGAAAAGAGATGTGGTAAAGAATTATCATTTGTTTCCATCATATAGAGTGTTTTCTGATCATTCAACTTAGAATAGAAATAAAAGTTCTCTTATTTTGCTCTCATGTTCCATTAAGTTATGTGTTATTTATGTGACATACAAATCACAACAGTGCCACTGACATAAACATATTTGAAATATATAACTGACACTTGATAAGTCTACAGCTCAACCAATGGGATAGAGAGGACATGGGCATCTTGGAGGGGAGTCTTCTAACCTGGAGGTTTCAGCAGGTCCTGATTATCGAGCATTCTGGGTTGTTGATGTTTGAGAGCAGCGCTTCTGGACAAGAGGTGATTTTGCCCTTCAGGGGACATTTGGCAATATCCGGAAATACGTTTGGCTCTCCCAATTAAGAGAGTGGTACTAGCATCTTATTGGTGGAGGCCAGCAATGCTGTTTAATCCTAACGTGCTCAGGACAGCCTTTCACAACAAAGAATTATCTGGCTCCAAATGTCAAGAGTGCTGAGGTTGAGCAACCCTGGATTACAGAGCATGAGTTGATCTGGCAAGCTGCAAAGTGGAGGTTTGTTAAGAGAGCCTCTGCTATATGTACGTAAGAATTAAGTTGGTCAAAATATATAGGAAGTAAATATTTAGAAATTGTTAAAGTTCCTAAGGAAGCCAGTTAATTCATACCTTTACCTCCCTCTGGATCCTAAACACACTGAGATTTGGTATAGAAAGCTCAGGGATCAGTGTACTAGCTTTCTATCTGGCCAAGCCTGATCGAAGAACATAACATGGACAAAGGGCAAAAAGAGAATTCTGAATGCTTCCCTTCAAATCTGCAGGAAGTGAGATCTGAATCTTATCAGCACAGGGAGTCCAGGGAGATGGAGAGAGTGAAACCACAGAAACAGAGCAATGTTGAACTCATCAGTGTCTTAGCAGAAAAATACAGACCATGGATGGCAGAGTTTTATCATTTCATTAATTCATTTCTCTTCTCATGAGAAGTGTTGAAAAGGTAATAGTTTCAACCTTTTTCAGTTATGTGGAGTTTCTATTTTATTATCTGGAAAGGACTGTAGAAAGAGGAAAAAGTTGGTTCCCCTCAGTTATGGTGGAGAAAGCCCCTTACCTTTGGGAGCCCACTCTTTTCCTCTCTCTTCTACCTTGACTGAATATAGGATTTTGAGCAAGTCACAAACTTCCAGACCTCAGTTTCCTCCTATCATGGTTAATAATCCAGATTTGTTGGCAGAATGAGGGCTGGCTCAGATAATCCATAGAGATCTCTTAAAATTGTAAGAACATTCCAAAGGACAGACGGATGATTTAAAAACAGCACAAAATGTATGCAATTATGAAATCTTGGCTGTGAGATCAAGTGGATAATCTCAGTCTTCTGAATGATTAGAAATTGATCATGGGGAAAAACTGTTTGAATGGAAAAGGCATAGACATTCTAAGGCACGATCGTTCTGAGCACGCTGTCTTCCTTGGCCTCAGTGAGAGCTACACCTGTGGTTTGGAAGTTGGTTATTCTGTTCCCCCAGTTCTCTGTTGCCTTGGGCTCTGTGAATGTTCTGACCTCAAATTTAATTATTTCTTTGCATCTTCCATCAATTGTCATTCTCATGTTCAGAAGTTTTCTTTAGCTCCAGGATTGTTGAAAATCACCTAATGTATTTCTGTGATTGGTACTTTGTGGTGATGGGGGCAATACACATACAGGACTGAGACTCAGAGGCAGGAATTTTAGACATGATTCAGCCTTTTGCCGGCCTAGTGATTGAAGGAAAATCACTGATGCTTTGGAGCCTTCACTGTTTCATCTGTAAAATGAGGAGAATAAAAGCACTGAACTCTCAAGGCTCTTGTGAAGGTAAAGTGGGTGAAAACACTTGTAAAACTATGAAGCATGCACAGATGTTAGAAATGTTATTAATTCTTCATCTACTTGTAGTCACCCTCTGGGACATCGTAAAGTCTTCTTTGCCTTGAGGAATAAACATGCAGGAAAGAAAGTGCCTATTTACTCAATCATTAGGTGTATAGTTGAAGAATAGTTGGGGGTCCCTTTCTAATGATTCAGACATCTAGATGTGTTTGCCTGACTAATGAGATGTGTTTCTAAGGGTCCCACCTCAGCCTGACTACTTGAGGGCAGAGAACAAACCCTCTGTCTCACTGCCATGTGCACTGAATGGTAAACAGGGGCCCCTAGGAACCCTATCTGACTAGGGGCCTCTGCCTAAACCACAGTGGCTTCTGACCATATGATTGAATGGTCCAAAAATGTTCAGAGCCATAATACTCCATCTCTGTAAATCTCAGCTTTGGAACCTGCTTACCCTCGTTAGAAGGAATGACATGAAAATGTGTTTATCTAAAAAGGCTTTTTTTCCTATTTGCTTATTAGATAATTGTCACAGATTAAAAACAGGACTAAGAAAAGTCAATACTGCAGTACAGTTCAGCTAGAATTTCAAATGCAGATTTCCAAGAAATAACTATCTCACCCAGCACAGTTCTGATGAGTCTCCATAGCCTGGCTGAAAAGGTGGACTCTTGCTCAAAACCACCCTCTCCGTTCACACTATTGGACTCAACTGGTTGCCTGGCAACACTGATCACAGGAAACCCCCATTGCCGCCCCCTTACCTAATTTAATTAAACTCAGAATTCTATCCCTCCATCCAGGAATGTAGCAATATGTGCTTTAACAGCCATAAAAATGTCCATTCTCTTTGACTCAGTAATTCTACTTTGGGAACTTGTCCTAAGGAAACAATCCAAAACATGGAAAAAGCTTTGTGACCCAAAACACTCATCCCTACTTGATTTATAATATCAAATGATTAGAGAAAGCATTCAGGTCCACCTTTAGGGAAACAGTTAAATCAGTTGTATAGAGGCCAAGGGCATGTCGCCCCAAGATGAGCCGCTTTGGCATGAACATTATTTTGAAAGGAAGCAATCAAAACCCAGCAGATTTAGGAAAAGCTCTTTACCTCCCACTCAACTGCCTGCTTGTACCAGGAAGAGAGCTATTGACAGAGATTCCTCTTTACCTTATAAACTTATCTGTGTAAGAGGGCAACCTTTATTTTCCAAACACCTCCTCTCACATTCCTGCTAATGTTCTTTCTCTCTTTTGTATCCTCTGACTCATAACCCTCTCTTAGCTCATACAAGCCTTAGGTTGCCTCACTGCCTTTGGAATTTCCTTGTCCCTGTGGATTTGCCACACATACACTACTAAATTTGATTTTCTCCTGTTAATCGTTCTCATGTGAATGTGATTCTAAGTCCAGCTAGAAGAACCTTGAGGGATAGAGGAAATTCTTCCTCCCCAACAATTGTGATGTATGCATTCAAGGGAACATTGTACAATCAATGAAAATTATAGTGATGAAGGCTATGTTAAAATATGGAAACACCAATGATATAATGTTGAGTGAAAAAGTAGAATTTACAGTTATCAGCACACTCTGATTATAACTATGGGAAAATATGGCTAAGAAATTCACCAGAACACTATTATCATTGTTGTTAGGGTGGTGAGATCATGGATGATTTTCAAAAAAATATTTTTCTCTTTTGATGGCTAGTTTTTTATAATACATTTGTTAAAGATTTACAGCTCTGAAACCTGCTTCCATCCTCATTTCTGACCTATTCTGAATGTGTGGAGTTAGATAAAAGGAACCTCAGAGTTATGGGGATTGATTAAAGAAGGCGTCTGACACATCCTACAAATAAAAGGAAATTTCACAAAGATATGAAAGAAAAAAAGTGTGAAGGTACCCGGGACATGTTAATATTACTTGATGGGCTGTAAATGAGGAAAGCATGGTCTGTTTTATTTCTAGCTTTGGAGTAGCAAATATCTCAAGAAGTGAATGCCCTGGATAGGAATGGCTGACAAGCAAAGATCTGAGCAGATTTACAAGGGTCTTTAGAACACAGAAGGCAGAAAGTATGCTGTGGTGGTAAGAGCCTTGCTTGGCAGTCTCTGAGCCCTAGGTCCTTACTCTAACTCAGACAGCTCTGCACCCTCCTGCATATGCCTCTGTCTTTCTGAACATTATTCTGAAATGAGGACTATATTATCTCTAATGTCACTTCCAGCTCTGAAATTCATTCATCCATTCGACAATTTTTTTTAAGTAGGTTTTACACCCAACATGGGGCCTGAACTCACAACCTTGCAATCAGGAGTCATGTTCCACTGAGTGAGCTGGCCAGGTGCCTGTCATTCAACAAATTTTTATTGAGCACCCACTGTATTCCACTAGGTAATTGTGGAGGTAAAAACAAAACAATAAAACGAGATTAAATGAGAATAGGACTTGATTCCTGGTTCCCAAATAAGGATTTGGACCCTATTTTAGGGGCAAGGAAAGGAGCAAGTCAACAATAGGAAGACTTTGTTTTGATCCTATCTTTATGAATAGGCACATGAATTATACTTTAAAAAAATTACCATCCCCTTACTAAGACAATCAAAAGGAACACTCTCATGTGTCCATTAGTGCTGATACTATGTTCAGTAAGTTAAAAAGCAATTACAGAAATTTAATCTCTGCCTAAGAGAACTCATGTTCTAAGGATTCAAGCGAGACTATAAATATTAAAAAATAGATTGGCATGACAAACTAGTTGGGAAATATATACCGTATATTTTGAACTTAGATCCTTTATTGTATCTTGGTTCTATCCCTCTCTTGTCATTATTTACACATTCATTTCCCAAATGGACAGAGTGTAATTCTAACATTCTCAAATTACCTTCTCATAAGAAGGACAGAAGAACGTTAACAGTCTAGCTGAGACTTCCCATGAGGTGCCAAAACCCAAACCTTTATTTAATGTTGACATAAAACTAGACCGAGACACCCACTAGTCAAATACCATAATGTAAACTTTGCCAGTGACAGACTCAGTGCTTTAAGTCAGTCTGTAAGTTTTAGAATTCTGACATAGTTTCCTTTTTTTTTCACTTATTACTGAGTCCTTCTGTATCCCTAGACCTTCTCTTAATAAAAACAGCTAACACATACCAGACATTTGCTGCATGCCAGGAGGTTTGCTGAGTACCTTACATACACTATATGATTTTTAATCTTTACCAAATTGCTACAAGATAGGTACCATTAAGTAGATGAGAAATTAAGAATTAGCTATAGGTGACAAAATGGCCATAATAGGGAACATACACAATAAGGTAATGATGTCTATACTTTTGAAATTGTCACTTAAAAAATATAAACTTTCACTTTATATACAACACCTGCAATCTTGACAATCACTTGTATAGGGAATGGGGTGCTACAGTGCTGAGATCCCCCCTATTTGGGAGTTATTCACCCATTTGCTAGCCCTGAAACGGGCTGATAGGCCTCAGGTCAGTGTCTCTCAGAAGACTGCCTCACCTGAAGAGAGCCGTCTCCGCCCAAGGCCAGAGCACTTCCCTCCAAGGACGGGTTAAACCAGGGATAGGAAAGCCCTAACACTGGATGTCCTAAAAGAGCATCCTGTGGACTTGACTGGGGCCTTGCTGGGACTGCACCCTTCCCCTCTCCTGTACGTATTGATTGCAATATAATTCCTTAATAAACTTCACTCAGAGTCTGCCTCCCAGGAACCCAGCCCAACCCAGGAACCCAAAATTTGTCAAGAATCACATAATTTCAAAGCATGGTCAGCGAATGATTATAAACTATGTGACTGACTGACTGACTGACTGACTGAACTGGTTACAAAGAAGCCCATGTTTATCCAGTAAACATACGCCATCCTTTGCCTGGGTCAGTCTTGCATTATTTGAGGGCTCCAGGAACATATTCCTTGCGTAAAATGTGTTCATGATGCTAAAAGCCTCACGTGCATTATTACATTTTATTCTTATAACAACCCTGTGAGATAGATACTGTTTTAGTCCCATTTTGACTGTAAAGAAACTGAGGACAAGAATGGTTAATATTTTGTCAAGGTAAGTAAGTGAGAAGCACAGGTGAGATTTGAACCCATGTCTTTCTGGCCCTAGAATCCCCACTGGCTAATATAGCTTGGTTTTCTCCAAAGTCACTTATGCATGTAAATAAATAAATGCTTTTTACTTGATTTGTTGATTTGATAGTACTTAAAACATACCTTTCAACGGGGTAGTTAAGCATCCGAAAATGACCTTGATCTAACTTGAACTTTGTGTGGAAACTCTACCCTGGTGCTCTGCCTTTCAGGAATTTGGCCACCAAATAAGGTGAGGGACCTCAATTTTTTTACCTGTATCTTGGGTTCCAGGACAGGAACAAACACATTGTACTATTAAGCTACATTTGGTGGTTGAGGGAATGAATGAATGAACGAATGAATAAGAAAAATGTCTTCAATTTAAAATTTTAATGGAGAGGGGGAGAATACTCCCTTATATGTTATAGGAAATTATTTTGTGTGTATATTTACCAATCAGTATTTTAATAGATTGACTTTATGTGTCCCCTGAAGAATAATGACGAGGCGACAGAAAACTGACGATTGAGTTTGAACTGAGATGAACAGTAAACGTCAATTAATATTGCATTGCAAAGAATCATAGGTTTTAATCAACTTAATTACTGATTGAACTTATATTATGTATAAGATAACATGAAGAGAAAAGAGTAAAGACCCAATACTGATAGCAAAGAAGTTATATTGTAAGATTATGAGGACACACACAGATCTGTAACACAGCACGTGATAAAGGTCAGAGGAGAGACCAATAAAGGCCTGTGAAAAGCGTAGGAAGGAGCAAACTGATTTGGCAGGAAAGAGAGGTAAACTCTTCCTTCTGTAGACTACCTGAAATAGACTTCCGATCAGTTATTCCCTTATTCAAGAACTTTCAAGAACTCCCTATTTCTTACAAACACAGCCTAAACCCTTTGACATGGCCATTAAGACCCTTGTTTGCTGGGCTACTGTCCTCTAAGTGTAGGGTGATAAACTCACCCTGATTTTCCCAAGAACTTACCCAGTTTTAGTATTGAAAGCACTGCTTTCCTGGAGAGCCCTTCGGCCTCAGGCAAACCAGGACAGACGGTTACCCTAAGTACACATTTAGTGCTTAATAAGGCCAAACTGAACCACTCTCTGGTCCTTCCAAATTTCCCCTTCTTTCTCACTTCGAACTTTTTCTTCTTGCCTCACTGCCTTTTCCCCAGCCTTATATTCAAATCCTACTCCGAATTCAAGAACCACATTTAGTATCCCCATCACCAAGGCTTGATGATGGTATTACCTGTGTTGATACCAGTACTGCTAATACAAACTAACCTTTGTTGAAACTTCTGTAGCATTTTAAGTGGATTTCCATGTATAACCTTCATTTACCCTCAATTATATCGATTCTACAATTATCCCTATTTTGCAGAAGAATAAACTGAGGCTCAGTGACAATATTATCACTTATCCAAAGCTACCTAGCTAACAAAGGGCAGGGCTGAGACTGAACTCCAAATCACTATAACACAAAACTCCAGGTTTCTAATCAGGGTGGTACACTTAGTCTCTTTTCCTAGAGTCTTCCTAGGTGAAATTAACACCGTCTTTAAAATAAAGGCTTCTTTGGCCACTTAACATTCTTCATTGCACTATGAGCATTAGACACCTCACTGGTTTTCACTCTCATGCTAGAAGCTCCTTGATACCAGGAGCTAAGTCTATTTGTTACTTAAATCCCCAGAGTATGAAAGAGACATAGAATATAGTTACATGAGAGAATATGTGGAGGAATGGAGGAGATTTTAAAACTGAACCTTATAGAAATTAAGTTTCAGATGAGGAGGGTATGCCAAGCCAAGTGAATAGTAATACTAACACTGCTAAAAGGAGCGAACATCTGGTGAATACTCACTGCACCAGACAGTATGGCATCTCATTCTCATAGATAACCTATGGAGGAAAGTCCTATTACTACCCTTGTTTTTCTGGTGGGGAAACCGAGGCTCAGAAAGATGAGACCAGCTGCCCAAAATTACATGGCTGGTTAATGGCAGAGCGAGATTTCACACTCACCTTTATATGATTCCAGAGCAAAAGCTGTGAAGATTACGCTCTGGATACTAGAGAGGAGAGAAATTATAGTGCCTGCAGTAATACCAAGTCACCTGGTTTAGACGAAGCATAGAGAGCATAAGGATTGCTGTGACCATGATGATGATGATGAAAATGATGGCTGTTCTTGGACTTATAAACCCTTCCCGTTGCCTGTCTTGTTTGATGGTGGTAATAAGGATAGGCAACATTTACTGAGGACTTTATTGACCAAGCGCCACACAAAGCGCTTTTCATGGACCACCTAGCTCATTGACTCCTCACAACAACCTTTAAATAGGTACTGTTATTATCCTCCTTTTGAAACAAAGAAATTAAGGCATAGAAAAGAAAATGATGGTTGGGTGGCCACCAAAGCGTGATTCCTAGAAGAACCTCTTCCTCCAGCTTCGTAAACACCATCAAAGGCGATCAGAGCAACAACACGCAAACGCACACCTGTTCGGCCTGCCTCCCTCACGTGGACCTCCCAATCAAGCTTTATGGGGCGGTTCCAGCTGAAACCAATTTCAGCCCACAGCATGCCTGAAAGCAGGCACCATCTCACAGCGTCCTCGCGAGATTTAAGATTCGCCATGTGGAAGTCAGCTTTTTTTTTTTTTTCCCTGCGGGGCAGAGGGGTCCCCAACACCTCCCCACGCCTGGCGCCCGTCGTGTTTCTCTTATTGATGTGGGGCTGCATCGTGACGCGTGACCGGCTAGACTGGAGAACACGGCTGTCCAGGTAGGTCCCTTCAATGCCGGCTTGATTCCACCCGTCACAATAAGCTGCAGTGAACGTTCCAGAAAGTTGTATTTAGCTCACAGCAGCTTTCCCGTAATGAAGAGGCCGCTGTTGGCACTCGGGTTGGTCTAAAGGCTTCTCTTTGAAAGCAAAGAGAAGGGTGAGGGTGAGAGCAGCTCCAGCTAGAGCTGTCTGGAGAGCCTGGACGCCTAAGCGACTCTCTTCTGCCACCTAGCGTTGCTCGGAATTAAAGGTCACGCTCTGTTTTAAGGTTCCTGACAATCTCTTCTGAGCACTAACTAGGAGTCTGGTTGTCCTTTGCAAGGTGTTATTCTTTGTGTTAGAGAGAACGTTCGTCATGTGCAGGCGTTTTTCACGGCTTTCGAAATGTGGCCACGTCTTGTTCTTTCGGAAAATGGGTTCTGATACTCCAGTGCATCGAGAAAGAAAACTAGGTGATTTCAGATGTATTTTATGAATATGACCTTCCTGGCATCCATTTCAGTTTCGGAGTCAGGCATTTGACAGTACAATGCAGGCTCCTTTAGTAGAATTTTACCTGTGGTTTCTGTCATCTGGCTTTTCAGAAATCGGTCCATTTATACAGTAAGGATGAGGTTGGATAAAAATGAAGTCAGAACTCTCCAGGGCAGTTTTTGAACGTTGGCTTTCAGTCTTAGATACCCAGTTTTAGGGAGCATTTTGAGGGGAAAGATGATGTTCCATACTTCAGTACTTCTTTGGGGGAAATAACGAGAATATAGCCATTGTTCCCTTTTAGAGGTACAGAAAAACCCCTAAATTTCTACTTTCCCCTTATTGGAGTCTCCTGGTCTCCTGAGGGTGTGTGTGTGTGTGTGTGTGTGTGTGAGAGAGAGAGAGAGAGAGAGAGATTCAAGTCTCTGGAGGTTTGTTCCCATGACCTCTGAGCTTTGCAAAGGAAAAGGTTTATGTCCATATAATTGCTGTGATGATTATTGTTATATATTTTTATTTAGGAGGCGTTCCTTAAAAACCACTATATAAATCCTTTTGAATGCATTTTTTCAATCATTTTAAAGCGGCACAATTAACTTACTGTTGTAAGCTTGTGCATAGAATGGTTAATTATATTTATAATTGATTTTTTGAAAGTCATCTTGGAACATTCAACTCCTTTTCCTATGTGACTTCATGTAAATTCCTTGAGATATGGTAGTGCCGGTTCTGATTACCCATAGCACGATGGACTTGGCCTGGCTATAACTAGCTGGTTGAAACAGAAAATTTCATGGGGTTATGGAGTTTCTCATGTTAACAAATGTCACTTCTTACAAGTGGGAATAACGTTGTTGAAACAGATGGTTATCTGTAGTTTGGTGGGGGAAGAAAAGCTTCCCAAATTATTAAGATTTGATATGGAAGAAAATGTAAAAATCACGTGCAAATGTCTCCAGAAAAGATCTGAAATGATAGCCTTCAGAGATTCTAGTAGGACCAGCATCAGTTGCAGCTTCTAGAATTCAGCCAGGTGAGGCTTACTGCCACGTAAATGACAACAGCTGGAAAACTTACTCAATCTTCTAAGTTAGGGTGGATCTCATCCTATGATTTTTCTTCCTAGCGATCTATTGCCATTTTATCTTAGGTGCATTTATAAAACAATATCTTAGGTGCCATTATAAAAACAATAGTCTTTTAAGTACATTGAAAGGGTTAAATTGTTTTATAAAACCATTCAATACATTTATATTGAACAACAAAGAGATCCATGAATTTATTTGGGGTTTTTGTTTTATTTTATGTTTTTCACATAGAATGGTTCATCCATTTGCTATGTTGGGTTGCAGAGCATTGGTTCAATTCAGTATGGCTCGAAAGAAGCAGTTTCAAAATGATGATGATGGTAACAATAAGAGAGGTTTATTGGATGCACGGCCTTTTTCACAATATCTGTGTGTATTATCTCATTTAATTTGCATTCAATCCCATGAGGTGGGATTGTTATTCTCTGCTTGACATATGCAGATTGGATTGTCTTTGACTTAAGTACTTGCAAGGAGTCAAGCAGCTCCTCGATGATGAAGCTGCATTCAGGCCCAGAACTTTCTGGCTCCTGATGCTGTGTTATTCCTCTGTCACTTGACTTGCCTTTTTCACCTTATGGTTAATAACTGAGTTAACTAGAGCAGGAGATAATGAAGCCAGTCAGTCACTGGTTGAATCCTTAACTTAATTTTTCCTATTTTCTTATTTCATAAAGATAAGGCGTTCTCTCACTTAAAAGGACTAAGGTGTGTCAACATGGCTGTGTATTTCCTCCGACGCCACTCAGCTGCCTGGGTCAGAGGGGCTGCGTGCCCCCGCTCCTCCTCACCCTCACTGGCTGCAGGCCCCCATGTGACCTCCTTGCTCCTTGATGGCATTTGCTTTGTGATAAGGCCTTTATTCTCAGGCCTGCAGAAAAGCGAGTTAATTGGGCAGCAAAGAGTTACGTATGAGAGGTTTCTCATGTGTTAAAATTTGGTATGTAACACAGTGAGTTGTTCACGGGATTTATTCCTTTAGTTCTTGTTTTAAAAGAGCTTTAAAAAGTGGTGCCAGCATGTTGGCCGCTCACATGTGAACCCTAAAACTTGGATTCACAACTATTTTGAGATCGACGGTCAAGTTCTTCCTCTCACCTTTCCAAAAAGCAGACATTTTGAGTGCTTCGTCTGCACTCGGGACACAGAAGAAATAGGTAGACACAAGATTGTTCCCGCGCACGTGGGGACCCTCGCACACATACCCCGGTGCGCGGCCACACCCTCGGAGCCACCCCCACATCCGAACCGTAGAAGGGGCTCCAGTCTTGGCTCAGATACTGCTTGAAAGAGGATCTTAAACCTCCAGAGTTTTCTCAGATGAATATAATCAGGTAATTGGTCTAAGTTATTTCTTTAAAGCCCCCTTCCTACATCACGGGGCTATGATTGTAGAGTTATGACATCTGTTTTCTTTCATGATCTCTCGAAAAGACAGCGGGATTCTTTTCATCAGACTTTTAGATGATAAGCAAAATGTTAAACCTTCTTCCGAGGAAGGTCATATTAAAATGAGCTGTAATGAATTCAGACGCTCAGAGTTAAGCCCACAGGGGTTAGAAAAGCACCATCAGTACCTGAAGAGGTGTAAGAATGAGTGTACTTGTCATTCTTCATAAGGGCACCCGCAAAATTAAGTCTTCTACTGCACGTCTTCAAAATAGAGTTACAAGACAACCCTAGAGAAATTTTAATACGCGGGAAAACTTCCAATGAAGATGAATATTTTATTTTACCCACACAAATTTAATTTTGTTTTACTGGTAAGCAGAAAAATGTTGTTCTTATAAACTACTGATAATTGCCTTAACTGCATTAGGTTTGTTCAAATTTATATTGATTGCAGAGACCTACATAATTTTAATTCCATAAGCTTGGTTTTCTTATACCAAGAGGAAATAGCACAGAGTGTATGTACTCTATTCTTTGCTTTCTGTGAGCTTTGTTGTTTTGAATATAAAAATCTAGTTTTCCCTAAGGCAATGGAAATGTTTTTGGGTGTGTGTGTGTGTTTGCTTTCATTTGTAAGGAAATTGGATGAAACTTGAAAACAGGCTAGGAACTTGATAACAAATGTGAGTATACACTTATTCTCGATATGGAGAATGTCTGCATTAACGAGGCAAATTAATTTAGCTTTTGCTTTGAGGCGAATGTTTTTATTAAATAAATTCTTAAATTTGATGGAGGAAAAGTGCTTTTTACTGTCAAATTTTTGTTACCAGTATTAAATGAATGGAAAATTAGGGGGAATGCAAATAAGGGAGGAAAGAGGAATGATTTGAATACCTATTAACTGTCAGGCCTTTCCCAGACATTATCCCGGTTAGTCTCAGGAAGAATTCTCTATGGTAGATGTCACAGTCCCTGTTTTGCTAAAAATGAGGCTAAAATGTGTTCACAATGGCACCATTGGCAGGATCTGATTTCAGGTGGCTTGAGAGCTCTCCATTTCACCATCCCGCATGGAAGAAGGCTATTTTTGTGCAAATTTCCTATTTCCTGTCAGTCTTCCCTATTAGACTGTAAGTTGCATGAGACCAGAGATGGTATTTGCTTTCTTCGGTTCTCCACCCCAGCACACTTCCTAAACCTCAAGGAAGTGCTTGGAAGAGCACTGTGAATGAGAGCTCACTAAGAGAAATGGGAATTGAATGAACAAGCCGGTGAAACAATGAACTTCACGTTCTGTCTTTCGAAACACTAATTTTTAGGCTACTGATTTCTCCTTACTAAAGAGGATGGCTGTAGAAGTTTAGGGTTAAGTCCAAGACTCATTTTCGTGACTATATGGAAAGGAATATGTGAGTAGCACTTAAAATAATTATCTTCCTTTTAGATCCTGGATTTTAGGGCCCAAATAGCTTAGTGTGTTACAACATCCCTTAGTAAAAAGGTTTAGAAATAAGACCTGTTGAACCATAGGCTGTTCTGATTGAATCTCATCAAGTTCATTCCTAATAAAATAATGTGCAACAGAATGTCTTCCCAAAATGGAGCATTAAGTATGTGGTAATAGTTTTTCAGCATCGCCTCTAAAACCAAGTGTCTTGTGTAGTCCTGGTGAACAAAACTGGTACCTGGAGAAGGATACTCACCATCCTGAATGAACTTATTTTATAGTCACTGCACATAAGCCAATGCCTTAGAGTCAGAAGCTGTGTTCCTAATACAGAGCTTCTTGAACTGTCTTTGGATAAAACACTTTCACATCTTTCTTATATTCCAGGCTCAATCATTTTATGGGAAGTAGTTCAGGGACTTAGCGTCTCAGTAAAAATATGCCTGTTTTGTACTTGGTTGCTTTTAAGAAGAAGATTCTTGAAATTAATTAAGTATATGCAGGATTAAAATAATCCTCCTGTCTCCTCTTACTCTTTAATGCAGTGCAAAATAACTTTACAAATTATCACCTTAAGTGAACCTTGCGTTGTGGTCAACAGCATTCCCTTTTTCTGACTACTAGGGCCACTGTTCATGAACTTTTAAAATTGACAATTGTGCCTTCTCTGAGAATTGTTTCTATTTGGTGCTTAATGCAATCAGTGGAAAGACAGTACTGAATTGTGACTATTACATCCTTGTAATGATTACCATTTTGGTGTCTTGACTTGACATTAATTAGCTTCTCAGTGCTGCAATATTTCAGACAAATGTACACAGACAAAACTGAAGTACTTTTGTTAAAACCGTGGCTCATGTGTGTTGAGGAGGGTAAATGTATTTTACTCCACCCCCCAGAAAGACATCATCTTATTCCACATCTCTTACGTGAGAATTTACTAATACTGTTCACTTTGTATTTCTAATACACAGGTGTTTAAGTATTTCATTGCATTTTTCCTTCCAATTCTAGATTAGAACTCTAAACATAACAATTTTAGACCCTGATTTTGTTATATTCTGCTAATTGTTATTAATTCGTCACCATAAAGATAATATAGAACCACTATAATCACTTTTTAAAATTCCTATTTGAACTTTAGAGTCTTAGAGAAGTCACCTTTGATCTTAAGTAGTTAATCTTTGACTTTTCTGTTTGACAAGTTTGTCATCTTTAATCATTTCCCTTATGGAAAAATAATTCTTCTTGGCTGCTAAGCCTTTTTCCCTTACATCAGAGAATTCTATGTTCTGGGTCAATTTTGGAAAATTGAGTTTATATCTCAGAACCGTTTGGCATGATGTGCTTTTTGTTACTGTTTTTAGTAGTATTTTCATTGAACGTTATTTTCATGGACATTTTAGCACAGTGTTCATTCCCGGTATCCTGTGCATGTGGCACACCCCGTTACTCGGCATGATTGAACAGTATGGTTAGAAACTTTCCTACTAGGCGAAGTACGTTTTTCCATTCCCTGTATTTCCATAGATGGTGGTGGGACACCACCTTCTTGTTTTCTTTCTTCCTTTATCAAATATTAGACTTATCAGGCCCTGTGCAAGAGCTGAGGATCAAAGAGGAATAACATACCAGTGGCCCTGGTTCCCCGAATCTCCCCAAGTAATGATTTCAGACTGAGACAAATGCAGGTGGCATGGTTGGCATAGGGAGAAGATGAACTAGTTCGAGGGCCCGAGGGGGAGAAGGGACCAACCCTGCTTACTGTAGCCATGGAAGAATTCAGAGGAGCTGAAAACTGAGGCTTGACTTGAAAGAGGCAGAAGGTTCTACCAGGTGGAGAAGATGAGAAAGTACAGTCAAGTCAGGAGAGCTTTGCCAGTGGTAGCTCTGAACATTGGAGGTCACACCATGTCAGAAAGTCTGGAATCCAGTGAGCAACCTCTTTAGCACCTAATGGCTCTCAGCCCTTGAGTAAGCTACTTAACGTACCTGACTGAGCCTCTGTCTCCTTGTTGGTCATGGGGTTACATGACATACATACCAAACTGTAGGCACAGTGAGTGACACCTAATAGACACTCTTTAACTTTACTTTATTCTGTTACCTGGGTGTTCAGGGTTGATCGGTAGCTCCACGAAGTTGGAATAGCATGAGATTATTGACGAGGAAGGACAGTGAGGGACCAAAGATAGAATGGAAAAGAGAGGCTGGAGACAGGATTGTGAAGAGTCTTCTATTTCATACTTCGGTTTTATCTAAACATCAGTGAAAGTTGGAGAAGTACCAGAGGATGATGTGATCAGATCTCTTGTTATAATTGCATTTTGGGGGGCAATCTGGGAGACGAACTGGAGAAAGATAAAGCATGTTCCTCCTGTCCATCAGGAATCCACTGAGCATCCATTCTGGTTGTCTTGGCCAGAGATGGTGAGAAGTGGATTTCAGCTACCAGGAAGGGGAGGAAGGCTGCCAGGTCTGCATGTACTGTTGCTGGAGGCATGGTGATTCCCACGGGCTCAGTGCTCAGGAAGAGTAGCTGTGGGGTAGTCTCGGAGGCCCTGGGAGCCTCATCAAAAGTTCCCATTGGCTGAGCTAAGACAGGAGGATGCTTACCTCCAAGGAAACTCCAAATGCTCTAGGGAGGGCACACCTGCCTTAGTAATGTCCAGGGACAGAAACTCAGGGTTTACCCCGTTCTTTTGGACCTTCCGAGCCTTTCAAGCTAGAGAGCTACTCCTAGTCTTGACAATCAACGCTAGAGCCACATGTCATTGTAGGAATTTTTTTTAAATACGGTTCCTATCTTCTCACCCCCATCCCCTCCAGCAACCTTCAGTTTGTTTTCCATGGTTGAGTCTCTTTTGGTTTGTTTCCCTCTCTGATTTAATGAGCACTGGGTGTTATACACAACTGATGAATCACTGAACTCTACCTCTGAAACGAATAATACTATACATTAATTAATTGAATGTAAGTAAAGTAAAATTAAACTTTAAAAACCCACAAATGAGATACCACCTCACACCAGTCAGAATGGCTAAAATTAACAACTCCGGAAACAACAAATGTTGGCGAGGATGTGGAGAGAGGGGAACCCTTTGCACTGTTGGTGGGAATGCAAACTGGTGCAGCCACTCTGGAAAACAGTGTGGCGTTTCCTCAAAAAGTTAAAAATAGAGCTACCCTACGACCCAGCAATCGCACTACTAGGTATTTACCCAAAGGATACAAAAACGCAGATTTGTAGGGACATGTGCACCCCAACGCTTCTAGCAGCACTAGCAACAATAGCTAAGTTATGGGAAGAGCTCAAATGTCCATGGACTGATGAATGGAAAAAGAAGATGTGGCATATGAGTGTTGCTGGAGGGGAGGTGTAGGGGGGTGGGGGGATAGGGTAACTAGGTGATGGGCATTAAGGAGGGTACTTCATGTAATAAGCACTTGGTGTTATATGCAGCTGATGAATCATTAAATCCTACTCCTGAGGGTGTCTAGGTGGCTCAGTCATTAAGTGTCTCCCTTCTGCTCAGGTTGTGATCCCAGGATCGAGCCCTGCCTCAGGCTCTCTGCTCAGCGGGAAGCGGGTTTATCCCTTTCTGACTCCGCCTACTTGTGTTCCCTCTCTCGCTGTCTCTCTCTCAGTCAAAAGAATAGATAAAATCTTAAAAAAAAAAAAAAAAGTAACCTCCATGTTGCTCAATGCTCCTTCTATCTCATAAATAAATAAATAAATATGTATATGTGTGTGTGTGTGTGTATATATATATATATATATATAAATTCTACCCCTGAAACTAGTAATACGCTATATGTTAACTAAATTGAATTTAAATAAAAAATTAAAAAAAATAAATATGGTTTATGTTTTTGTACTCTGAGTAACATGATATGATGCACACATGTTCTAACAGATTGAAAGAATGAAGCAACAACTTCACCGTGTTCATACCTACCTACCACTGCCTTTCCCTTTACAGCCAAGCTTCCTGAAGGAACATTCCATGTTCACATCCTATATCAGCAAGGGTTGCAGGAGGAAAGAGATGGCACATTGGAATTGGGGTACTAGTAAAGGAATTATTTATGAATGTGTGGGCAGGCACGAAAGAAACCACAAGGAATAGTCTAGTCCCCTGAGGCTTTTTCCACCTTAGGAATCACCAGAAACTTGAATTGGTATATTGTGGGGTTGTTAAAAAAAAAAGAAAAGAAAAGAAAGTCCTATAGGTTGCTTTTTCTGTGACATAAAGGAAGGATTTCAGACGTGTATTAAAAACTTTTAGAAACTTGATACATCTCTCTTCTCATAAGTTGAAAGACCATGGTAATTTAATTTAAGTCCTTGTTTTACTGCAATCGGTGTTTTTCCTTGTGAGGATATACTTTGTGTTTTATTCCTGTGTTATTTCTTTCTTCTGTATTTAGTTGAGACAAGCATGTGATGAACAATAATTTAAAATAATGTTTTAATAGTTAATATTGCTAATAGTTGATAGTATAATTTACAGTAATGGTTAATCACAATTCAAATGTAACTGCTCAGTCTGAGATTTAAGATTTAGTGAGAAATAACTTTAATTTAAGGTCGAGGAGCAGAACAAGCCAAAGCTTTTGCTTTTTCCTTTTTCCCTGGTGTTTCCAAGTTTTCCTTATTCTCAATCTCAGCTGAGTAATAGATGTACCTCCATAAGCCCGCAGTTTATCTGTTGTAACTTCTGTACCCTTGTGGCCTTTTCTCTCAATTCTTAAAAGGTACTCTGTCCTTTTGAACTACTTTTACCTTGTTTTCTTTTGCTTTGTTTTTTATCCCCTTCCTTAGGTGGCTTCATCTTTAAGGTCCTGCTTTCAGTTTTATCTTTATTGATCTTCCTCTTCCTTATTGATCTTGTCTTTCATTACATGTGATGTATTTGGGGATGATAAAGATAATTAAGTGTTGAAAACAAAGTCATTGATTTAATGCTGGAAGACAAATAGAACAGGAGCAAAAAGTTTAACTAGATTTCAACTCCAGGGTCCCACTTATGTCCCTGAGTAAACTGTACATCTGGGAATTTAAAGGGCTCTGTGAATGTAAGCAGTGCAGTACCAGCTAGCAATGCAGGTGACACCAAGAAAGATAGTGAGAGTGTCACCTCCTGTAGTTTGGGATTTTCCAAACTATGGTGTTTACTCTTGGGGGGAACCCTGTTTGGACTCCTGGGTGCTATTTCTGGCTTTGTCAATAAATTGCTTTGACTTTCCCCATCAAGCTTCCTTCATCTGTTCTAAAGAGGGTTTTAAGTAGAATCTAGTGTTTGGGTTTTGGTTTGTTTTTGTTTTGTTTTGTTTTGTTTTTGTTTTTAAGGTTTTATTTACTTATTTATTTGACAGAGAAAAAGAGCACAGGCAGGGGGAGCAGCAGAGGCAGAGAGAGAAGCAAACTCCCTGCTGAGTAGGGAGCCCAATGCAGGGCTTGATCCCAGGACCCTGGGACCATGACCTGAGCCAAAGGCAGATGCTTAACCGACTGAGCCACCCAGGTGCCCCCAGAATCTAGTGTTTGGACAAAATGGTTTTAATCTTTTTTAAAAAACCTTTGAACTTTACATTCTATGGCACAATACTAATTATAGGATAAAAGGACTTTTAAACAGCCCGCATTTCACATTCTTGTTTATTCGAACTACTTGATTTTAGGACTACACTTAAAAATTGAAAATGTGAATAGACACATACCCAAAGATATTCCCACATGGATATACATTGCAGCATTGTTCACAAGAAGAAAAGATCAAAAACAGGCTAATTTCTATCAATAAAAGACTGCTATCCATTCTTACTTTTTAATATTCTTTTTTTCCCCAAGATTTGATTTCTTTCAAAGAGACAGTGCACACAAGTGGAGGGGTGGCAGAGAGGGAGGGAGAGGGACAAGCAGACTCTGCTGCCAGATGTGGGGCTCTGGGGCTTATCTCATGACCCTGAGATAATGACCAGAGCCAAAATTAAGAGTCACAGACTGAGTCACCCAGGTGCCCCTGACTGATACCCATTCTTAATTCAAACAGAAAAAATGTTATAGAGTACTAAAATAAATGTTATGCTTCCATATAAATATCTCCAAAACAGATTCACTAGAAAAAGAGAAAAACGTATAGCAGTTAGTATAGTATAATCCCATTTGTGTGTAAAAAAGACAAAGCTTGTGCTTACACATTTGTATAGGCGTAAAAGTGGAACTGGTGGGGGGACACTGAGGCCCCCATAATTGCCCATATTTTCATTAGTTGCATGTGTTACTTTGTTGTTTGCCAGTATGTAATGAAGGCTTTCTTGCTATTTTCTTGCTTATAACTGAAATTTGGATGGCATCCATGAAGTTGGAAGACCTGGCACAGGGTACGAAGCCTGAGTGGGGTGAGAAGGGATCCTTGCAAAGAATCAGCCTGGTGTCAGAACCAATATAGAAGAGGCAATGGCTCCCAATGGGGAGCAAGAGCCCATGTGCAGTGAGGAAGGTATCCACATGTGTGTGGTCTGGCATGGGGTGTTAGAGCCCAAGCTGGGTGGAAAATGCTTCCTTGTAAGAGGGTGGCTCAACAAAGAGTCAGAGCCCAAGTGGGTTGAGGAGGGCATCAACGTAGGATTGGGAAGTGATGGTGATGGGAAATTGGTTACACAGAGGGAGATTGACCAAATAAGTATTATGGGAGCCTGGTTTCTCTCTCACAAAGAAAATACAAATATGGAAAGGGAGAAGACTAGAATGAATCCTGTGATGTTGGAATGAAATTAAATATATTGGTTGAATTCATAGATTTCAATATATACATAGAAAAATCGATATATAGAGATATAGATCCATCTATATAGATGTAAATATACATATATTTTTATAGAATGATGGATTTAATATGTGTATATATGTTGTATGTATCCACACATTTATTATGACACATACATGAACTTGAGTGTGTGTGTGTGTGTGTGCGCGCGCATTTGTGTTCCCTAGCTCTGTCCACTGGGAATTTTGGCAAGTGACAACACCCCAATAGCAGTGAGCACAGCTGGCCCCCAAATCTTGGCTTCTAAATATCATCCTCCACTAAAAAGAATCAGGGCTTCTTTCAGAGATGGCTGATTCCAAGTCTCAGGCAGGCAAAGTAGATTACGTGGGATATCTGGTTGTGCCAGAAAGCAAGAAAGTGCTCAAAGAATGATGGGGGCATGTCAGCTCAAAGATATTCTTATTGGCCAAATTGGGGACCAAGTGAATGTCAAAAATAGATTATAACCCATTGAGTAAAACAGGAAACCTAACATCATACTGACAAGAATAAATGAATGAATAAAGTGAAACTATGATGAAGAATCAGATATTTGTATGGCTTAAAATACCTCTGCCAAATACTTATAAATTACCAAGGAAAAAATAGTAACTTGACTTTGGAGAAATCTGGTAGAGACCACATTATCCAGGTGATCAAAGTGAATATCCTCAGTAATGGAACAAATGGAAATCATGTGACCTCTGATTGGATGCAGTGGAAAGAGCATAATCTCCATCTTGCCAAAGATGCGTCACCTGAGTCTAAACTTGAGGGAACATCAGATGAACACAAACTGAGGGAAGGTCACCAAAAGAATTGCTCTGTAATCTTTTAAAGTGTCCAAAGAAGACATACAAATGGCCACCGGACACGTGAAAAAATGCTCAACATCACTCAGCATCAGGGAAATGCAAATCAAAACCACAACGAGATATCACCTCACACCAGTCAGAATGGCTAAAATTAACAGGTCAGGAAGCAACAGATGTTGTTGAGGATGTGGAGAAAAGGGAGCCCTCTTACACTGCTGGTGTGAATGCGAGCTGGTACAGCCACTCTGGAAAATAGTATGGAGGTTCCTCGAAAAGTTAAAATAGAGCTACCCTACAACCCAACAATTGCACTATTAGGTATTTACCCAAAGGATACAAACATAATGATCTGAAGGGGCACCTGCCCCTCAATGTTTATAGCAGCATTGTCCACAATAGCCAAACTGTGGAAAGAGCCTGGATGTCCATCAAGAGATGAATGGATAAAGAAAATGTGGTATAGATATACAATGGAATATTACTCAGCCATCGAAAGAAATGAAATCGTACATTCACAATGACATGGATGGAACCAGAGGGTATTATGCTAAGCAAAATTAATCAGAGAAAGACAGTTATCATATGATTTCACTCATGTGTGGAATTTAAGAAACAAAACTGAGGATCATAGGGGAAGGGAGGGAAAATAAGGTGGAATCAGAAAGGGAGACATAAAAGACTCTTAACTGTAGGAAACAAACTGAGGGTTGATGGAGGGGAGTGTGGTGGAGGGATGGGGTAACTGGGCGATGGGCATTAAGGAGGGCACATGATATAATGAGCCCTGGGTGTTATATGCAACTGATGAATCACTGAACTCTACTTCTGAAACTAATAACACACTATATATTAGTTGAATTTAAAGAAAAAAAACGTGTCAAAGTCAAGAAAGTATTAAAAATGCAGAGGGACTGTTCTAGACTAAAAGATACCAAAGAAATACTATGACTAGATGCAACATTTCATTCTTTCCTGGATCGTTTTTACTATGATGGACAATATTGGGATAACTGGAGGAAATTGAGTAGGGTTTGAAGATTAGATGGTAGTAGTAATATGAATTCCCCAATTTTGTGCATATATTATTATGTAGGAGAATGTCCTTGTTTGTGGGAAATACACTCTGGGGCCAGGAGTATCAGGCCAGCAGCTTATTCTCAAATGGTTCAAGGAAAAAGAAAAAAACAGTTCCTTATACTGTCCTTAGAACTCTTGTACACTTGAGATAGTTTCAAGATAAAAATTAAAAACAAAAGTGTGATGTATAATATGGATCGAAAAGTATTTGTTAAATACTGTATGGTAACACTGATATGTGAAATCTAAAAAAGCCAAATTCATAGAAACAGAGACTAAACTGGTGATTACCCGGGGTTAGAGGTGGAGAAAAGGGGAAGATGTTGGTCAGACCACACCAACTTCCATTAAAAGATGAGTAAGTTCTGGGGAGCTAATGTGCAGCATGGTGATTATAATTAATAATACGTACAATATACTTGGAAGTTGCTCAGAAAGTACCTCGCACATGTTCTTATCACAAACAAGAAAATGGTAGTTCCCTGACGAGTTAGCTAGGGCTATGTCGGTGATCATTTTGCAACATAGAAGTCTATCAGGTCAGGGGCGCCTGGGTGGCTCAGTCGGTTGAGCATCGGACTCGGGGTCATGGGATTGAGCCCTGGGTGCAGCTCCACACTGGGTGTGGAGCCTGTTTAAGATTATCTCTCTCCCTCTTGAGCGCCACCCCTCTCTGCTTGTGCATGCTGCCCCCCCTCCACCCCTCTCCGCCGTGCAAGTGCGTATTGGCACACACTGTCTCAAAAAATAAAAGACGTGTATCAAATCAACACATGGTACACTTAAAACTTGCGCAGTATTATGTGTCAGCTGTATCTCAAAGTTGGAAAGAATGTGTTTCTTATTTTTGTAAGCTCTGTAGTGTTTCATTAAATTGGACTTTGTGTAAGTCTTGAGTGAAAACAGAAGCAAAACGAAATGCTTCTACTAATTGTCTTTTGTTATTTTAATTATAGTAATGAAGTCTGGAAAAAGACACACTAAATTTTGACTTGACATAAAAAATGGCCAGAAAGGATTATTTAGTATTAAAACAAGACATTATATACATATATGTAATTTAATATACTTAATATATACTTAATCATTTTGGAGAAATGCTCTTGATATATAGTTTACTATATATAATATAATAAAAAAATATTATTATAAAAAAAATCGTGAAATATCTCATTAATATTTTTTTTACCTGGGTTATAGGTTGAAATGGTAATATTTTTGGATACCAGTATTGGGTTAAATAAAATATATTACTTAAATTTAAAAATATATATATATATAGTTTACCTTTATGCACAGCACTGCATTCTTTTATAGAGCAAGTTCTTATATAAATAACTAAACCATCTCGGGCTCAAATACATCTCCAGATATGAGATTTGAATTTTGATAAAATTTCAAAATAGCTTCTTTCCTGATTGCATCTGTCAACGCTCCTGCTTAGGTTTTCCTCATTTCTGCCTCATTCGCTCTACCTTGTGCCCCTTTGCCCAGTCGGATTAAGTAGAGTTCAGATGAATGATGACAGAGCCGTTTCTGCCACACGTGAGAACAAGCAGAATATTTTCCTTGTATTGAACGTAACTACATTATTGAGTAGCTTGAGAATAAAAATAAATAGGACACAATCTCTGCTTTAAAAGTGTGACCAGTCTTTGCCAACAATGTCAGCTAGAGGTTTGCTTTCATTAGGAAGTAAATAAAAATATCTTCCATTACCCAGAGTCAAATGAAGGCCATCTGAAATCTTCAGGTGCTGTACCCTGTATTCGATCTAGGGGTCTTTTTAAATTAACAAGTAATGATCCCAGAGTGGAAACCGAAGTAGAAGAACGATGCATTACATCGTAGAATGTTCTTCCTGGCTTGCCTCTGAACAATTTTTAATTCCAATTCACATTTTACTGGGCCTTTTATCACTGCAGTTTTTGATGTTTGTGGAAACCCTCTGTATAAAATCACCAGTTAATTACTTCCATTTAGGAAACCACGGCTAACATTATCATTTTAGCTAGTAATTTCACAGGTATCTGAGTGAAATTGAGAGGTAAATCAGAAGAAAGGAAAATTCATCACCATATGGCTCTCACTGAACTCTTAAAATCTTATCTGATAATACTTTTAAACTTTTGCATTATAGAAATGAGGCCCTCGACACAAAACACACTCTAGAACAAGACAGGGCTGTAGGCTTCGCTCCACTCCTAAGATCAGTGCAGAGCCCACCTTACCTGGTATGCTGCACTGCAGCTCTTTAACCAAAGGGTCTGAACCCCCAGTGTGGAACAGGGCAGGGAGAGCAGCGTGTGGGACAGCCTACGCACTACTTTCAACTGCCAGTCAAGACAGAGCCCAGGTTCACATGGGGCTGTCTGTGCTCATTAAAATTATCTGCAGCATCGGTAAGGAGGATGCTTATTTTAAGTACATGGAAGAATGCAAATCACACTGAGAATATACAGCTTAAATATTTAAATGTGCATTTCATACCTTTTGTGTAAATTTAAATGGAAAGCAAAATTTTGCTTCAAGCATGTGCATCTGTGTCTGTTTACGAAATACACAATTAGAGAATGGTCTCATACATACGCATCCATCGAAATCATACACGGGATCTCATCATTATTCTCCATTGTTTTCAATGTTTTTAACAGCTTAATGCCCTAAACAGATTTTTAGAACTTGAAATAGTCATTTTAGATCCTTACTTTAGACATCACAACATCTATCATCATGCATTTCTATACCTTAACATTTTATTTTTTTAATATGGTGGCTTTATTTTATTAACTTTATTAATCTTTGCTTCTATTAGGGAGAAGAAATATGATGACACAGACATGTCCCTTTTTTGTGTGGCAATCTTGAAAATGATTATTTCCTGTCAGCAGTAGGAATTGGAGATTCTCCCTGGCAAATACACTTCTGCGGGCTCTCCCTTCAGCAGTGTTTATCAGCTGCATGATAATGAGTCAATTTCTATGTAAATATAATCAGTATTTGATGGTGGTGAGGAAACCTTCTAGATTAAATGATTTTTGTGGTTCCTTGATTAACATACTTTGTGAAACCATTACCATATACGCTACCATTGCACATTTGGAAATAGCTCAGCTTTAAGTCTTAGGTCTTTCTAAAGATATGTAACCCTCTTTGTTGAGAAAAAGTATGCGTGTGCTCCTATACCAAGAAACTCAAGACACTGCATTTTGATGCGCATGTATTTGTCCATTTAACATTGAACAATTCTTACGTTCTCCATGCCAAGCATTGGTCTAGGCACGTATACGTCACCCCGAGGCAAACCACGGTGCGTGTGGTCATTGTACTTACAGGTTTGGATTTTTTTCTTTTCTTCGAATTTCTGTAGGAAGCCACTGGAGAGTTTTAACTGGTGACGTGTCTGGTTTAATCTGTTGTGGCTCTTGTGGAGAGAGTACATTCTACATGAAATAAACTATAACCAACACCATTAGGTGGGAGACAGGGTGAGTGGATGGCAACCCAGGATCCTCTTTTGTCATTGATAAATGTTTGACTGGTTGGGATTGGTGCATAAATATTGGCCAAAAAAAGTCAGTTTCCTTACTTCTAGAGGCCCCTCTCTGCACATAGCAAATATATTTCAATGCACACACATCTTTAAGTCTATAGATAATTAAGAGTTGACTTTCAATTGATTTGATAAGCCCAATGTTTTGTTTTTTAGACACTTAATAATTTCTATCTTGCAGTTTGCTTTATATATTCCTCTAGTCCTTTTCTTCTCAAAGCATTTTTCAAGCGCCTTGAAGAGTTTGTAGGACCAGGACATTAGGCCCACCTAACACCTACTTTCAGAGCTGGAATTCCATTGAGAGTGGCCAATTTTTCATCTTGTTCTCTTAATCACTATTTCACTAAAATGTCTTTTTGCATTTCCGAGACTTGATGGTATATGAGAAATATTGCCTTATACTTGGCAGTCCTGTTCTCAGGGATCCTCAGAGCGTGGTCCTTGGACGAGCTTCATCTGAGTGCTTGTTAGAAATACAAGTTCTCAGCTTTCACCCCAGACCTACTAAATCCAAAACTGGGGATGGGGCCTAGGAATGTGTGATTTTGATGCATGCTCAAGTATGAGAATCTGCTTTATATTTGCTTTTTAATAGCTATGTAATGTTATATGATGTTAACACACCACAGTTTTCTAAATATGTCCATTGTTATTTTGATTTTTACATTATTATAATACAATGTTGACAACCGGCTTGTTCATATATATGACTTTCCTCCATTTTTCAATTATTCATCAGAATGGAATTATTAGGACAAAGAGTAGGACCATGTTTATATCACATTTTTTTACCAAATTATTTTCCAAAAACATGTTTGTACAGCCACTTTAGAACTTTGGGTGAACAAGTTTTCCTATAATTAAACACACCTGAGGTATTATCTTTTAAAGTAGATCGTTTAACTGGCAATCTCATAACTTTAAGGTGATACCTTATTTCAGTTTACAGATTCCTTACTAGTAGAGGAGAATATTTTGCTTGGAATTAATATTTTAATTGTGAATTATATTTTTATGCCACCTATCCAATTATCAATTACTTTGTAGTTCTTAAAAATTAAGTGAGCATTTTACATATATGTGTGTGTGTGTGTATCTGCATGCTGCTTCTCATTTCATTTTTACTCCCTTTTTAAACTTACCTTTGTATGAATTTGACAAGGTTAACAGGATTTTCTTAATTATAATATAGTACATCTCATTTAGAAGATGTATTTGTGGTTTCGAAATTAGGAAATAGGCTCTATCGTACCTTAAAAAGTAGGTCTTATGCCTGTGAAATAGTCAGGCTGGGCTTGGGTCAGCTGCAGTAACAAATTTAACCAGAATCTCCGTCATTTTCACACAACAGAGGTTTATTTCTTGGTGATGTTGCAGGTTCGGTATAGCTCAACAAGACAGCTCCGCATTCAGAAACTCCGGCTCATGGGAGTGTTACCATTATGTAGCTGTGCCATCATAACATAGGGGCTCTGCGGAAAGCTAATTGAGTGTGCAGGTAGCACAAGAGGCTCTTGAATGCCTTGGCCCTGATATAATCCATACTCCCTGCTTACAGATAGGCCTCCTGCCCAGGGTTAGTCACATGGTCTCAACCATCTGCAAGGGAGAATGGGAAATATGCAAAATATAAGTATTTGGTCAGCAGCAAATGTTTGTGTTTTAATTGCTCTCACAGTGTGATGAACTATCTATAATACATATTCTAGGCATTCATTCATTTATTCCTGACTCCTTATATCAGGAAGGGTTCAGACAGGGACAGAGGGGTTACCCTCTATTTCAGCTGTGATGAATTTAAGATAGAAATTGGGAGCTTATTCAAATGTCAGAAGTTCTGGTGAAGTCGAGATTGGGGATGGCATACACAGATCTCAGGTGAGAGCTTTGAAGCGGGTGGTCCCATACAGCTTCTAGACCCTGTTGGAATTCTCACAGCTCTGGGAATTTCCTACCAGCTCCCTCTGCAGGAATGAAATGTGGTTTTTGTATGAGCTCACCAGGAAGCCGCTGCAAAACATCTCTGACCACATGTCTGGCTACAGCTGCCTCAAGGAATCAAGTCTCCTTTTCTTTCATCTTCCAGATCTTATACATGTGCTTCTTGAGGGTTCTACTCTAATCCAGAATGATACGAGGATAGGGATTCAGGGTGTAGCCCGGGACATCTCCTCTACAAAATAGAGGAGATCTTTGAAGTCTGGTAGCATGGCCAAGTTGACAGTAGACAAACTGGTATATTCCTTCATTCGCAGGGGACAAGTAGAAGGAGCCCATAGCACTGAAGGTAATGCATATGTCTCTCTGTTGCACCCCTCTTTGAGTGAAGTTGACATCCTATATTATTCTCTTGAATAATAAAATGTCTTCTAGCACTAGTTTGAAATAAGTTGTAGTGTTCTCTCAATTGGCTTTTCATACATTCTGAAAACCACAAGGTCAGAAGGAAGATAGGGATACTGTCTAGCCCTTGTCTCAACTGTCGAAGAGCTAGAAACCTTTTTATGAGGACAAGACTTAACAAAAATGAAGCAACTAATATTTCACATAAGATTATATATAACTGTCATGAAATGTCATGCTTAAAGTCACAGTTGGAGAAGTAAACACGTGGATGAAGAGCTATCAGACTTAGAGCTCAACAGAGTAGAAAAACACCAACTTTTTTTTTTTCGAGTGTGAAATGTATTGTTTGCAGTTCACACAGGGAAATAGAAATTACTCTTCTCATTTTCAGGTACAAAAAATTCGAGATAGAAATTAGGGGTTAAAATTTGGAAGACCTGGGGAGTAAAGGTCAAGGACGCCACTGCCAAAAGTCAGGGGAGCCAGTACAGAGATCTTGGCGAAAAGCTTCGAAGCAGATAGGAGTCTGTTGTTAATGAGGTAAAACAGCCATTAATCAAGGAAACTAGTTGACAATGTGGAAAACTAGCTATTAATGAGATAAAAATACTTGCACTAAGCTGTCATGAAAAACTCGCCGTAGCAGGAGCCCAAACACACCACCGATGCTGAAATAATGATCTGGACCCCCCCCCACACACACACACACCACCACTGCCATCATTTTGTTAGATTATTTTAATACAGTATTTAACAGGGAATATCTCTAAGGCAGCCTCTTGGGTTGGCCTATCACTGACCCTGCGTTTGGACAGAACTTACCTAAGAGAACAGGAATGGCTACACTTTTCCTCTGGCATGGCAGCTCAGGATCAGCAGTGGCTTCCTGCCAGACTGTGTTGAGAAGGATTCTGAGCTACATCTGAGCCCAGCATGAAAGTGCTTGGTTTGAGTGCGGTGGTTATTGTCGTGGAGAAAGGGCTACTGTGACTGCCTTCCATGTATTTGCCCTCTGTGACTTCCTACTTTAATCTTCCTACCTTCCAAGGAGAAATGATTCTTTTTGGCTAGGCTCCGTGTGACATATTAATTTAATGTCTTTGTTCCCCTGCCTTTGATACACTGTACATTAATACGCCTACTGTGCCTGTAAAACATAGAATATAATATGATTTTCAGGACAAATAATAGATTGTTTCTCAGATCTTTGAAATCTTTTCTTCTCTTGCCACATGGCAAATCCTAGAGACACCAACAGGGACCCCAGGGATCTTATCAAGATGGCCGAGTGAAGGTCTTGCCCCCTTTGAGACTCGGTGTGATGACAGTGAAGCCAATTTCAAACAAACAATATTATTAAATTCGAGACTCGGATCTCTTACCCTCCCCATACTGACATTTATTATCTGTAGAATCACAGCAAGCTACAGTACCCAAGCAGTTGATTGGAGTTACTCAGTAAATAACATTTGATGAAAAGAAAATGAGGTGGTAAAGAGACCCTTGAGAAATTAGAAAACAGCCTTCTAGGCTTTGAACCTATTCATCAGTTATGAAGGCGTTGAATAATATAACAGACCTAAGAACCAGCAGCAACCTGCTTCCAAGTCCCGAAAATACTAAATCAAATAGTTGAATAGTCCAGCTTGAGGAATTGTTCAAAGTTGAATCGAAATAAGCTTTGATTAAGGAAGAAAAAAACGGAAAAGTTAATCTTCAAGTTTAACAGAAAGGCTTAAAAGAGCCGTTACAAACACCATGAATTATTCAGGGCAGGGATATTGTGACTTGCCTTTTATACACAGAAGGCTCAAATGTCTGGTCTCAAACCCAGTGCAAATAAATTGATTTCTATCAGTTGAGCAATGTCTGGATGAGAAGAAAAGATGAGCCTATCTTCCTTAGTACGCTGGCTTTGTTTTCTGTAACAATAGGTAGTGAACTTTCAGCCCCCAGCATTTTTGTTATAGCATTAGAATAGGAGAGAAAAGCCCTCATGCGTCAGACTTCTGTTGGGGCAAATGAATTCTTCTGGAAATGTCACCTCTAAATCACTTCTACACCCAGCCTTGGATACCCAAATGAAGCAAAACAGTAAAATTGCACCTCTGGGCTCCTTTGAGCACGTGGTGGGCTTCGTGAAAAATACTCTGTCACTAGATCTTAATATTAAAATGTGTTTCAGTAGAGGAGATAACAAGTAACAGCCATGCTATCGCTGTTCTGCACCATCTTGTCCAGGACGACTGCCCTAAGTCTCCCCTAGCTAGCCCCACTTCTGAGTTCTCGTAACAGTTTGGACATCCTTCTATTGAGTATTTCTTAGGGATGCTGTGGCCTAAGCAGAGCAGGAGCTTTGGAATGAACACCAACCCCAACTGGACAAGTTATCTATCGTCTCTGAATCGTCATTTCTTTGCATAAAGGCTTTACAAGAGCATCCTCGGGGTGATGGCCGTGGCTCACTAAATGAGCATGTTTACTATTAATTAGACTGAGAGTCCTTGAGAAATAAGGGATCTGACTGTGTGTCCCACACAGGACACCTGCAGCCCTGTGGCAGGCACGCAGATGATCTTCTTGGAATAAATGGTCTTCGTGGCTCAGGGGTTATGCCGGGTAGCTGGTTGTTCTGTGCACTGTTTCCATGTAATATGAGGCCGCCTTCTCTTAAACCCCTCTGAGCAGCATATTTCAGGGCTGGTGGACATGTCATTCTGATCCCCACGAGGGGGGTTGGGAGTGTCGTATCTGACAGACTACGTGTAAACAGAACCAGTTAGCCTGGGGAGAAAAGGGGGGATAGGTAAGAGAAGGGGCAGACAGAGGGGAAGCCTCAAAGTTTAAGAAGTTCAAGTGCTAAATGGAACCTTTGTTTTTGTAGTAATTTGTCTGTAGTCACTGTAACTTCAACCTTTCATATCTTATTTATCCATTTATCAAACATTTACCGAGTTATAATGTCCCCGGTAACATGCTGGGGGATACAGGAAAGAATCGGGGGTGGGGAGGGGAGGGGAGAGCACGAACACATGCCCAAGGACTTAAAGTTTCCCAGGGAAGGTAGAACATAGATTACCATAAAATAGACCCGAACTCTAAGATCACATGATGCTAGGAAATCTTTTTTGGGTTCTCAGACTTCCCCTGTCAATCCAATTCCTCACTGTCATGATTTCTATCTTAAGTTCCTCTTCCCCTCTGCAATCTGTTCTAGTCAGTTCAGCTGAATCTCCTCTTGTAACATGGCTTCTTTACACCTTCCATCCTCTGTCTGCCTCCCTTACCCCTCATCTCTACCTGACCTCATTTTCTCCACATTCTTGAAAGGCCAGCTTAAAAGCCACTTCTTCCTTGGTGCCCTCTCTGAGTGCCTAAAGCCCAATCTTTCTCTCCTTCAAGTGTTTGAAGTGCTATCTACTTATTGTTCACAGTGGAAATGAAAGTAGAGAAGCTATTTAAATTTTGCAAACTGAGAGTAGTAGGATGCTTAAGTCATGAAGCAAAAAGGAGGTATGGTGGGGAGGACTGGGTTTAGGGAGATGTGGTTAGTCAGGATGCCTGGTGAGTGCTGGGGAGTCCAGTCTGCAAGTCAGGAAAGGGTAGGACAAGGTGTGGATTTGGGTCTTGTGCACAGAGGTGGAAATGGTTATCTGAAATGAATGGGGCGCACAAGAAAGAGAATAAGCAGGAGACTGAGCAAAGAGACTTGAGGAGTACCTACGTTTAAAGGCTAAAGAGAAGAGGAACTCATGAAAGAGATTGAGCAGGTAGAATGGAAAACTGCAGCATGTGGAAAAACCAAAGGAGGACTTGAAGCAGAAGTTAGGAAAAACAGGATGACAGTAAAGAAAGGAAAGATGACTGTACCATCTCCTTTCTGGACAGTCGATTCCCTGGTGTCCTTGAGGCTTAGGAGATGTGCGAATTTATATTGCTGTGGGACCATATAATCCCCCTCCGGTCACTGTTGCAAGACAGGCTATAGTGAAGAAAGAGCAAAGGTTGACTGAAATGAGCTCCCAAAGGCAGATCAGTCCAGAATTCTATCTGTACAAATTCATATTTCTTAGAGGAGACATTTTGGAATTCTTTAGAGGAAAGTCATCAGTGCTAAGTGGAAAAAAAATTAACATGAGGATATGAGACTCCTTTATTCTTCACTATGCTTGGTGTCTAGTGAGCACACATAAACATGCTCCAGGTTTTAGTGAAGAGGACTTGACTAATTAACATGGATAATATGTACAAGATATACTTCAAGGAAGTCAATGGCTGCAAATACCTCTTTAAGATGAGATGTCACAAGGTCAAAAAGAGAAAAAATGGAAAGAGGGGAAAGAAAGCCTGTTCTCCGATTAAACATGTGACTGGCAAGAGTTCTATAGAGATTGTAGAAATGAATCAGCTGAGTGAGTCATCCACTCAGCCTCCAAACGTCTCACCAATGAACCTCCTAATTTGAACATGTAATTGTTTACTCGTATAACTTTGCTGTGAGATAATTGCCTGTAGAAGCATAAAGATGGACGTCCATGAGAGAAGGACAAGAAAGGACTCGACTTCACAGGTTTCTAGTGAGTTCTCAAGTGAGAAAGGGTAGGCTGCTTCCTCACTAACTAGCAAACCCTGCTGGATAAAGACTAAGACCGAGATGAAAGGGGCAAGGCACAGAGGGTAGAGCAGTTAGCAGGTGAGAGAGATGGAGATTTACGTGGCCCTGGGTAAGCCAAGGAGAGGGGTCTGGATGTTAAGAACAGTGGTAATACACATGAAAAGATGCTCAACATTACTGATCATTGGAGAAATGCTAATCAAACTTGCAGTGAGATACCAGCTTACACCCGGGAGGATGACTGCTGTCAAAAAAACAAAAAACAAAAAAACCAAGTGTTGGTGAGAATGTGGAAAATTAGAACCCCTGCACACTGTTGGTAAGAATGTAAAACGGTGCAGCCACTCTAGACAGCAATGTGGCTGTCCCTCAAAAGACTAAAAATAGAATTACCATGTAGTCCAGGAATTTACTTCTGTCCACTAGCAGATAAATGGATTTTTTAAAAATGTGATATATACATACAGTGGAATATTCTTCAGCCTAGGAATGAAATTCTGACACATAGCTGAACCTTAGGGAAGTTATGTTAGGTGAGATAAGCCAGTTACAAAAAGAAAAATACTATTTGATTCCACTTATAAGAGGTACCTAGAGTGGTCAAATTTCATAAAGAAAATAGAATCGTTTCTAGGATCCAAGAAGGGGGCGAATGGTACATGGTGGAGCTGTTGTTTAATGGGGACAGAGTTCCAGTTTTGCAAAATCAGGACTTCTGGAGATTGGTTGCACCACATTGTAAACACACTGTATCCTACCGAACTGTATACTTAAAAATGATTAAGATGGAAAATTTTATGTTGTCTATTTTACCACAACTTAACAATTTTTTAAATGCTGATAACTAGTATATTCATTCATTTGACAAATATTTGAATTGTCCCTCTCTGCCAGGCACTCTTCTGCTGTCGGGGAACACAATCAGTAACTCAATATGCAAAAAACCTTAGCCTTATGGAGTTGACGGTATAGTGAAGAAAGACCAGTAAAATGAATAAGATATGCTGTATTCGATGGAGAAAAGTGCTCTGGAGAAAAATAAAGCAGAGATCAGTGGGATAGGATGTGTCACAGTTGCCAGATGAGGGGTGGATTGGGAAGACTTGACCATCCAGGTAATGTATGGACAGGGTCTTGGCAGTGAGGGCATACAGCATGGATGTCACAGGAGGAAGAGGGGCTCCCATGGAAGGAACAGCCACTGCAAAGGTGGGAAGCTTTCTTGCTGCATGTAAGGGGCAGCCAGGAGGCCAGTGTGGCTGGAACAGAGTGAGCGTAGGGGTGGGGGCTAGGGGATGAGGAGACCAGCCAGAAACTGAGGTGGTAATGCCCAGGAGAGATGTCAGTGGCGTGCATCAAGGTAGTAACGATGGACAGAGCAAGAAAGGTTCATTTTCCAAGTAAGCTAACAGGGTTTATTGATGAATTAGGTGGAAGAGTGTGGGGGAAAAAAGAGAGGATTCAATAATGACTCTTAACACAGTGATTCTCAACCAGGGATGATTTTGTCCCCCAGGGGACGTGCGTCACTGTCTGGGGAGAGTTTTGGTTGTCACCGTGGGGGAGAGGAGTGCGGTTTGCTCCTGGCATCTCGTGTGGGTAGAGGCCAGGAATGTTGCTAAAGATACTACAAGGTACACGATAGCCTGCACACAACGAAGAATTATCTGGTCCAAAATGTTAATAGTGCCAAATTGAGAAATCCTACTCTCAGGTGTTAGGCCTAAATAATTAGGAAAAATGACAAAGAAAGCCAGACTAAGGTGATTAATTTGAGGTCAGGTTCAAGACTCCCAATGGAAAACGAGATACTAGTCATAATAATAGCTTACTTTTATTATGACGCGCGCTGTGTCAGGGACAATGAGCAACACATCGAATGTCCCATCTGATCATCACAGCCATGCAATGAGGGACGTTTCACCAGCCCCCAGTATACAGACGGGAATATAGATGGTTTAACCATTTGTCGGACACAGAGGAACTGGGTTAAACCAGGATGTGTTGGAATCTGAAGTTTAGAGTCTTAACAATGTGCCACACAGGCTTCCTGAATTCATCATGTTCCCGAGTAAAGCTACACAACGCAGGCAGTACAAGCAAACGATTCATATGCATACTCACATACATACACACGTATTTATATTTATTTTTGATGGTTTTCTAAAACATGAATCCAGCAACATGAAAAAACATTCTGGGTTGAATTGCTGCAACCAAGACACTGAACGACACTGTTAGCCGCCTAGACAGTAAGAATGGTGAGAGATTCCTACCATCAAAGACCTGGCACCTTGCATCTGACTTTCCCACTTGGGGAGCTGGTGGGGAAGAGGTTTCAGACCTCCTCCCAGTGTCTCTGTTTTTCCTGGCTTCCTAGTTAGCTCCTAACTCACCAAAGCTCACAGTCACCTGGGTACTTTTTAGGTTTACAAGAGAAATGATGAACAGACAGAAGTCATTTTTCCAGGAATTCAGATAGGCAGCGTGTGTGTGTGTGTGTGTGTGTGTGTGTGTTTCTACATTGACTTTGGGGTGACAGCTGGGAATAGGTTGGGAGAACGGGGAGCATGGTGAGACTCCACACGGGCCAGACAGCAGAAAGCTGAGCACTGTTGCCTAATGCCTAACGTGCGGGCATCCTCCAGGCTGGACAGCAGAGGCGAAGGCATCCCTTCCTTTCCACACGCCGTGACAAAGACAGCGGCATTTCTCTCCCTCTGAATTTCTACTCCTTCCCAGAACTTTTGAATCATGTTTAGAAAGGAAATGGCAGATAAGAAAGGGACTTTGTCCACTCTCCTTTTCTGCCGCTCCGCCATCTGTTTTTAGACTTGCAACTATCGCTTAATTATTTCACCTCGAGTTTTGCGTTTCCATACGTGTTTTGAATTACAGGAAATATTCGGCAGACTTTCAGACTGAGTTAAATTCTCAAGATCATCCTAGATCAGTGAAGGATTTGCTTTTTTGCGTGGCCCTCTCCCCAGTACCTGGCACATAGGAGACAATGAATAAACAAGGCACTACATTGAATAAGCCCACCTAAACTCTATGTACTTGGCCTGAAAGTCCCCTGCTCCATGGTGCTAATGAGAGCCTCTCTGTTCTGATCCCATCAGTTCTCTTCCCCTGAATCCCATCAATACCCTATTGCCTGTGCTGCTTATTCATTCAGAAAAAAATTTACTGAGTACTAAATACAAGCCTGCTACTGTTCTAGGAACTGAGGATATAGCAGTGACAAAATTCCTTGCCCTCCTAGAGCTGATGGTCAAGTTTATGGTACTTATTCAATATGCCCAAGTACTGGTTAAATTTTTGTATATATCTTTTGTCTCTGCAAGTAGATTGTAAGGGTTTTCAAAGTATATATATATGTATATATATATATATATATGTATATATATATATATACATATATATACTACTTATATATATATAAACATTTATAAATATAAGCATATATAGAGAGATTTATATATAAACATATATAGATTTATACATATATAAATTCTTTTGTAACGTGTGTTTTGAATACTCTATCTTCAGAGTAGTAGATGCTCATTAAACATTTGTTTCAGAATTCAGAAACAAAAGAATTCTCAAATCCTGCTAGAAATATACTCATAGGAGATCATTGTCAGTGGTGCCCTCTCTGGTTGGGTGATGATTTACACTGTAGTTACCAACATAAAGTATCTGCAAAGTGCGAGTTCACGAAATAAACATTATCTTCCCAACTGTATAAAACACTATGCCCGGAGGGGGATATTGTAAAATGAGACCAGTATCACTAGTTAATGCGGGATCTAAGTTTGTTCTTATCATTCTTGTTTTTCATTTCTTGTCACTTCGATAAGCTGATTCTACATCTAAAGAGTGGAGATTTACCAGGTTGGCTGTGATGTTACGCAAGTCCCAGGAGATGATGTCTGGTGGCAGAACAGGGCGCTCTGATCATCAAGGGCAGTTATGCATGGCTTTGAGCAATATGTGGCCAGTGGTGGTTACGTGGTGGTTTGGGCAGCTCCTTTCATGGAAAGCTCTTGGTCTAAGAGTTGCTCTTCGGGACGAACAAAGAATCATTTGAAAAGCCCAAATCTCAGTTAGTCCTGATTGGCATTTATCAATAAGTTGTCTTTTGAGAAGGGCTCCAAGGGAGAATCACTCCAGATGAATTTCCCATCTGCTGGCTGATGCTTCAGACAGGGTATTCTTTACCCTAATTAAACAAAGCACAAGAAACACAATTATGAAAATTCATACATTTACTGCAAGGGAAAAAATAATTGATTAGTAAAATCTTTAAAGTCTTTATTCGTACCTAAGACCAGGCCATCCTAGATAAATCCATGCTTTACAATCTAGTCACTATTTAAATAAAGAAGAAAATATCTTGAACAAATGCCAAATTCATTGCTTATATCAGAGTTATTTGATATATATTTTATGCCAAAAATGCAATAAATCTGTTTCAAATAATGGAACTTGTAAGGTCACCTTTTTAGAACTAAATAGTGTTTTTAATGTAGAGTTTTGGCAGATGACCATATAAAGAGGATACATATAGTTTTCCTTTTTCTTAGTTCCTTATCCAGTTTTGCTTCAAATGTTACCAATGAGTAGCCTCTCTTTTCCCACTTCATCTCCCCTATAACACAGGCAAATTGAATTTAGCTCCAAAATTTTTGTTGACAGCTGGTCCAATATTTGGTGCTGTGGAGGAACCCAACAATAAGTAAAATGAGACCCATGTTTTCTGAGAGAGAGAGAGTCCGACAGTGATGTAATCAAACTGGAATCCCAAATAGCCGCAAAAACTAAATTATTGGGACTGTCATTATAAAGAAGTAATAGTACTTGAAACTAATCTGAAACGTACAAAGCAAGTCGCCCAAACTTTGTGTTTGCATGTTGACATGCTGATTTATTTTCAGATCAAATTGTTTTGAATAGATATGTATGTAAGATTTTTTTCGGAAATTGTCTCCTCTTTGCACCTGTTTCAACAGCAGTTTGCCTATACGTTGGCTGTGGCACCTGTGATGTTTGTACTGTGATTATTTGTTAAGTAAATGCATTAAATTATTTGTTCAATCTCCTCGACCAGACACTAGACTCCGCCAGACCAAAGACTATCTTTCTCCTTCGTGTTCATTTTGGCATCCACAGTATCTAGCCACACCTGCTACAAAGGAAGGTTTCTTGCATTCTTTACATTTCCAGTGTCCCGAGTTCATATCCGTCAATAAGAGTTTTGGTCATAATTCAGTTCTTTCTCACTACAAGGACAGATTTAGAATGCAAAATCTTCTTCCCACCTCTTAAACCAGGATTAGGTTTTTGAATAAGAGTTGGTTGGTTTATGTGTGTTGCTTAGAATTATTATAAGAAAAAATAGAATTTTCCCCTGACAGTACCTTCTTCTACTTAAAACGGAATGTCTATCCCCCATCCATCTTATGTTTTCCTTGTAGTTTTCTCTCATCTCTTTCTCAGTATCTCATATGTATAATAATAGAAATCTTTTCTTATTCTCCTTCATATGGCTGCCTTAAGCTTCACTGCCTTTAGGAGTACATTTATATTCAGAGGCTCCAATGGTAAATAATTTCAACAGGATGGAGCTCTTTAATCCTATTTTATATCTAAAAGGCATGCTCAACACTATCTTCAGCCATCTCTTGAGAATCCAATTTCCTAAGGTTATATTCCTGAGACTGAGTGGAAATTTTCAAAACCCAGAGTTCAAAGTTAAATATCAAATTCAAACAAAGCCCAAACAATCCACCCTGAGACTGATTTGTGTGGCCATAAACAGCAACAAAATCATCCAGTGGCTATTGGTATAATAACTGTGATTATAGCTTAGCAGAGGCAAGGCTCTCTCCTCTAGCCCTAAGCATCTGGGGGCTGTTTTTCCTAAACAGAATTTTTAGAGAGCATAACATTCGCAAGAAAAGCAACCAGAACATGATAGCAGATATCTGTGTAAGTACTACGTATCAAAACAGTGGGACACAATTTGAGAATAAATTCAGATACGAATCAAAATTCTGCTACTAAAACGCAGCAAACTAGCATCCAGGTGGAATCCTACTGAGTACAGCTAATCGAGGAAGCTTCTTGTCACTAGCTGCTAACTTTCTTTTTCTTTTTCTTTTCTTTTCTTTTTTTTTTTTTTAGTTGCTAACTTTCTTGAACAACATGCCAAGGGCAAGTGATCTTTTCTTAGCCTTTTTTTTTTGTCCATGAAATGCAGAGATGAAGAAATAATTGTGATTTTTTTTTTGATAAATGTAACAGAAGTTAAGAAATAGAAATAAAAATAAATTGAGCAGGTAAACCATACTTAAGCTGCTAGTTGACTGCAGTTTCTAGCTGAGAGTTAATTCTGAAGTCGCTAACTGGCCAAGACACTTTGCAACTCCTTACAAGCATCCCCACTACTGATTAGATTTTTAAAAATCCCTTTTGAGAATTGGATCTTCTTACGTTCTTAGGAAGCATATCTGTGTCACTGACTAGCATAACTGAAAGATTTTGCAAGCATTTTACCTACCTCATTCCTGGGGGTTATTCATCACCTGTGCTCTATACCTGGTTTTTACGGAAAGTTCTCAGGGCTATAATGGTAATGGGTTAGTGAAGACACTCATTTCTGGGTCATGTGGAAAGTTAGAATTCAGACTGTATGCTCTTTAGAGTTATCATTATAGGTAAATACAGGAAGAAGCCCCAAGAAGCCAGCTTTCATTCTGGAAAATCCAGGATGAGATATAGACCACATAAATGTGAATTCACCGATACCTGCTTACTCCAGTCCTAAAACCCCTCAGTCAACCCTTAAGCTATAAATAAGATGTAAAGAAGGAAATAAAAACCCAGATAAAAGAAATAGTTAATAAAGAGGCTGGGAACCATAAAATAAATAAGATTACAGGCTTTTTTCAGACGAGGTTGCTGTAATGCTCTAACTTCCAAATATGCAAATTCCATATCTTCAGAAGTTTGAATCATCTATATAATTAGAGAAGGAAGAAAATATGCCATTGCTCTAAGTTTCATCCTAGACATAATAGGACTTATTAGCTGTTTTTCTCTGAAAGGGGCTTGACTTTAAGCGCAGCCCAAAGTCAGTCTTTGGGCAAAATGCTCTGGTGGAAAGGACTCTGCTGCCCTCTACTGTCACTCGAAGCAGAGGATGCAGACACAGAGAAACCACTTCCGCGCACTTCTGAATAGGACTGGTGGGGAATTCCTCGTCCCTCGTCCCTTATCCCTTACTTCACTGGAAGGCCCGACAAGGCCACATCCCTTCCAAGGGAAGAGACCTCATAAAGTCCTTTAAGCTACAAGCCTCTTTAAGCTTCAGCTGAATGGAAAAATGTGGTACAAATATGGATGGAGGTAAGGCAGGTTTGAAATGTCAAGGCCAAGAGATGCGACAGTCCATTGAGATGGGCAAACTTTTTTTTTTAATTGGACATTATCTAAAACTTTGGTTACAAGAAAACACAAACACTCATTCCACCCATCCATTCATCTGTCCATTTATTTTCACTATAATATAAGCAGAGCAATGACAGAGGATAAAATCCCAGTTTAACTATTATAAAGAAAAATAAAGCTGGGTAAAGGCATATAGAGATCCTGTCTACGTAGAGGGGTTAGGGAAAGTTCCTCTGAAGAAGTCAAGAATGAAATGAAGACGTAAGCCATGTGGAAAGAACATTCCAGGCCAAAAAAAAAACCCAAAAAACAAAAAACAGCAACTGCAAAGGCCCTGTGGTAGGGACATGTTGGGTGTTATAAGAAGAACAAGTGTATTGACAGAGAAAGTGAGAATATGAGTCTGGGAAAGAGAGCACATGGGCAGAGAACAGATTAGCTAGGGTGTCACTGTCCTGTAAACCCATAGTAAACCTGTAACGTGAGCCACGTACACAATTTTAACTTTTCTAGTAGCCACGTTTTTTAAAAAGGAAAATGCATAGAAGAAATTAATTTCAATAATATTTTTTATTTCACCCAGTTATTTGGGGCTGCCTGGATGGCTCAGTTGGTCAAGCGTCCGACTCTTGATTTTGGCTCACGTCATGATCTTAGGGTCTTGAGATCGAGCCCTGCTTAAGCTTCTCTCTGCCCTTCCATATCCCTCCCTCTGCCTATCTCTCTCTTTCTCTCCCTCTTAGGTAGGTAGGTAGGTAGATAGATAGATAGATAGATAGATAGATAGATAGATAGATAGTAAATATTATTTGGACATGTAATCAATATAAGAAATACTAATAAGATACTTTACTATTTTTACTAAATCCTTCAAATTTGCTGTGTATCTTTAAATAACAACATGCTTCAGCTTAAACTAGCTACATGTCAAGGGCTCAGTAGTCAAATGTAGCTATGGCTACCTTAAAATTTCGTTGTTGTTGTTCTAGGTGTATTTGGATGTTTAAATTCTTCTTTAAATTAATTTTTTACACACACTTTGGAAGGGACTCTTGGTGGTGATGACTAAAAGATTGCAATAGAACTTGGTGAAGATTAAGTGAGTAGGAAAATTTCCAACTCACAGGAACTCAAGTTAATTTTGAGTCAGGAAGCTAGGTCTCTTTTGAGTTTTGTTTTATACTTTGGGGAACAAAACAGGGGAAATTTAGCACAATCCTGACATGTCTAGATAGGAATACATTAAACCTAGATATGAATAGAGGTCATTTATGGACTGTTGACCAGAAAGGGCTAGGGAAATTCAATGAGTGGGATTCCTATCCCCGTGTACAAATATACTCTCCTGCCCCAGCTTCAGCCAGCCTGGTTCTATACCAGGACATGCAGTGCTGTGGTCAGGAGTGTATAAGCTGAATTCTGACCCCAAGTTTTGCTACTTAATAGCTATGTGTCCTTGAGTGGGGTACTCAAGCTTTGGTGCCTTAATTTTCTCATTTGCAATGCAAGGTAGTTGCAAGGATTATGAGCTAATATCAAATGTTTCGAACGGTGCTTGGTGTATAATAAATGTTCATTAATGATAGCTCCCTGCGTGGGGCATCTCTTGCCTACCACTATAATACCCTGTCAGCCTGGACTCTCCACCCCACCACTCCTTGGTGACAGCTCTGTGCCAATTTTGACAGGCTTTCCCTGGTCACAGTGGCACAGCCCTGCACTGGGGCCAGAACCCTGTACTTTTCGCTTTTAGCCCTGAAGCCTCTTGGAAGCCACAGCATGGGATCCCCTTGGGAACCTGCTTGGCGCTCACAGTTTCTCAGCCCAGAAATGTAGAGGAGATAAGCCAGTGAGCCACCTTTGACCTGGGAAGAAGGGAGAGGAAAGATAAATGTTTCCCTTTTTGCCTATAGGTAGGCAGTTCTGAAATGTGTTTTGTGAGATTCTCCGAAAGTTTGGTGGAATTAAGAAGCACCGTAGAGGAGACCAACCCCTTGTATAAAGTTCCGTGCCTTCTTGCTTCCTTTGTGTTGTCCTGTGCTGCTGCTCACTGGGATCCCGTTCCCAAATCAGCTCCCTGTGTTGGAGCCTTCATCTCAAGCACTGCTTTCAGGAAACCCAGGATAAGGCACTACTGTTTTTAATTTTCTGGGCTGTGGTTTTGAAAAATGTATATCCAGTCATTCCTGTGTTACGTCCATTTCCAGGATGGTCTTGCCTCTTGACTTGTCCTAATGACCTTGACCCTCTTTCTCTGGCATTGTCAATCTCACTCCTTTCGTCAGTTCCTTCTCAGGGTCTACTGAGTCCTGCAAACCCTCTGTATCCCACAGAGACCTCCCCCTCAAGCTGCTGCCCAATTTCTCAAGAGAGGAGTCTGCTCTCGCAGCCTGCATGTGCCCGGCTCTCCTCCCGTCCCCAGGCTGCTGTGGTGCGCTGTCTGGCAGTGTCTGTCTCCACTGCTCTGAGGCCATTCTCACAGGGGACCTGTTAAGTGACTACTCCAGTCACTTCAAAAGAAGTATTGTGGAACTGTTAAGCAGTAGCAGTTGTTACATAAACTGGAATCCATTCTGCAGAGAGGTGTGTAACTGACAAGAAGAACTACGATAACGTGAATTAACAGGTAATGAGCCCGCGCACGATTCCAAGAATGCTGAAAGTTAAATGCTTTCTATGCATTCTCATTTCATATTCAAAACAAGCCCATGAGATGGGAGTCGTTATCATTCCCACTTTGTAGTTGAGAAACAGATTCAGAGAGGTTAACTCATTTGAAGACACACAGCACACCCAGAGCCGGGAGTCAAATCCGGGTCGTCTTCCTGGAGGCGGAGCTGTTCCTCTAGTTCACTAAGACTCCAGCTCTGACCCTCATCCTAACGCTGTCCAGACTCCTCAGCAATGAGAGAGATGTTCTTTCGTTGTTTCAAAAAGGATTCAAAGAATGCTGTTACATAGAGACAAAGTAGATTAGAGGTTGCTGAGGGCTGGGGACGCAGGGAGGAATGGAGAGCAAATGGGTACAGGTTTTCACTTTGGCTGATGAAAATGCCCTAGAATTGATTCTGGCGATTTTTGCACAACTCTGTGAATATTCTAAAAAACAAACAGAAAAAAAAAAAAAAACCCTTTAAATTCTGTACTTTAAATAGATGAATATGTGGGTTATATCTCAATAAACCTGTGATGGAAGAAGAAGAACCCCCTTAGAGGTATTTCGCTTACTTGTCTGACAACTAACACAACACAGGCAGGAAGTGGCAGGTGAATGCTGTTGCTCTTTATCAAATTCACAGCCACTAATCGTTCATGAAGTGGTGTGTAGTTTCCACTCGTGTGTGCTTGTGGGGTGCAGGACTTGGAGTTCCCAGAGTGTCGCCTTTCAGGTTGTTGCCAAGCAACGGGCGTAGGGGCACCAAGACCCATTAGCTAGGAGCAAGCAAGCAGCTCTGGGTGTAGCCAAACCCTTCTGCCACTTGCAAAAAACAAAACAAAAATAATGAAGAAAGATAATCACCTCCCTGAAGGAAAGCAGCCTGGTTCATTTGAATGCCTGTGAGTGGCGGTAATGGCCTTGATTAGAGGACCAAATCCAGATATCTCCGGGCAGTTTCAGTGACCACATGGCCTCCTAGTACATGCTCATGGTCCTAATTCTCAGGAATGAATGGGGGAAGAAGCGCAGGCTAATCCAGTCCCACCACCAGAGTGCGGCTCATTGCCTTCTAGTAAGCGTTGACTGTGGGGAAGCCACGTGACAGAGAGGACAGCTTTCAACTTTGGAATATTTGGACTCAAAAGGAGCCTCAGCTCACCCAAGGGAGGGGCGGCAAGCAAAGGAAAGAAAACTAGGTTGGCAAGACCATTGAGTGTCAGCTTCTTCTGGTCTTATTACTTCAGTATCTTGATTAATTTCTCTCTAAACATCTGAGCAGAAGCAAATGTCTGACTTCTCTCCACCAGTGATCTTCCTAACTCATGATGGTTCAGGGGTGCCTTCCCATCCTAAACCACCTCTATTCCCCGCAGTTTTCCTTCTTATTCACAAAATTAGATCTGAGGCATATAGCAGCACAGAAGGATGGTATCAATCAACCCCTGCGTCATGAGGAAGGGAATTCCAGAGTTATAGGTAGTGTTCTCCCTATTTCCCACTCTCTAGATAGGAAATTATGCCTTGTAAATTTACATAATACAGGACAGAGAATGGGCTGAAGGGAATATTGTGGGAGGGGCAAGCTAGACACTCAAAGTGGTGGGAGGGATGAGGGTATGCAGGGAGAGGCATGGCGGCATGGCGAGGCCAGCAGAGAACAAAGGAAGGGATGTTGGGGTGTACTGCAGAGCTCCCCCTATATTCCTGAGCTTTGAAAGATAAAAATAAGGGATCTGAACTCTCAACGGTTGCTGGGATGTGGGTCCGTCAGCTTTGCCTAACACACTGCCCTGACACTGACTGGATGGGCCCACTAAGAGCACCCTTTTGATCTGTTTTTTGGGGATTTTTTTTTTTTTAAGATTTTGTTGATTTATTTGAGAGAGAGAGAGAGAGAGAGAGCATGAGTGGAGGGGAAGGGACAAGCAGACTCCCTGATGAGCAGGGAGCCTGATGCAGGGCTCCATCCCAGGACCCTGGGATCATGACCTGAGCTGAAGGCAGGTGCTTCACCAACTGAGCCACCCAGGTGCCCCCTTTTGATCTGTTTTAAAAGCACTTGGTGGTGCATTTTGACAGCAAGCAGAGGGTTTTAGAATCCAGAGGACAAAATATAAGGACATTGTCCTTTCCTTAAAGGGAAGCAGTTTCTCCTTGGTGTGCTAATTTTCAAAATTAGTGAGATTGAACAGGACTAATAATAGCTTGCTTTATAAAGTGCCACCTACATGAATAAACCTTTTAGAATGGATGTTGAGTGAGTAAACAATGGTATTCTGTTGGAGAAGAGTTTCCGAGTCCTCACTGCATAGGAATTCTTGAAGTCCTTTTGTGCCAGTTTCTATTAATAGAGGAATTCTTGACTTGGAGACAGAGAAGGTCTGAGCACGAAGGCTTGACCCATTTCCTAGCTCTGGAATGCTAAGCAGGTCAGTTAACTTCTCTGGTTTTCCCTTTTTTACATGGATAAAGAAGACAAATCTTTCACCTACCTTTCCCACAACACTATCAGTATATTTATTTTATATGTATCTACTATATGTAAATATATTTACATATGTAAAAGAGAAAGGAATAGAATCTACCGAGTTCTCCTGCACAAGGAACTTTATCCCCATCTTACAGATGAGCCAGTTGGCTCTCAGAAAACTTGCTTAGTCATAAATAGCTAGGATGTAGCAAGACTGGGGTTCAAACCCATCTGTCTCCTTTCAAAGTCTCTTTTTCCAGAGGTCATTGTCTCCGTTAGTAAACAGTGACATATTCTACATGGCAGAGTGTTACTTAGTTGACCGAATTTTCGCTCAGCAATTTCTCCTTTGTCTGAGGTTTTGTGTCTTAGGAGTGTTGTCTCTTTAACGATAATCGTTACCACGTTACTTCTGCAATATGATTTTTCAATAGCTCTGCTTTAACGTCTGAAGCCTTCAAGGCTCTCCACCATCTACAACTAGCTGAGACAGTCCTCGTGAAAATTCAAGTGGAATTTTGCCCATCGAGTAAAATGACGTTGTTAACCTTCCCTTTGATAACCCCTGTGCCCTAAATGATTGAACAGTTTCTTCGTAAACTCGAGTTTGCCGTGTGAGTTGACTATAGAACAATAGCGTATTTATAGAAACGAAGCATTTCTTTAGTCTTCTCCTTTTTCTTCTCTGAAAGAAAGACAAAAGAGTATTTGAAGAGATCAAAGTCCTTATTTGGCTGTAGGTAACAACTCACCTTCTTCAGGCATATCTATACACAGGTTCCTCAAGATTGCAACGACCTAAAACAGCTGATAAGAAGAGGTGGGTGAGGGGGCGCCTGGGTGGCACAGCGGTTAAGCGCCTGCCTTCGGCTCAGGGCGTGATCCCGGCGTTGTGGGATCGAGCCCCACATGAGGCTCCTCCGCTGTGAGCCTGCTTCTTCCTCTCCCACTCCCCTTGCTTGTGTTCCCTCTCTCGCTGGCTGTCTCTATCTCTGTCAAATAAATAAATAAAATCTTTAAAAAAAAAAAAAAAAAAAGAGGTGGGTGATGATTCTATCAGTTACTGGATATTCTCTCCCTGCAACTCAACCTCAGTTAACAAGCAAAACTCCGATTCCTTCCACAGCAAAATAAGTATTCCATTAAAAAGTGAAAACGTATTCAAATTAAAACACCCTTTAGATTTAAAAGAAGAAAATGAGGGGAGGCGGGGAAACTTTGAAGAGGACCAGGAAGAAATGCATCAGTAATGTCTCTGGCAGCTAACACGTTCTCCAACCGGCCTGACGGCCAAAGATGAAATAGAAATTTCTTTATCGAACAGGAATACGAAGGAAGGCTGACCTTTGATCAAATGTCCGTTTGTAGTTTTGACAAGAAAATTTGCATGAAAAAAAAAGTATGCTGGACACTTACTACATGAAAAAGTTAAGTTCCAGCAATGTAAAGGAAGCCAGAGGTCAAACTTCTTAAACAGCCTGTCAGATAAAAGCTGGATTTCTTCGCCTGTGTGCGTGAGAGGGTTTCCAAGCTGCAAAGGGGTTTTAAGGAGGACAAGTAAATGATTTCTGTTCTGTGTTTTGCCGCAAAGTACTTCGCATCTTTTCAGGCTCAAGTTTGGGCCAAGAATTTTTCCTCTTACATGTATTAGGAATTGAGAGAGAAAAGCAAAAATGGTAAACATAAACACTGTCAATCCTCCTTGTTTGTTTCCAGTGGTTATTCTACAGAATTGGCTAAAGCTATCAGCCTCTTTTTATTTTTTATTTTTCTCATCAACCTCTTTTTAGTGTCTCCCTTTAAAAAGCTATCGGAAGACCAATAGCTGTAGGTTAAGAGTTAGCTAAAAACAATTCATGTGTTAGATGACAACCCAGGTGAACATAAGGACATTCATATGTAAAAATCGTTATGATACAGAAATGACTATTTTGCTTATCAATGTATTTGTCTGACAGTTGCTCATAAACCCATCTGTAAAGAGATTCTTAGCTTGAAGTCCAGCTAACGTGCTCACTCTAAATAGTTGAAATGACGCACTCCAGTTCCCCCTGACTTCTCACCCTATTCATTTTTCCCTTCAATTAAAATACAGTGTTGAAGACTGTGTTTCAAGCACATAGGGGGCACATAATACCTATTTGTGGAGGGAAAGAATCCTGTACACAGTATTCATAGTTATTTGGAAAAGGCAAACAAAGAGTGTTCTGGCTTTGTCCTCTTAATAGTGGTCTTCACCGAATGCTATCCATTTTTATTTGGATGGCAGCCATTTTTAATTTGAGGAGGCAATATAGGATTATGGTCAAGTGCATGGGCTTTAGAAGCTTACATCTTGGTGCAAATCCCAGAAAAACCTTACCGATTTGGTCACCTTGGGTTAGTTAATAATTCCCCCTAAACTTCAATTTCTTTCTCTTTAAATGGACACAATGGCATCTACCACATTTTCTAAACATTAAGAGCTAAAATAAAGAGCTAAAATAAATACCTAACTCCTGATCATGGGTTTATTTCCACTATAAATTTTGGTATGCCAAACACTTTTCTTTCCATAATTTCTCCAAAAGACATAAGGCACATTAAAAGAATCTTTCAATGTGTAATAACTGGTTTCTTCAAATAGCCTTAGGCTTTTTTTTCTTATTCTTCATCTTCATGTCTACTTAATCTAAGAAGTCAAAAAGAAAGCAAGCAGGGAAATGGAATCTGAAATTAGTGTTAGTGATCTAGGCCTGCAGCTCTCCATCCGTGAAATATTTATTTCATTACTTATCCTTGGAAGCTTGTTAGCCCAGGATTTTGAAAGTCAGCAATCCATAATTTAGGAGTCCAGATGAACTGATCTTACAAAGACCAATATCTGGCACAAAGGAATGAAGAAGATGCTTGAATGTGCTTTCTTGATTTTAACCAAGAGGGTGAAAAACCTTGACAGCAGGTCTGTTTCTAACAATACCTTCTGTTGATAAGGTCATGTTATATACTGGACATTTGGCAATCAGAGGACCTCTTATAATTTTTGTAAAGATCTTAAAATCATTGTTTCATTGAACGTGTACATAGGCAAAAATGATGACACCCAGTGAATATTGCTCGTGATGGCCAAACTAAAACGTTGTTAGAAACACCCATCTCTGCACTAATTACCCCTGAACTCAGACACTGAATATTATTTGCTGGAAAACAAGTCTTGGTCAAAGATTCCAAGTAAAGCATAAATACTTGAACATCTCTTAGTGTGAAAGAAATACGGGGAAACCGGGCGCCTGGGTGGCTCAGTCCGTTAAGTGTTTCCTTTCGGCTCAGGTCATGATCCCAGGGTCCTGGGATAGAGTCCTACATCAGGCTCCCTGCTCAGCAGAGAGTCTGCTTCTCCCTACCTGCCCCCCCTGCTCCTGAGCTCAAGTGCTCGCTCTCTTTCTCCCCCTCTCAAATAAATAAATAAAGTCTTAAAAAAAAAAAAAAAGAAACGGGGAAAACAAACCCCACACAATCAATATATTTAGCCTGCCGTATCTGTCACAGGTTTTCTTAAAAACAACTTAATTGAGATGTAATTCACATGCCAAAAAATTTACACTTCTAAAGTGTAAAATTCAGTGGTTTTTAAAGTATGTTTACAGAGTACAGCTATGACCACTAATTTCAGAACATTTCATAACCTCAAAAAAATTGTTGTTGCTTTCAAGATTGTTTGGGTTATTCTGGGTCCCTTGCATTTCCACATGAACTTTAAGACCTCTTTGTCCATTTCTGCAGAGGTAACAGCTGCAATTTTGATAGGGGTTAGAATGAATTTGTCTTGACATCTTAGTAGTAAGTCTTGTAATCCATGAACATGGGATATGTTTCCATTTATGTAAGTCTTGAATTTCTTTGAAAAATATTTTGTGGTTTTCAGTGCTAAGTACTACACTTCTTTTGTTAAATTTATTCCTAAGGATAGGGGTGCTTGGGTGGCTCAGTCGGTTGAGCAACTCACTTGTTTTCAGCTCAGGTCATGATCTCCGGGTCCTGGGACCGAACCCCAAGTCAGGCTCCATGCTTATGGGGAGTCTGCTTGAGGACTCTCTCTCTCCCTCTCCCTCTGCCCTTCCCCCACTTGCACACTCTCTCTCTAAAATAAATGAATCTTTTAAAAAATGGATTCCTAAGTATTTTTATTATTTTTGATGCCAATGTAAATGTAGTTTTTTATATTATAATTGCTCAATACTAGTGTACATAAATACAATTGATTTTTTAATTGATCTTATATTCTGCCTCCTTTATAACTCACTTATTAGATTTAATAAAATTTTAATTCTTTAGAATTTTCTGTATATAAGATCATGTGATCTGCAAGTAGGGATATTTTTACTTTTCCCTTTTTTAATTTGATTATCTTGTATTTCTTTTCCTTGCCTAATTGCCCTGACTAAAACTTCCAGTACAATATTGAATAAAGGTGTTACAAATGAACATCCTTGTCTTGTTCCTGATCTTAGGGTAAAAGCATTCTTTTACCATTAGGTAGGATGTTAGCTGTTGTTTTTCATCGATAGCAATTATCATACTGGGGAAATCCCCTCCTATTTCTAGTTCGTTCAGTATTTTATCCTGAAAGTGTCTTGAAATTTTGTCAGATATTTTCCTACGTTTCTTGAGACAATCATGTGAGTGTTGTCCTTTATTCTATTAATACAGTGTATTACACTGATGTTTCACATGTTGAATTAATCTTCCATTTCCTGAGGGATAAATGGCACTTTGTTGCAGTGTATAATCCTTTTTATATCTTGTTGGGTTAGGTTTGCTAGTATTTTGTTGAGGATTTTTCCATTTTTAAATTAAAAGGGATGTTGGTCTGTAGTTTACTTTTCTTGTCATATTGTTGTCTGGTTTTGGTATTAGGGTAATAATGGCCACATAAAATGAAGTGGGATGGTGTTCCCTCCTCTTCTTTTTTTTGGAACAGTTTGTGAAATATTAGTGATCATTCTTCCTCAAACATTTGGTAGATTTCACCAGTAAAGCATCTGAGTCTGAGTTTTTCTTATGAAATTGTTCGATTATGAATTCTCTCATTTGTTATGTAGCTCTTCGGACTTTTTATTGTTTTAGTTTTGGTAGTTTGTGTGTGTCTTCATAGGCATTTTCCTAATTCACCTAGGTTACCTGATTTATTGGTGTAAAACTGTTCATAGTATTCCTTTATAATTCCTAGTATTTCTCTAAGAGTACTTGTGATGTCCCTTTTTTATTCCCAGTACAGTATTTTGAGCCTTTTCTCTTTTTTTGGGTCAGTCTAGATAAAGGCTTGTCATTTTTGCTTGCCGTTTTAAAGAGCCAATGTTTGATTTTGTTGATTTGTTGTTTTTCCATTCTTTTTCAGAAATTTCCACTTTAATCTTTATTAATTACTTCCCTCTGATTGTTTTAAATTTTTTTTGTCTTAAGATACAAGTTTAGATTACTGATTTGTCTGCTCTTTTAATAAGGCATTTACAGCTATAAATCTCCTTCTAGGGGCGCCTGGGTGGCAAAGTCGTTAAGCGTCTGCCTTCGGCTCAGGGCATGATCCTGGCGTTGTGGGATCGAGCCCCACATTGGGCTCCTCCGCTATGAGCCTGCTTCTTCCTCTCCCACTCCCCCTGCTTGTGTTCCCTCTCTCGCTGGCTGTCTCTATCTCTGTCAAATAAATAAATAAAATCTTAAAAAAAAAAAATCTCCTTTTAAGCACTTCTTTGTCTGCATTTCATAAATTGTTGGGTTCTCAGTTTTGTTCTTCCAAAAGTATTTTCTAATTTTCCTGTGATTCCCTCTTTGAACCATTGTCTATTTAAGACTGTGTTGTTTAATTTCCACATATTTATGAATTTCCAAAATGTCCTTGGTTTATTGATTTCTAATTACATTGCATTGTGATTAGAGAACATAATTTTAATCCTTTTTTTATTTATTCAGGTTTTTTTATGGCCTAACATATGGTTAGTCCTGGAAATGTTTCATGTGCTTTCTGGAAGAATGTATTCTCTCCTGTTCTTGGGTAAAATGTTATGTGATGTCTGACAGTTCTAGTTTGATTTATACTGTTGTTCAAGTCTTCCTTTTCTTCCTCTGTCTTCTTCCTAGTTGTTTTATTCATTGTTGGAAGTGAAGAGCTTAAGTCTGCACTATTATCATGGAATTATTCATTACTCCCTTCAGTTCTGTCAGTTTTTGTTTCATGTATTTCAAGGCTCTTTTGTTAGATGCATATATGTTTATAATTGTTATGTATTGCTGATTAGTTGATCACTTTATTATTATAAAATGTCCTTTGTCTATAGTAACATTTTTTAAAAAGATTTTATTCATTTGAGAGAGAAAGCATTCAAACAAGCATGAGCAGGAGGGAGGGGGGAGGGGAAAAGGAGAAGCAGGCTCCCCACTGAGCAGGGAGCCTGATGTGGGGCTTGATCCCAGGACCCCAGGATCATGACCTGAGCCAAAGGCAGATGCTTAACCGACTGAACCACTCAGGAGCCCCTATAGTAACATTTTTTGTCATGAAATTTTTTTGTGTGATATTAAACACTGATATTTAATATTATGACCACAACAGTGTTTTTTGATTAGCTTGGTGTATCTTTTTCTTCCTTCTGCTTTCAACCTGTTCATTTTTTTGAATCTAAAGCCTTTCTCCTATGAACAGCATACAGATGGATCATAATGTTTTGTGACATTCTTCCTGTTTCTACTTTTTGATAACAGTGTTTACTCCATTTATATTTAATATCATTACTGATATGATGAGATTTACATCTGTGATTTTGTTATTTACTCTCCATATGTTTTATGTCCTTTTATACCCCACTGTTTCTCCATTAATGATTTATTTTGTGTTAAATAAATATTTTCTAGTGTGCCATTTTAATTTTTTATTTCTTTTATTATATGTTTTACTTAATTTACTTAGTGGTTGCCCTGAGAATTATAATTAACATCTTAACTTATAAAAATCTAGTTTGGAATAATAAAAATTTAATTTCAGTAGCGTACAACATTTTGCTCCTTTATAGCAGCATTTCGTCGCTGCTCCTTTGTGTTATTATTGTAATACAAATTACGTCTTTACACATGGTAAGCCAATCAACACACTTTCATGATTCATTCATGGCTATCTTCTATATTCACCTATGTATCTGGATGCTTTCTATTTCTTCATGTAGGTTCAAGCTGCTGTCGGGTATCCTTTCTTTTCAGCCTGAAGTACTCCCTTTAGTATTTTTTATAAGTCTATTAGCAAGGAATTCTGATCTTTTAAAAAAATATGATAATGTCTTCATTTCTTTGTTTTTAAAGGATAATTTTGTTAAATATAGAATTCTTGGTTGACAGTCTTTTTCTTGCATCACTTTGGGTATGTCTTCTCACTGCCTTCTGGACTCTATTGTTTTGGATGAGAAATCAGCTATTAATCTTATTGAGAATTGTTTATGATGAATCACTTCTCATTAGTTTTGAATTTTTTTGTCATTATCTTTTGACAATTTATGGTTTTCACTTTCTTCATTGGCTTTGGACAGACCATGATGTACCAAGTGTGGATGTCTTTGAGTTTATTTTATTGAGAATACATTGAGCTTCTAGGATGTATAAACTAACATTCTTTATCAAACCTGGGAGGCTTTCAGCGATTATTTCTTCAGATATTCTTTCTCATCTCTCTTTAAAGGATTCCCATTATGCATATATTGGTACACATGGCAGTATGCTGCAGGTCTCTGAGACTCTGTTAATTTTTCTTCATTATTTTTTACTTCACTTCCTTAACTAGGTAATGTCAATTGGCCTGTCTTCATGTTTGTTATGTCAATTGACCTATCTTCATGTTTGTTTACTCTTTGTTCTGCCAAATCACATCTGCTGTTGAATTTCTCTGGTGATTTTTTTTAAAATTTGTTCTTGTATTTTCCAACTCCAAAATTTCTATTTGTTTCTTTTTTTTATCATTTCTATCTCCTTATTGATAATTTCTATTTAGTAGACATTATCCACATACTTTCTTTTAGTTCTTTAGATACTGTGTTTTTTACTTATTTGGATAGGCCGATTTAAAGTTTTTGTCTTGTAAATCCACTATACTTCCTAGAGACTGTTTTTAGTGACTGTTTTTCCCCCCATGTTTAAGCCATACTTTTCTGTTACTTTATATGTCTCATAATTTTTTGTTGAAAACTGGATGCTTTGAAGAATGTAATATGGCAACTCTCTCTTTTCAGAATTTTTGTTTGTTGTTATTTGTTGTTCTTTCTGTTTCTTGCTGTTTGTTGAGTAATTTTTGAAACTAATTCCATAAAGCTTGCATTCTTTGTTATGTGTGACCATTGAAATTTCTCTCGGTTAACTTAGTAGTCAGTTAGTGATTAGAGAGAAATTCTGTTAACTTCTTGAAACAAACAAGTCCCTCAGGCTTTGCTGAGGGTCTCTGTATGCTTGTTGGAGCATGCCTTTAATGCTCTGGAAAGCAGTGTACAGCCTTGCTTGAGCCTTCACTTCCTGTTTGTGAAGAGCCTCAAGGTCAACAGGAGATGAGACAGTAGGGTTCTCTGAGGTCTTTTCTGTGCACAAGTACAGCCTCAAACATATATGTGACATGCTAGATCTCCTGGAATTTTATTGGAACTTTTTAAAACCCCCAAATGGATATTTCCTTTTACATTTTTTTGCTCATTCTTTTGTTTGCTCCAACGGATATCTTCACCTCAGAGAGCTGTGATTTTGAACAATTACCACTGATTGTTTCAACAAATGCTTCAGGGAGAAGGCTGTTTGCATTGAACGAGCTCTGAGTCAGGTCCAATAAATAAGAGCTCTGCAAGTGGGGATTCTTAGGGAGCTACCAGGCAGGTCAAATAAAGAAAATTCTCTATGCACGGGGCTTTGGGGGAGCTCTAAACCCTTTTTTCCCCTCCAGTGACTGCTATGTTGCAGATTTTCACAGCTATCTTACTTGTGAGGTTTTTGGTTTTCAAGGCTACCATGGAACTGGGCTGAGGTGGGGGTGGAATGAAACAAGATGAAATGTTCTTACTGAGCATCCACCATTCTCCTTGCATAAATGCTCCTTGAATTGTTGTAAGGCTTTGGTTAATTTCCAGAGTTCTGAAAAGTTGATTTTGAACATTTTTTGCCAGTGTTCTCATTGCTTTTTACAGACGAGCAGATTTTCAGAGGCTTTTATTCTCCATCATTCTGGAAGTTCTTTATACAGGTTATTTTTTAAATGGAGAATTGAAGCAACTACATTTTGTTTTAGCATAATTATGCAGGTGCTCCTATTTTTACAGTTTGAAACCAGTTGGTCCAACAGATGCATTCAGACACCAAACAAAGGAAGTGATTCATGAGGACCCAGGCTCTTCTCTGACAGAATAGGACCACTTCTTGTTGGATTAAGAAAAGACTCAGTTGTGAGTAGAAAGCTTAGTGACTTCTAATGATTTTAAAGCAGAGGCAAGTTGCTAAATGCTCCCTAATGCCTCCATTCCCCATGGGCTAAAGTGTTTTTTAGCAAATCCAGCTCCAGATAGCAAGATACTCAAGACTCAAGGGCTCGATTGTTGGCACATGATTAGCTTCTGTGCCTTTTTTAAAATAAGAAAATCACTAAGTATCTGGAAAAAAGGGGTATGGATTGTAACTCTTCGGGAATTTAACGTCTTTTAAGGAGAAAGAATATATTTTGTCTTTGTCTAAAGTATAATGAAACCAGTTCTGAGGAGCATTAATTTGAATTGTTATGGGGACTTTTCTATGAAAAATAATGTGAGAATGTAAATACTGAAAATCTTGTTTATGGATTAACTTTAAGATTTGTCCGGTAATTAACATTGGGGAGATTTAGGTTTTCTCTAACAGGAAAATACGTTTCATGCATTTATAAGTAACCACAAGTTTCTTAAAGAATAGCCAGCATTTTGTTTCATTTTGGTTTTTGTTTTTTAAGTGGAGCAGAAAGTAAATGACTTGAATGACTTTGAAAGGAAAGAGGGTGTAAGAAACAAGGTGGTAGCATTCACAGTACAAAAAAAAAAAAATTAGATTTACTGAAATGTGTGACAAAGACCTGAATAGCCAAAAGGGGTTATAAATCACTGTACACAGATCACTGTCGTTGAAGAATTCCATCAATTGTAGAAATACGAAAATATCTGGAATAGAAATCTGAATAGGTTTCCAAGTTGGGAGACTTGGTACCAGCTTCTGAAAGAGGAAGGCATTCAAAAATAGAGCACCGTCTTTGCCTTTTTTAATTTCTAAAATAGAAAGTAGCAAGGTAAGAATAGATTTGTTTCAGCCAGTGGTATTCAGAGCTGAGGTAAAGTGGGCCATTATAAGGGGTGAGGGAGAACTCTCGGTGGTATGGGATTCCCAAGGCATGAGGAACTAAGTAGCTATGACACCTGATTACCCTTTTCTGACTCTGATCAGGAATCTATTATGATGGTCTAATTATAGAACTCATCGCTAATGGCTGAAGAAATATAGGTGTTTGAGTTATTTGGAGTAAGAGCATCAGTATTTAAGTACAATGCCATTTACAAAAAGCTCATTGTGTTTCTTAATACCTTGAAACTTAAACATGACTGCTGAGAAACAGATACATTTTCATAAGCCCAGATGGCTTTTCCCTCTCTTCCCACCCACTGCTCTCTCCATATTGCTAGGAACCTACTCTCCTGTCTTTAACTGGGTTATTTTTCACGTATTCTTGGTGTTTTTTTGTGCATTATCTGCTTTCCTTTTTATTTTTACTCCTCGTTTTATCCCTGAATTCATTTTCAATATATTTGATACTTTATCCTATAGTAGCCTTATCAGTTTGATACTCTGGTCTCTGTGTTGTTTATTCTTTCAACTTGGGGATTTGCCTCTCTTACAGTTTCAACGATACACAATTTTTTAGTTCTGGTTGCTATGACAAAGTAATATAGACTGGGTGGCTAAACAATATTTTATTTCTCATATTTCTGGAGGCTGGGAAGCCCAAGATTCAGTGTCTGGTGAAGACCAACTTCCTCATTTGGAGTTGGCCCCTTTCTCATCTTATGACCCCATCATTCTCATTCCTCGCAATGCAGAGAGAGAACCTGGTCTTCTTCTTATAAGGACATTAAGTCCATCATGGGGGCTCTAGCCTTGTGACCTCATCTAAACCTAACTACCTTCCAAAGGCACCACTTGCAAATACCATCACCTTGGGGATTAGGGCTTCAACACACAGATTTTGAGAGGGACACAAACATTCAATCCATAACACAAGTTATATTATTTTTTTATGCACTAACTCTAGACACACTAGCTGAGTGTACCATTGGGCCAGCACAGTAAGCTTCCTGGGCTCCCATTTACTTCTCATGCCAGCAGGCAGCATACTTGTAGATGATGATTCCCAGAGTACCCACATCCTTTGTGCAAGATTTACGGGGTCTCAAATCTCTCTTCTTCTTAGATGGTTCATTTTAATTTTAAAATCACATATTAAAGTTCAGTGAAGTTATAGAAAACAAGACCAAAATACAAAAATTAATGGTATTTCTATCCACTAACAATGAATAATCCAAAAATGAAACTAAGAAAACAGTTTTATATATAATAGAATCAAAAAGAATAAAAATGTCTAGGAATACATTTACCAAAAGCAGTATAAAACTTGTACACTGATGGGGCGCCTGGGTAGCGCAGTGGTTAAGCGTCTGCCTTCGGCTCAGGGCGTGATCCCAGCGTTCTGGGATTGAGCCCCACATCGGGCTCCTCCACTAAGAGCCTGCTTCTTCCTCTCCCACTCCCCCTGCTTGTGTTCCCTCTCTAGCTGGTTGTCTCTCTCTGTCAAATAAATAAATAAAATCTTTAAAAAAAAAAAACCTTGTACACTGAAAGCTACAAGAAATCATTCAAAGAAATTCAGAAAGATCAAAAGAAATGGAAAAAAATTCTAGGTTCATGGATCAAAAGACTTAATGTTGCTTAGGTGGTAAACTGATCGATAGACTGACTGGAATCCCTTACGAAATCTTAGCTGCTATTTCTGCAGAAATTGCTAAACTTATTTTAAAATTTGCCTAAAATGTAAGGACTCAGAATAGCTAAAACAATCTTTAAAAAGATCAAAGTTAGAGAACTCACATTTCATAAATTCAAAAACTTACTATAAAGATTTATACAAACACTTTATCAAGTGTTTGGGGCATGTGGATGGCTCAGTCAATTAAGCATCTAACTCTTGGTTTCAGCTCAGGTCATGACCTCAGGATTATGAGATGGAGCCCTGCTTCAGGCCCTACACTCAGGGTGGAGTCTGCTCGAGACTCTCTCTCCTTCTCCCTCTCCCTCCCCCTCTGCCTTTACCCTGACTCATACACACACTTTCTCTCTGCCTCTCAACAACAACAAAAACGCTACAGTGTTCAAGACAGTATGCTGTTATGTAGCATAGACATATCAATCGATGGAATACAATTTGAAAATCCAGAAATGAGCCCTTTCGTTTATGGTCAGTTGATTCTTGACAAGGGTGCCAAGAAAATCTTTTCAACAAACTGTACTGGGACAATTGAATATCCACATATAAAAGAATGAAGTTGGACCTCTTCCTCACATAAGACATAAAAATTAAATAAAAATGTACGATATACCTAAATTTAAGAGCCAAAATTATAAGAACTTTAGAAAAAAAAATAGGAGTAAATCTTTAAGACCTTGTATCAGGCAATGGCTTCTTAGATATGGCATCAAAAACACAAGTAACAAAAGAAAAAATAAATACAACATCAAAATTAAAAATATTTGAGCCTCAAAGGACATCATGAAGAAAGTGAAAATATAACACAAGGAACAGAAAAAAATATTTGCAAATCATGTATCTGATAAGGGACTTGCGTCAAGAATATAAAAAGACCTCTTACAATGCAACAATAAAACTGAATAACCCAATAAGTACTCTTTGCCTCAAAATGGGTAAAGGATTTATATATACATTTCTCGAAAAAAATATGCAACTGGACAATAAGCACATAAAAAAGTGCTCACCGTCATTAAACATGAAGGAAGTACATTTCAAAATGACAATGAGATATCACTTTACACTCACTAGAATGGCTAAAATAAAAAAAGACAATAACAAGTATTGACAAGGATGTGAAGAAGTTGAAAACTTCACACATTGCTGGCAGGGATTGTAAAATGGTGCCACTACTTCGATAGAGTTTGGTAGTTCATCGAAAATTTAACATAGAGTTTCTATATGACCTAGCAATTCTACCCCTAAATATATACTCATGAGAAATAAAACCAATCACCTGTAGTTAATTGTTCATAGCAGCATTATTCATAGTAGCCAAAAAGAAGAAACAACCCAAATATTCATCAGCTGAGAAATAGGTAAATAAAATCTGTTGTATCCATATAATGAAATATGGAATTAAGTGTTGATACATGCTACAACAAGGATGAACCTTAAAAACCTTATGTTAAGTGAAAGAAGCCAAGCACAAAGGTCTGTATTGTGCGAATCCATTTATACAGCATCTCCAGAATAGGCGAATACAGACTGAAAATAGATTGGTGGTTGCCATGCACTAGCAGGAGGGCAAAATGGGGAATGACTGCAAAAGGGTACTAAGTTGCCTTTGGGCCTTATGAAAATATTCTGGAATTAGATAGTGGCAGTGGTTGCACAACTCGATGAATGTGCTAAGAACCACTGAATTGTACACTTGAAAAGAATGAATTTTATAGTATATGAATTATATCTCTATGAAGTGCTCTTCAAAAAAATCACACAAGACTGTACATTTAGAAAATAAAGCTCAAGATTAACAAAGCTAGCAATGCCACGATTTAAACAGTCCCCTGGGATAATTTAATGTGCTTTCACTTGCATTTTATTATGTGTACATTTTATTATTTATAATCTACATATACATTTAACTTCAAGTTTTTATTTAAATTACATTTGACTTTTTATTCCATTTTTTTTTCACTTTGCATTAGTCATGAGTGATTTTTTTTTTTTTCATTTTGCTTCCTGGTCTTGGTAATTGCCATTGACGATAGCCACTTAATTTCCACAACTGGAGATACCACATTTTACTTGACAATTCCTCTATTTGCCATTTGATTTGCTTCTATTTCTTTTCTATTATAAAAATGCACAATACATATATTTGTGTATATAGTTTTTCTCAGTATATGGATTATTTCTTTAGAGTAGTTTTTAGAAGAAAGTGTTAATGCTGTGTCAAAAGTTATCAACATTTCCTAATGCTTGGTGAATATTGCCAAATTTTCCTCAAAAAGTTTCTCTGTCATTCCATTAAGTATTGTGTAGCCTAGTAACTCTCTGTTACCACTAACATTATGCCTAGAGGACTTTTTGTAGACCCCACATGTTCAGATTGACCAAAGGCCTTGAAGAAGTTGGCCATGTGCCATTAAGAGAGTGAGAACAACCGTGAAATTGGTTATGAACAGGTGCATTGCACAATTGATTATCCAAGCTTTAGTCTCTTCCATAATTAATCATGGGCTCTTCACAGGAGTCATGTTGCAGAAGAGCCTACCACTTAACAGAGCCAGGAAAACACATGGTACCAGGAATTAGGAAGTAATGGAGGATACAGATGTACAGAGGCAGAGAAAACAGCTTGGAATGTTCTTTCAGAGCAAGTCACTTGCCATGAGCCTGGGAACTTCACATCATGGCAAGCCCCTGAACTGCTTCCTGTTGGTAAACAGTGGTAAACGACACTTAGACCATTAGAATACAAGCCTAGTCTGTTAAGGGATTCCTTAATTGCAGAGGGAACGAGATTCTTCTGTGCTAGGTCCTTATAGATTTTGGAAGTCACCTTTGGAAAACACCTTCCCCACCCCTAGCCAAGAGTTTTCTACAAGCTGTTTTCATAGAGGAGAGTTTGGTTGTGGACTTAAGTACTCCACCTGGTCATGCTTATCATATGGCGGCTCACAGGCTTCTTTGAGGCTAAGAAGAAGCCATTTTCTTATTTCTTTCGATGCAGAACTGAGTCTACGACCCAATTCTAGGTGGTCCACCAAAAACAAATGGTGGTGTCAAATTGAACAACTGGCATCTTTTGCAACATGAGCTCTCAGAGAGAGAAGATTAAGGCAAATCACCAACTGGCCTAGCATTCTAATTTGATGGATGTATTAATCACAGGTTTTCATTTCCACATACCCACACTCTTGCTTCACTCTTGGATACATAATTTATGTGCTTAGTTCATAGTTCACATTGATGAAGTCTCCAGGGTGGATTCAGATAGAGTTTTGATTGGTCTCCAAAGTAGTTATATTCTCTTGTGTATCTCTGACTCAGTCCTGGAAAAGTCTACATTTCTACCATAAATGTGAAGAAGATTTGCCTGAGTTATTTCTTCCTTATGCTTAGAGTTTGAAAGGTCTATGGCCCATATTTTTTCTTACCATCACATCTTTTGGGGAAGGTTCTTAAAATGTATCCATTAATTCCCTTTGTATATAAGGCAAATTGTCTCTCATTCTTCATGTTTTCAGATTCACACTGAATCTGTATCTTTGAATATAGTCATCTGAGATTTTTCTCCAACAATCCTGTTCCATAGCTTTTTTCTTTCATTTCACACTTTTTTATATCTATCTCTAATATAGAATCACTTTTAAACTCTAATATTATAACACTAATCACTAGAGTACTTTATTTTTCATGACACCTCAACTTTATTAGTCATTTATTCAGCAATGTTTTTATGGAGTGCCATCCCTGCACTTTGTGGAGCACTGAGGACCACTGGTAAATACAAAGAAATCATATTCCTACTTTCATGGAGCCTGTAGTCTAGAAATGGCGACAGACAGATGAACAAAAAAGAATGAGTTTTTTTTTAAAGCAAAATTTCAACAGCCATAAATACCCTGAAGGAGAGCTTTATGGTCCTGGGAGAGTGTATAAGAGGAGGATATAAGCTGTAGGTCATGAAAGTAACACTTTTTGAGGAAGTGACATTGAGCTGATATGTGAAGGATAAATAGGGGTTACTCATATGAATGGGGGAGGGGAGATAAGAATGTTCCAGGCAGAAGGAACAGTATGAGCAAACTTTATCATGGAAGCAGAAAGCGTCCAAGACTCTGAACCAAGGCCAGTGTTGCTGAAGTGTATGGAGGAGGGGAGGAGTGTGGTAGGAGATGAGGTTGGTGAACAAGGAGGTGGTCATATTAATATTTGTCCTCATCCTAGGAGAAGGTACATTCATTTCAATTACAGCAGCAAATGTTGGTAATATATAGCCATTAGAATTATTATCTCAGCCATTGATTTTGTAATATCCAGCAGCAAGTTTGAATTTAAAAACCCATATGGCCTAAAATAGTTACTGTTATTAATCTTGCTGCTTGCATATGATCTTTCTTGACTTTGATATTGAAGATATTTTAAAGTACCCGATAATGTTTTCTGATTCTGTATTTTTTTCTACCTAATCTTCTGTCCTGGTGGTGCCTAGCACAGTGCTTCCTGCTTGATTGGTGAGTAAGAAAGGATAAGTGTGAGATAGCCAGAGTCTGTTATGTGAAGAAGTCATTTAAGAGAGCCAGGCTCTGATAGTCACCCACAAATTCATTCCTGATACAACAAAAGAAAAAGAGGGTTGAATTAGGAACGCTGTCTTAAATTGAAACATATTTCCCTCTCTACATCATTACTACTTCCTCCATTGCCTTCTGCCTTCTAAAATGAGTCCCCTCTTTTTACACACACTGTGTTGCTGTTATGTGGGTCAGGTTTGACCAGTGTAATCAGAGTAGACAGTTTGCCCATCTGTTTGAAGATCTGTCCTGCCATAGGAATGTGAGAGTGCTAAACATCACACAGCATTGCGATACATCCTTCACTCCTGTGTTGGAGATAATTGTTTCCCCAGAGTGGTGGGAGGCTTTATAATAACTTAGCTAAAACCTGAAAAGCTACTTAAACTCATTTCAGTTCTGCAAATCTTTACAGAATGGTTTCTATGTGCAAGTCAATATCCTATGTGAGTTGAGAGCTGCAAAGATGAAAGTGCTGCAGCTCCAGCCCCTTCAAGAAGCTCACAATCCCACGCACCAATACAACACTAATTCAAAGTGCGTGTGATATTTACTGCAGAAACTGGGCGCACAGAGCTTTCGGAATGCATGTGAATGAACTCTGTAGATAAGGTTAACAATTGGTGTCTTAGTCCCAAACCATTTATATTTAGATCAAATTTGTTGATTCAACAACATCTGATGAGTGACAAGTTCTGTGGTGGATGCTGGAAATATGAAGATGGGACATTTCGTACCCTTACGGAGCTCACAGCCTAGTGATGAAGACATAGAAATAGATTATTATCATAAAATTTGGCAACTATGGCATCCTAATTATGTACATAATCCTAAAGAAGTGCAAAAAGAAGAAGCCTAAAGGTCAGGGTGGACTGAGATTATTTCTCAGTAGAGTTGGTAGGAACGGAGTCATGAGGATGAGTGGGTAAGGGGCGGGTTGATAACAACAATTGAGAGCAGTGGGAAGAGATTGTGTAAGGACACAAAGAAGTAAAATATATTCTGTTTGGAGAATGAATAGTCATTCTAGATTTCAGAAGGACTGTAGTATAAAGTATATAGCAGGAAGAAATGCTAGACAAATTGCTTGCAGGAGGATTTATAATCTGAACTTACAGCTGAACTTTACAGCTGACCTAGTGAATTTGGATAATATGTTATAGGGCACCTATGAGTCACTGAAAATTTCAACCAGTGACATGATCAAATCCACATTTTAGAGGAAACGTGGAAGAGCGAGGTCTAAGGCAGGATGCAAGATGAGAGATAAAGGCATTGGCCGATTAAGAAGAGGTGAGAGCAGGGTGAGAGTAGCAGTTATCAATGTGGCTGCAGACCTGTCTCCATGCAGGCAAAAGAGGAAAAGGTTTTTTGCTGTGTTTCTTTTTCTGAACTGGCTGCCAAAGTATACACAAATAAAATATAACACAAATTATGTTCCTCAGAGATTTGGTTAGTGTAGTTAAACTAGACAGAGAATTTTCTAAGGGAGCCGGGACCAAAGAGCTGATCATGAACACAGACAAGTTTTCAGTTCTCATCTGCGAAATGGGTATAATAATAGGACCTTCCAAATAAGGCTGGTCTGATGATTAAATGAGATGATGTCTACAAGACATTTGATGCTGTGCTGACCCATTGTATACACACAATATGAGTTAACTCATTACTGGTTTAGTGGATAGTTAATAGGCATCAAATCTCAGCTGTCAAACACTAAGCCAAGACAGCAGAGACAAAGTAATGAGAGGAACAGAGTATCTGATCTCCTTAGTCACATGGTCCTTTGGAAGAATGTAAATACATACAAAATGATTACAAGAATGGGACAAGTGTAGATAAAATGTATAAGGAAAGTGTTAGAAGTTGTAGGAAAGCTTATATTCACCTCTGACTAGGGGGACAAAGAACAGGAGTTTGGGGGAAAGGGCCATTTGAACCTGATCACAAAGAGTAAGCGGAAAAGGCATTCCAAGCACTTGCATAGAGCCTACCTACTCCAAATGTGTTCTTCGAACAAGCAGCATCAGATTCAGCAGCACTGGGGAATGTGTCAAAAATGCAGACTCTCAGGGTTCACAAGAGACCTACAGAATCTGTATATGAGCACAATCCCCAGGTGACTTGTGTCCATGTGAAAGCTTGAGAAGCAGTGCAAGGATGTAGTAATGAAAATTAACATGATGAATACAGAATGTGTTTATTTGCAGAGTCCAAATGACCCATTTTAAAAAATCAAAACATAGCAGCAGAGAAGTTGGTATTTTTACCTTCCATAATTAATCTTTTGAATCAAATTACACTCCAAAAACTATATGCCTAATTAACTAGGGGATCAAATAAGTCACAAGGGAAATTAGAAAATACTTTGAGATAAATGAAAGGGAAAATAATCTACCAAACTTATGAGACACAGCCAAAGGAGTTTTTAGAGGGAAATGTATAGCTGTGAATGCCGGTAGTTAAAGAGAAAAAGGTCTCAAATCAATAACCTAACTTTCCATGTTAAGACACTGGAAAGAAAAGAGCCAACTAAACCTACAGCAAACAAAAAGAAGGAAATAAGAGAGCTTGAAATAGAAATTAATGAAATAAGGAATAGAAAATTATGCCCAAAAAATCAATGAAATGAAGTTGGTTCTTTGAAAAGATCAACAAAATTGACATTCCTTTAGCTAGGCTGATCAGGAAAAAAAAAGTGGGGGAGAGAAAAGACACAAATTATTAAAATTGGCAATGCTCAGCGAGGGGCAGGGAATATAGTAGGAACACAATAAGTGTTAAATAAATGAATAAAAAATAAGTTGTGTCATAAAAATATTATCATAATGAATGCCATTATAATGTTAGAGTTTGAAAATGATTCCATGTTAGCAGTAGGATATAAAGTTTGAAGTGAATGAAATAAAAGCTGTGAAAAAGGATTGCTGGAGAAGAATTTCAATGGAATATATTTGGGGATCTAGAATTCTTGTTCGTGGATCAGAAGACTTAATACTGTTAAGGTGGCAATACTCCCCAAATTGATCTTCAGGTATAATAAATTTCTATGAAAATACCAGCTGAATTTGTCTTTACAGAAATTGACAGATTCACCCTAAAATCCATAAGGAAATGAAAAAGATAAAGAATAGTGAGAACAGTCTAGAAAAAGAAGAGCAGAGCTGTAGAAGTTATACTTCCAAAATCAAAACTCATTAAAGTCTACAGTATTGTGGTATCAGCCTAAGATAGATCAATAGAAAAGAACTGAGAATCCAGAAATAAACCCTTATATTAATGGTAAAGTGGTTTTTGACAAGAGAGTCAACAGGAAAATAAAAATAGTCTTCTCAAAAAAGGGTACTGGTACAAAGAGATATCCACATCCGAAAAAATGAATTTGGACCCCTTCCTCACACTGTACATAAAAATGAACTCAAAACGATCATAGACTGGAGTAAAAGAGCTAATTCTATAAAATTTTAGAAGAAAACATAGGAGTAAATCATGACCTTGTATCAGACAACATTTTTTCCTTTTTGATATGACACCAAAATCACAATTGCTAAAAAAAGATGAACTGGACTTTATTAGAATTAAAAACTTTTATGCTTCAAAGGACACTATTAGAAAGTGAGAAGACAATGCAGAAAATGAAAGAATATATTTACAAATTTTTTTTAATCAGGTACTTGTCCAAAATATGTAAAGAACTCATACAATTCAACAACAAAAGGGCAACTCAATCAAAAAATGGCCAAAGGACTTGACCAAATATTTTTCCCAAGAAGATACGCAATTGGCCAATAAGCACGTGAGAAGATGATCAGCATCATTAGCTATTAAGGAGATACAAACCGAAACTGCAGTAAGGTACTATTTCGTCCCTACTAGGAGGCTACAATAAGTTTTGCTGAGGATGTGGAGAAATTGTACCCTTCATACTTTGTTGGTGGGAGTATAAAATGGTATAGCTACTTAGAAAAACAGTTTTGCAGTTCCTGAAAATGTTATAGATGGAGTTACCATAAAGCTTAGCAATTCCACTTCTCGGTACCTATCAAGAATTAAAATATACATCCACCCAAATACTTGTACATGAATAGTTCATGGCAGCATTATTCATAAAGCAAGAAGTGGAAACACCTCAAATGTCGGTCAGCTGGTAAATGGATAAACAAAAGGTGGTCTATTCATATAATAGAATGTTATTCAACAACAATATAAAGGTGTGATGTACTGATACATCATGATTAGTATCACCGATACTACATCATGGATAGACCTTAACAGAATTACGAACAACGACTTGAAGAATGACCTAAAGAAGCCAATAACAAAAGATCACATACTGTATAATTCCACTTATATACAATGTCCAGAATAGACAAATCAATGGTGAAAAAAGTAAATCATTACCTAAGGCTAGAGAAGACTGGGGGAAACAGGGAATGACTGCTTATGCAGGGATAGCTGTCCCATATGGTAGCCACTAGCCACATGTGAGTCTTTAAATTAAATTGAATTCAAAATTTTTGCACCTGCTATGTTTCAACTACTCGAAGCCACATGTAGCTAGTGGCTGCCATATTGGACAGTACAGATAGAGAACATTTTTATCACAAAAAGCTCTCTTAGCACAGATCTAAAGCATTCATTATAAAGCTGTCTCTGGATCCACGAAAACCTGAAAATACATACAAAACTTTGAGCGTATTTGCATCTTTTTCTGAGAAGAGGTGCATGGCTTTCATAAGATTCTCAAATCAAGTACCAATGTGAACACAGCATTTCCTAAAACCATTAGACTGAACTACTACTAAAATATCAGAGCAATGTCCTAAACTCCTACGGTGAGCCAAAATTTCATTTTATTTGAGGTGCTGATTTAACTACCTATTGTAGAATCTGGAGGACTGATTTATGTTAGCTCTGTGCTGCTTTTACCTGAGAAACAAAAGATTCCATAAAAACCTCTTTGAATTATCCTCGTAATTAAATCAGAACCTACAAACGATTATGAGCCAAAGCTGTAATTATTATGCCATAGCCCGCAGTTGTGTGGCTCCGAAGGACATTGACCCACAAAGGAAAGTGGAAGCAAATGTCACATTGAATTTGAATTGACACGACAGTGGGCATATTGATGAATGATAATGATGAGAGCAGGCACAATGGCGGAGGGCCTCCGCATGGGGAAATCTGAAGGATCTTCGACAGCATTCAGGAGGTGGAAGCGCCTCAGTGAGCCACTCTTTGAAGCTCTCTGCTACAGAATCAAGGTAAATTCCAGAGGGAGTCCCTCGGAGAAAGGTCACACAAATCATACGTTACTGTGGAGATGCAAAGACTTCACATCTGCAACTCTTTAATTTCATTGGGCATACTGTGCTGTCAGCCGCTTGGCTGCAAAAATCGAAATCTACCAGCACAGCTGTCCCTACTGCTGTTTGTTTCTAAAATATCAACACCTGGCACCCACAGTTGCTCTCTCCAAACAAAGAATTACTGCTTTGACTAAAAGGATAAAGCGTGGCAACAGCAAGCACGTGTGACCACGGCTGACAAATGGCTTATGTCAAATTCTCTGGAGATAAATATGTGACCCCCCCCCCCCCCCCTTGAGGAGACAGCACAGATGGATCCTCTTACGGATGCGATACCCAGTCAAGGCCAGTGGTGATTGCTCTCCAAGATCTTTGGTAAATTTTACTTCTCAATGACAAGGAACCAACATTTTTGATATTGACTTCTCTTCCCCCTCTAAACCACACCACTGGGAAGACCCGAGACTATCAGTTCCAACGCAAAATCATGAGGTATGCTGGTGGCTTGTGGACATCAGGTGTCACACGTGCATATCCAGTAGCATCAGTAATTTCTAACAAGGCCATTTAAAAAGAGAAAAATGCTTCCCCCCCCCTTGGCATAATACTCACTGAACATTTCCAAGTTTTCAAGAAACCACAATCCACTTTCCTTTTCCTTCAGATTCACCATGGATTTACAAACACAGCAGGGGTAGTTAAAAGAATGAATCGTAGGAGACTTAGATGTGTACCCTAGCTCTGCCTTTCCCTGGCTGTGTGACGGTGGGCACATATTCTGCTTCTCTGAGCCTCAGTTTCCTTATTAGGAAAATGCAATAGTGATAACACCTGTTTTAAAGGACCGTGAGAATCAGATGATATGATGTGAGTATAATTCATGACAGTCCCTAACTCAGTGTCAAAGCTCAAGGGTAGACAGGGGTTCTAAAGTGCCAGAGTTGTGCTAACGGCTTTCCATATATAATCTCATTTAACCTTAATCTTGATGGCAACTGATAAAAATTTTTAAAATAACAATTGAGGAAGGAACGTGTCCTGAAGGTATTTTTGTAAGAAAACCTACATTGATATAGGCAATAAGCGTCTTAGCATTTCTTACGCTTTAGAAGTTTGTATGTCTAAGTTTTCACGATACTTGGAGAAAGTAAACTTTTCCTGTTAATTATGCATTCTCCTTGTGTCTGGTGAATTTTGCTCTCGATGGAATTGGTCTGAATTTTTTGGTATTTACCCTTTCACCACATGAATTAGCCATTTTCCTCAGCTCAGGGCCACTGACCGCAGGGCCACGAAATGATGTCGTTAAATTGCAAAAGGGATAAACTGTGGAACAAGCAGAAGTAGGTCAGGAGTAACTTTAGAAAATTTGTGGTTTGGGTGGCTTTTGGAGGTCAGAAGAATATAAGATGAGGGACTACGATGAAAAGATAAATATATCTCAGGACCGGAACTATTTTAAATGAGACATATATTTTTTTCTTTGTGCTTCTTTAGTGATACATCTGAACCTGGAAACTATAAAATTTGAACAGTGGCCAACAAAAAATCCGATAAAATTTATGATGAATTTTTCTTTAATGCTAATTTTTCCTTAGAGATCCAAATTACTCTAAAGCTCATTTATTAATGGCTAACAAACAAATTACATTTGTTGCTGATGTCTTTGGAGTTGGTCCATACCTAGATTTCAGTTAAGTGGCAGAAGAGCTATTTAGTAATCTGACCTTTGGAGCTCTCTTCTTGAATGGTAAGATCATTGCAGGCACAAGAAAGGTACTGGATCCTCCATGATAACGTGCACACCGTAAGATGCTACTTCAAGGAGTTACGATGGAACTCAGGTCCGTATTACTAACCCATTTGAGATAAATGTCTATTTTCAGGAAAAAGAGGTCTTGAGATGCATCTGCTCAATTGTTAAAGCATCTTTTTCCATTTAGAACTTTAGAAACTCCAACCTATGAATAGAGTACTCAAAGACCCTCCCCTGCTTACTTTTACAGATATGGAATAGGCTCAGAGAGGGAAAGTAATTTGTCCAAGGAGACATAGCCTTTTTGTAGCGGAAGTAGGTCGAGCAGTAAGGACTTCTGAGTTTTGATTCAGTGCTCAGTCCAGTTAACAAAATGATGACAGAGAAAGTTTGCAGGGCATTTCTAATGTGGTATCTGTCTTAAAAAAAAAAAAAAAGGGCCATACTGACTTTCATCAGTAGGTTTACTTAAATCCTACCTAGTCACATCCCTTTGTGACCAATAGAGTGTTTCTATAAAGTGACTTGAGATATGTGTAGTTTAATATTAACTGGTCTATAAAATAACTGTGTATATAACCTTGGTGTATTAGTTAGGGTTACAAGCAGCAGAAACAGGGCAACTTAGGCCCAAACTGAATTTGTTGAGGCATACAGATCACACAGAATCTAAGCAACACTGAAGAGCAGCTTTAGGATCTGAAGGTTCAGGTAGCAGAATCAAATCAACAGCTTCTCCAAATGAGTATGCACTTTGTGTTGATGTTGAGGCACGTGCGTGTGTGTGTGTGTGTGTGTGTGTCTCCTTGCATTACTCTACTCAAAATTTGAATTCCCAAGAAGATAACTCAAGGGGTACAACTCAGGCTCCTTCATATCAAAACAAGACTGTGCATCTTAGGGAGACAATAGGTAAGATGCTTCAAAAGAAGTTCAGGGTGCTGTTACCAATGGAAGGGTGAAAGCATGATGGGCAGCAAGAATCACCAACACCACCCTTGGCTTCCCTTATGGTGGCCATACCATCCTCTTCGCGAGGACTCTCAAAGTTCAAGCATCTTTGGTTCAAACATATCTTTAAGAAGATAGGACATGAGGAGAGGGACCCCATTCTGTGTGTCTTTCATTACCTTTCCTATCACCCTCTCTCCTCAACTGTGCAACAAGGACTTACTTGGCACTCATTATTTGATTGATTACTTGCAGTGGACTGAACCACTTATCAATCTTTTGAAGCAATGTTTGGCTCGTAGTCTCAGGAATATTAGAACCAGGCAAATTTCTTTATAGATAGTTTAAGTAAATACTCTGGAATCTGCAATGCCGTGCAAATACAGCATTTAGTGTGCTAGTGTCATCGTTATCCATGCTGGGTAGTCCCATGTTTGTTGGAGCATTATTCACAATAGCCAAGATACGGAAGCAACCTGAGTATCTGTCAACAAACGAATGGAAAAAGAAGACGTGAGATATATAGATACAGGTACAGATAGAGATATATAAAGTTAATTCATATATTGGGACTCAAAAGGGAGGCCACCCTAGCGGCCCAGCCCGCGTCACAAATCTAAACCTAAGTTAGCTTGCGCTTAGGAGAAATGCCTCCCTGTCAGGGAAACCTAACACCGACCAATCACAGCCCTCTAACTCAGCGTTAACTAGCTTACCTTACCCAAGAAAACAGGACCTGCTAACCATATAAGGAAATTCCCAACCTCCTAGTTAAGTATGCCCTTTTTCCTCCTTGTCTTTTATAATGCTCTATGAAACTCAGTCTTGCCCAGAATTCCTTAGGAATGTGCCACTGTTTGAGAGGCACTGCACTCCCCCAATCCGTGGCTTGTTTCCTCTTGAACAAAGGGCATCAAACTCATTATTAAATTTGGTTTTTGTCATTTGACAAGATCTAATGGAATATCATTAAGCTGTGAGAAGGAAGGAAATCCTGCCATTTGTGACAACTTGAATGGACTTTGAGTGCATTATGCTAAATGAAATAAGGCAAACAGAAGAAGCTAAATATTGTATGATATCCCTTATATGTGGAATCTAAAAAAAAAAAACTCATGGAAACAGGGAGTAGGATTGAGGGGTGGAGAGGTGGGGGATGGCAGGGAAAATAGGAAGATATTGGTTAAGGATTAAACTTCCAGTTAGAAAATGATGAAGTTCTAGGGATCTAATGCACAGTATTGTAATTATAGATAACAATAACTGTATTAAACTTGAAAATTGCTAATAGAATAGATCTCAGGAGGTCTCATCACAAAAAAAGAAATGCTGATAATGTGATGGGATATTTAGCTGCTACAGTGGTAATCATATTGCAATATTTAAGTGTATCAAATCAACACATTTTACACCTTAAATTTACGTGATGTTATATGTGAATCATATCTCAGTAAAACTTGGGGTGGTAGGAAGCACATAGGCTAGAGCCGGATTACCCAAACTAACTAGCTGTGTGACTTTAAGTAAGTATCTTAAACTCTATACACCTTGGATTCCTCATTTGTTAAAATTAAGTTAAATAATCATTTATTTTATATTGTTTTGAGGAATAAACAACATATGAAGATTGCTCCAAGTACCTAGCTGATAGCAACTTCGTTGTCCTCCTCCTCATCACCAACATCACACCCTGAGCCAGCATTGACATTTTGATGAAAATGGGTTGTTTTTCCAGCTTTTGTAGCCGTTTTTGGAATGCTGGTACAGGGTGTATTGCAACAATCAAGGCCATGTTTAAGAGGCTAAATGCATTCACAACTTGTGCTGAAAGGTTGCTTTTCCCCACGTGTCTCGTAAGTGCTTCCTCAAATTTGCCTTTGCAATTTTTATTCTTTAAAAATAGTGAATTCAGAAGCAGACTCAGATGAACTCAAGAAGGCTCTGCATTTCTCTTCCCAAGGGTTTGAATCTGCACTTACAAAGACTATACATTGAATCACTGAATTGTCTTGTGATTATTCACTACCCATTTATCAGTTTGCCCCCTTAAACGGTGACAAATGGTGGTTCCTTTTAAGCTTCCAAAGAGGCCAGTTTAATCTAGGCCCTCTGTTGCTTTGTTAGGGAAATCGAATGCTCAGAATTGTTCTTCAGCTTTTCCTTGTTGCTCAGAGGTCATGGGAAAGTAGATGTGGGAACTCTACTGTGATTCATCATTGCCTGATGAAACCATGTGACATCTGGGCACAGCATTCTAACTGCTGGCACTCACATTCTCCGTCTCTCTGCGAAATGATCTGCTCGCAAGTAAATGCCGCAGTGACTCTGAACAGGAAAGGTAATGCGTGGTCATACCTGAGGTTATAGCTGTTTCCACTTGGTGTAATAGAAGTGACAAGTTGATGGGGACTTTTGTGTCTCCATACTTTGTGTTTGCCTCTGTGAAGCACCTTCCCGAGACATTCTTCCTTCTTTCCTGAGTCTTTACGTGCATTAGTAGTAAAGGCTAAAATAACTGCATAAGTTAAACCTTCTAAAGTGTGTCAAAGAACAGCACTAAAGAACTAAAATCAGGTATATAAAATGGCCTTGTGAGTATCTATGTCCTGTAGATTTTTATGCTCAGGGCGGGTTTTGCATAGTGAATTTCATTACACGGTAAATGTTCTTAATCTCTCAAAATTGATGTCTGACCGAAGTAAGTATCTTTATTAGCGGTCAGAATGGTGACTTCTCTTTCATCTCTTTGGCTGGCTCAGGAGGGGGATCCTTCCTTGAGCCCCAGAGATGAAGGGAACTTCCATCTTCGAGGCAGAAAGGTAGCTGGAAAATGTGTCCAGTTGTAACAAACGGAGCACCTTCATGCCCCCTGGAGAAAAGCTCCTTTCTTTTCTAGGCTGTATTTTCAGTCATTCACTTGTAGGAAAAGAAAGTAGTTTTTCCTTTTTCCTTCTAGGTTCTTGGCTGAGAATCTCCTCTTCCAGTCATAAAAGAGTAACAGGAGAAAAACAAACAGAAGTTTAATAGCCTTTATACCTCCTATATACATGGGAGAGACCCAGGTAAACTGAATAACTCCCAGAAATGGTCCAGACTGCCAGCTTCAATGAGATCTCCAGCTAAAGACAAAGATGTTGGTGGAGTGGGAAGCCAGTTATAAGAAATTACTAGTCAAAGCACAGTAAGCAAGGTTGCGGTTGTTAACCAGATTTAAGTCAGTTGCCTTCTGCGTTGATAAGGCTTGTTAGAAGGTGCCTAGGTGGCTCAGTAGGTTAAGCATCTGCCTTCGGCTCAGGTCTTGATCCCAGGGTCTTGGGATTGAGTCGCATGTTGGGCTCCCTGCTTGGCGGTGAGTCTACTTCTCTCCCTAGCCTTCCCCCTGCTTGTTCTCTCTCTCTCAAATAAAGAAAAATCTTTAAAGAAAAAAAAAGTTGCTAGAGATGTAGTCATCCTCTCCATGCTACGGCATGGAACACAGCCTTACAAATGGAGAGTTCCCTTGTAAATGTAAATGTCTCTAACAAAAAGAGGCAACTTCTTGATTTTCGGAGCCTCTCCTGTGTCTGCTGTTTCTTATAATCAGACTAAAATAATCCTCATACCAAAAATGCGTATTTTGCAATGACGGGTTCTCCTCCCCCTCACAGTCATTCAACCATTTACTTATTAAGCTTTCACTTTCAACTTCTATGTGTCTTGGCTGTACTAAACCCCTGGGAAATAGAATCAAATCAGGTCCCTTCTCTGCCTTCCGTTGCCCAGAGACAGTTGATGAGACAGGCAATTAAACTAATAATGACAACATGAAGAGGTTAGAGCCTCACTATTCCAAGTGTGGTCCCTGAGAACTTGTTAGGAACACATAATCTCAGCCCCATCCTCCGGGACCTACTGAGAGAGAGTCAACATTTTTGCAAGACCGCCAGGTGATTCGAATGCACATAAAATGCTGTTTGAGGCATGTGCAATGTACTATGTAATGCTAGGGTACAGAAGGGCATGACATGAGGGCATAGGGCAGCAGAGCCTTCTGAGCTCTGGGAGCCCCTTGCTTTGCCTTTCATACTCCCACAGCAATCCTGCTGGACCATTAGCATTGTGACCCCGGGACACTTAGCTTACTGTGACAGGTGCCAGGAGTTGGGAGGGGCAGTGCGGGAGTCGAGTAGGTAGATTTAAGCGGACTGCTGGCCACAGCTCCAGGGAGTGTGACTCTTAGTCCCCATAGGTTCAACACCATGGCCCTGAGAAAGAATAAGCGTTTTGCTCGTCTGCTCACCTGTAATCTCCAGAGAGGAAAGGGGAAAACTTAGGTCAGTGATCAAAGGCCTCTGAGTAGCAGCGGAAGCAAGGCTGATCTGATTATAAATATTTCTCTGATGAGTTTTCTGTTTTTCGCTTTTACTCTTAACACTTTGTGGATCTGGTGAATGCTATGTACCTGTTTCCCAGACACTCACCTAGGGAAGACTCACGAATTTGCGCATGATTTAGAGTACTCACAGATCCCTTCAAGCCCAGCCCACAACCCCCTAAGGTTCACATTCCCCAGGTTAAGAACCTCTCACTCAGCAGCCATGCTGGATCACATTTTAACCACATTTCCTGTAACATCTTGGAAGATTTTACTCCATGCCAGGAATTATATTGAGTAATTTACATACATTATATTTCTTAATCTTTACAACAGTACTATCTGGTAGGTTTTTATCACCATTTTACGGATGAGGAAACTGGAAGATTGGAGAGGTTATTAAATTGTCCAAGGTCATAATCTAGTAAGAGGCTAAAATGGAAACCAAATGCCGATCTGATTCCAGCACCCAGGCCCTTAACCGCTGTGCATGCTGTCTCCTCAGAATGAAATACTACCTTTAAAAATAAGGCAACGCATGTATTTAATGCCACTAAATTGTACATTTAAAAATAGTTAAACTGGTAAATTTTAAGTTATGGGTATTTTACCACAGTAAAAATAAAACAGGGCAACCATCAAGAATATACACCTCGCACGGAGCATGAGGTTTGGAAATGTTCAGTGTTTCCAAGTCCCTCTAAACGCTTTGATTCACCGCCCCCTCTTTTAAAAAAGTGATGAAATAACCAAATCCGAACTTAGGCAGCTCTGTCCCTTGTTCACCACAGCTGGACACCCTAACTGCATGCCGCTCAAGCCACAGACCCATCACGAGTCACTGAGTAGCGTTTTCAAGATAGACTTTCAACCTGTGGTTACCCTATAATATGCCACAGACTTGATACAGCTATAGATGCAGATATAGATGTTTATATATTTTAATCTGTGTCTCTTTTATTGAAGGATAGTTGGCATACAACGTACGTTAGCTTCAGGAGTACGACGTAGTGATTCGAGAAGTCTGCACGTTATGCTATGTTCGCAAGTGCAGTTGCCCTCTGTCACCCTACAGTGTATTCCAGTGTCGTTGACTCTGTTTCCTATGCTGAGACTTTCGTTCCCATACGTACTCATCCCACTACTTGGAAGCCTGTATCTCCCCCTCCCCTTCATCCATTTTGCCCATCTCCCACCTCCCTCCCCTCTGTCAACCACCAGTTTGTTCTCTGTATTTTTGGGTCTGTTTCTGCTTTTTGTTTGTTTATTCGTTCTGTTTTTTTAGATTCCACATATAAGTGAAATCATATGGTATTTGTCTTTCTGCCTGACTTAGGTCACTTAGCATCATACCCTCTAGCTCCATTCATGTTGTAAATGATAAGCTCTCATCCTTTTGATGGCTGAGTAATATTCCATTGTACACACTTACACACACATACCACATCTTCTTTGTCTATTCATCTATTGATGGAGACTTGGGTTGCTTCCATATTTTGGCTTTTTTAAGTAATGCTGCAGTAAACATAGTGGTACATGTGTCTTTTTTGAGTTAGTGGTATTTTTTTTTCCCCTTTGGGGAAATAACCAATAGGGGAATTACCAGATTATATGGCAGTTCTAGTTTTAATTTTTGGAGGCATCTCCATGCTGTTTTCCACAATGGCTGTACCAGTGCACGTTCCCACCAGCAGTACAGGGATGTTCCTTTTTCTCTACATCCTGGCCAGTTGTCATGTCCTCAGACTTGATATATTTATGCGGGCCCTGCAAGGTACAGAACTTCCTAAGAAATATCATTGTTACTTATAGTCTCCTTCAGTACCAAAGTGAGAAATGTTATCGGGTTCAACCACAATCAAGTTCAGTCCTATCAAGTTCAACCACAATCAAGGCAATGAGCATATTCATTACCCCTAAAGTTTCCTGTACTTCTTGACCTATAGACATCTTATTCCCAGTCCTAAGGGCACCTAGAGTAATGGTTTAAGAACACAGACTCTGATTAGTTGAAATCTTATACATTCTTCTCACTAGTCCTTTGAGCCAGGTCAAGTTTTAGCCTTTATGTAGCTTTGTTTCTCTGTTGGTAAGATGGGGATAATAGCAAGATAAACCTTCTAGAGTGGCTGTGAGGATTAAATGAGATAATATAAGTAAACTTGTTTGTAGAGTGACTGTTCTGTGCAGAGTAAGCACTTACTGAGTGGTGGTGGTGATATTTAGATGTTACTCAGTCTGAGGATTATCCTGAATCACTTGGGCATGACATTTCATGCCATGCTGCCTTTGATAATCTATCCTCATGATCGTGATCTCTGTAGTATCTCTATTATTGACAGTCTAAGTCATTTTGGTGATACACCAAAATGCTCATATTTAAGGTGAATAACATGATGAGTTTTGATATATGTATATACCCATGAAACTATCACCACAATCAAGGTAACGAGCATATTCATTACCCCCAAAATTTCCTTGTATCTCTTTGTCCTCCCTTCCCCCACCAGTAGTTCTGCCCAGACAACCATTGGCCTACTTTGCAACAGAATAATCTTTTTTTTTTTTTAAGATTTATTTATTTATTTTAGAGAGCACGAGAAGAGGGAGAGAGAGAGCGTGAGCAGGGAGAGAGGGAGAGGGAGAGAGAGAATCTTCAAGTAGACTCCCTGCTCAGCATGGAGCCTGATGCAGGGCTTAATCCCAGGACCCTGAAATCATAACCTGAGCTGAAACCAAGAGCCTGGTGCTTAACTGATTGAGCCACCCAGGTGCCTCCCAGCAAAATAATCTTGAGTCATATTGAAACAGACCTGGGTTTCTTCTGCATTTTTTTCAAGTTTTTAGTTAAATTCAAATTAGTTAACATGCAGTGTAATATTAGTTTCCAGTATAGAATTTAGTGATTCCTCACTTACATATACCACCCAGTGCTCATCACAACTAAGTGCCCTCCTTAATACCCATCACCCATTTAACCCATTCCCCACCCACCTCCCCTCCAGCAACCCTTGGTCTATTCTCTGTAGTTAAAAGTCTGTTTTCTGGTTTGCCTCTCTTTTTTTCCCTGCTATGTTCATCTGTTTTGTTTCTTAAATTCCGCATATTAGTGAAATCATATGGTATTTGTCTTTCTCTGGCTGACTTAATAGTCTCTAACTCCGCCAACATTGTTCTCTTTGGGCATATCATTTTGCTTTCCCCTTGTGTTTAATTATATATTTAGCTTCCCTTACAAGTGGGAGGTGTTTTTGATGGATCGGTGTTCAGCAGCTGCATAATAGCCTTTCAAGATAAATAAATCAAACATGCCAATCTCTCCTCACTTTGAACTCCTACAAGTTCTCCCATCAAATTCAGTAGACGGTCCTGTCATTGTCTTGCTTGGTATGTTGATAACAGTTCTCGGTTTTGTCAATAAATTTTTGTTGCAGTATTATGTCACAGTATTATCATTTTAGAAGACATTTTAGGCAACTGTCTGGTATCCCAGCTTCCAGTAAAACTCAGATGATTACCCAGCCTGAGGTATACCTTCTAGAAAGGCATCTGTTCACTTAATATGCAAAAGAACATAACTATGTCACAATTTATTCCTCTTCCTTGAAGTTTTCTTTTTTAGCTTTGATTGTAAGATATGTCTCAATTTCTAAAACATTCAGTGTGGAAGGAAAGATTTGCATCTTAGAACCCAAGAAATGTGGTAACCATAAGCTATCGTTTGGTATTGTTATTTACTGTATTGTTTGATTATTTTCCTCTGATTTAAGAAGAAGGTCTATAAATTATATATCTTTGTACCCCATACTAGGCCTCACATAGTGCTCAAATACATATGGACCCACAGAATTACATAATGTCATAGCAAGAAAGGAAGTCAAACTTAATTTAGACTATTCTTCTCATATTGCTCATGCAGAGAGGCACACAAAAGAGAAATATCCTGCCCAGATTCATGTAGTCTTTCCAGAAACAGGATTGATTCCAGGTCCCCTGACTCTCCGTCTGGTGTTCATTTCACTTGAATGTATCATTGACAGAGTGGAGTCTGGGAATGGACATTTTTAGATCTCCCCAGGTAATTCTTATATGCACTAGAGTTTGACTTGTGTGCACAATTCTCAGAATTTACACTCTTGATCTTTCCAGTTTCAAAAATTCAAGATATGGAAGCAGGCGTATAAATATAATTGCTTATAATTTTGCTGAGCTGCGCAGTAGAATTATACTGTACACCACAAAAGTAGTATTTGTGCATGAGTCAATTACCTAGTGACTGAGGCTTATTGATCACCAGACATCCACATTTGAACTTTGCTTCCTTCCTTCCTTCCTTCACTTGTTCATTCATTTCTTTAGTCATTGTTAAGTTCCTCCTGGATTTAGACACTGTTATGAGGATTCAGTGCTGAATAAGACTGGTGGGTTTCCTGATTTCTGGTGCAGAGGTGACAATAAAGAAGTAAATGATAATGAATAAGACAGACAGTGCTATAATTGCAAACTTTAATAAAGACCGTGAAGAAAAAAATGAGAGGTTGCATTTACGCCGAAACCTGAAGGTTGACCAGAAATCTTAGGGAAAGAATAATCCCTATTTCATGATGTAATCTTAATATTCAATTTGGACACAAACCCAATGTAATACCAATACTCAATCTTGACTCACATCCCATGTTCTGAAAACTGAAATTCACCTAGTGATTTTAGTGCAGATAATACCTTCCTGATGCCTAAAAGACCCTGAATAAACATTTCACAGATGTCTTGGGGAGTAGCAAGTCATCTTTGACAGGGAATTGCTCTTGAGCTGAAACCCTGATTGTTTTCCTCTGTATCCCCCCTCTTCCCCAGTGCTGGCCCAGTCACGATGACTTCATCAACTTCCCTTCAGTGTCTAAAAGAGCTTCTAAGTATTGGTCACCTCGACTGCAGGAAAGGCCATGGTGGCATCCCAGAATGGGGGTGTTTGAAAGATTTCAGTCCTTGTCCCCCTGGGAAAGTTGAGAGTCTGCTGTAATATGCCCATTCCTTTCATGGAGTTTCTTTGAGTTTCTTCCCAAGGAAGCTATTTTCTCTCATTTCTGCCTCCTTCAAACATTTCACCTCACATTTATCATTCTTTTAACCCCTCCCTTTGTGATTTGTGTGAATTTTGTTCTCAAATAAATATTTGGATAGATATGTTTAAATTACTTGTTTGATAGGGTTTTGTAGTTCAAAATAATGCACTTTAGTCTTTACAGTTTGAAAGAACACATATTCTTAAATTACCAAAGGCATATGAATATCACAGATAAAATGTTTTTCAGAGTCACGTCTAACCATTAGTTTTGCTTTCACCATAGGGTCTGGATCTAGCTAGGCTGGATTCAAATCCTGGCTCTGCCATTTTACTTGCTGTGGGAACTTGAGCAAGTGACTAAACTTCTTTGTGCCTCACTTTCTACATCTACAAAATGGGTATACTAGCATTAGGGTTGTTGTGAGAACACAGAAAAATGAAATGAGGTAGTGCATATAAAATGCTCAGATTAGTACATAAATCAGTTGCTGTTATTTTTTCTGGCCTTTTTACCAGCAGTCGGTACCTGATAAGACACAATGAATTCCTCTGAAAAGTAAATCACATTTGTTCATCTGCACTAAGGAAACATTGCTTTCTTCCTGTATATCAGTATCAGCCCTTAATTTTTAGAATCTTGAATTCTTTCTTTGTGAACTCCAAGGAAAATAAATATTTTTTTAAAAGATTAGATTTTAGTCATGCCATACAAGTAGTAATTGATGTAATCATTTCAGATTCTTGAGAAGTGATCGTTCTTAGAATGACTAAAAATATACCTGGATTATGAAGGAGAGGCAGCTCCTCCATGTACGTGTCATTGATAAATTAATGACAGCAGTGATAATAAATACTAACTCATTAGACTTTATTTTGTGTACATTTCACTTTATTGTTTTTCCCCTTTATCACCTAGAAGTATATGAAAATTGTCTCTTAAGGATAATACATAGAAATCCCATGCAGTCTTTTCAATGATTATATAATGTTCTGTCATATAGAAAAGCCAGCTCACCTAACCTATATATAGTGAATTATAGTAATTGATTTTTTTGAGGTTAAACCAGCCTTGACTTCCTGGTATGATAAACCCCAATAAGTGATAATGTAGTATTCTTTTGAACTTTTGAACTTTGCTTCCTTCCTTCCTTCCTTCACTTGTTCATTCATTTCTTTAGTCATTGTTAAGTTCCTCCTGGTAAAAACCAGGCACTGTTCTAGGATTTAGACACTGTTATGAGGATTCAGTGCTGAATAAGACTGGTGGGTTTCCTGATTTCTGGTGCAGAGGTGAAAATAAAGAAGTAAATGATAATGAATAAGACAGACAGTGCTATAATTGCAAACTTTAATAAAGACCGTGAAGAAAAAAATGAGAGGTTGCATTTACGCCGAAACCTGAAGGTTGACCAGAAATCTTAGGGAAAGAATAATCCCTATTTCATGATGTAATCTTAATATTCAATTTGGACACAAACCTTTGTATGCTGCTGGATTCAATTAGCTAATGTTATGTTAGGGATTTTAAATCTATATTCATGAGGTGTACTAGTTTGTAATTGTTTTTCTTTGTAATGCCTTTGTCAGGTTTTGATTAACAGGTTTGGCTAGCCTTATAATATGAGTTGAAGAGTATTCTCTTGACCATTTTCTAAAATACTTTGTGTATGATTGGTCCTATTTCTTCCTTAAATAGTTGATAACAATTACTAATAACAATATCTGAGCATGGGGTTTTCTGACAACATATTCAATGTCTTTGAGATACTCAGATACTTGTTTTGTATCAGTTCCAGTAAGTTGCGTTTTTTCAAACAATATGTCTATTTACCCAAGTCATTGAATTTCATGGATTAAGGTGTTTATAATATTCCATAACTATCCTTCTAATGCCTACAGTAACACACACACACACACACACACACACACCCATAAACCAGTCTATTTAGAGATTTGGCTTTATTAATTTTTCCTATTGTATGTATGTTTTCTATTTCATCGCTTTCCAATTTTTGTTATTTCCTTTCTCCTTTTGACTTTAGGATTACTTGTTCTTTTTCTAGTTCAACTGGAAACTTAGATCATTGATTTTAAGCCTTATTCTTTCCTAATTTAATAATATAAAGCTATAAATTTTCCTCAAAGCATTGCTTTAGCAGCACTTCACATATTTTGTTTGATATATTGTATTTTTATTATCATGTGGTAGAAATATTTTCTAACTTTCTTCATCATTTCTTTAATTGAATTATACAGAAGTTTGCTGCTTAATATCTAAATATAGATTTTTTTTCTGATTTCTAACTTAATTTTCAGTAGGTCAAAGAACATATATGAATGATTGCAATCCTTTCAAATTTGCTCAGACTTGTGTTATGGCCCACCATATGGCTGTCATACATATATGAACATGTACACCTGAAAAGAATGTATATTCTGCTGTTGCTGGCGGGTGTGTTCCACAACTGTCAACTATGTCAAGGGGTTAATACATTGATCAGATCTTCCACATCTTCACTGGATTTTTTGTGTAGTTTTTTAATCAATTGCTGAAAGAGGAGTGTTAAAATATCCAACTACAACTGTTCATGTGTTTCTTTCTCTCTTTAATTCTATTTTTGCTTCATGTATTTCAGTGTTCTCTTATTAGGCATATTTACATTTATGTTTGTTATGTCTTTCTGATGCCTGGGCCCTTGTATCATCATGAAATGTTCCTATTTATATCTGATGACATTCCGTATCTTGAAGTCTACTTTGTTTAATGTTAATACATTCACTCCAACCTTCTTATGCTTACTGTTTGAATGATATATCTTTTCTATTCATTTATTTATTATTTCTATTCATTCATTTATTCATTCTATTCATTTATTATTTTCTATTCATTTATTTATTCTATTCATTATTTATATATCTTCACATTTAAAACATACCTATTGTAGACAGCATATTATTGGGTCTTCCTTTTTTTTTTTTTTTATCCATTCTGACAATTTCTGCCTTTTAATTGGATTGTTTAGTCTATTTGAATTTAGTTACTGATAGGGTTAAATTTATGTCTACCATTTTATCATTTATTTTCTCTTTGTCCATTCTGTTTTTTGTTCCTCTGTAGCTTCTTTCCTGCATTCTTTTGAATTAATTGGGTATTCTTTTAGAAATCTATCTTAATTTGTCTATTGGCTTGTTAGCTATCTCTATATTTTATAGGGTTGCTTCAGGGGTTAAAATACACATCCTTAACTTTTCAGTCTACCTAGTGATATTGTATCTTTTCATATAAAATAAAAGGTAAAAATCTTGCTATATTTATCTTGCCATTCTCATCATTTATGCTGTAATTGTCATATGTATTATATATACACATACATTATAACTCCCATAGTATTGTTATAATTTTTTATTTAAACAAATAGATGTATTTTAAAGAATGTATAATGTAAAAAAATAGTATTCGAAAGGAATTAATAGGGAAAAATAGATTCTCTCCAGTGTTCTTCATTCCTTCTTGAAGATCTAATTTCCCATCTTGTATCATTTTTTCAGTGTGATGAACTTCCTTTATCATATCTTATAGTATAGGTCTGATGCCATCAAATCTCTTTATTTCATTTATTGAGAATGTCATTATTTTACCATTAGTCTTGAAGAATACTTTGCTGGCTCTAGAATTCTGGAATTTTTTTTCCCCCAAACATTTCAGCACTTTAAACGTGACATTCTGTGGCCTCCATTGTTTCTGATGAGAAGTCAGCAATTGTTCCTCTGTAGGTAACATATTATTCTCTGATTGCTTTTAACATTTTCTCATTGTTCCTGGTTTTCAGCAGTTTAATTATGATATGCCTCCATATGTGTGTATGTGTGTGTGTGTGTGTTTCATTTATACTACATTTGGTTTGCTGACATTCTTGAATCAACAAATTCATCATTTACCAAATTTGGGGAAATTTCAAAAAATCCTTGTCCTAGTCTCTCCTTTCCTTCAGTGATTCCAATTATGTTACTCAAATTATTTTAAATAGTTTTATATTGTCCCACATAACCCTGAAGCTCTGTTTTTTTATATATTCCCACTTATTTTTTTCTCTTTTGTTTTTATTTAAGATTTTATTTATTTATTTATTTATTTGAGAGAGAGAGAGCACGAGCAGGGAGAGGGGGAAGGGGAAGACAGGGAAGGGCATAGGGAGAGGGAGAGGGACAAGCAGACTCCCTGCTGAATGTGGAGCTCAACACAGGGCTTGATCCCAGGACCTCAAGATCATGACCTGAGCCGAGGTCGGACACTTAACCAACTGCGCCACCCAGGAGCCCCTGGTTCTTTAGCTTGGATAATTTCTATTGATCACTTTCAAGTCCATTTACTCTTTTCTTCTGTCATCCCCACTATACTTCTAAGCCCTAACAGTGAATTCTTATTTCAGATAAGACATTTATCAGTAATAGAATTTATATTTCGTTCATGTCTTCCAGCTCTATTGGGGTATAATTGGAAAATAAAATTGTAAGATATTTAAAGTATACAACACTATGATTTGATACCTGTATACACTGTGAAAGGAGTCCCCAGTTGAGTTAACACATCCATCATGTCACATATTTGCTCTTTTATGTGTGTATATGTGTAAGAGGGAGAGCATTTAATTTCTACTCTCTTGGCAAATTTCAGTTATACAATACAATATTATCAACTATAGTTACTGTGTCATACATTAGATCCTCGGACATTTTTCATCTTATAACTGAATGTCTGTACCTTTTTGAGTCTCTCCCTATTTTCCCCAACTCCTAGCACTCCATGGTAACCACTTTCCTACTGTCCAATTGTTTTGTTTTTCAGATTTGACACGTAAGAGATACCATGCAGTACTTGTCTTTCTCTGTCTTATTTCACTTAGCCCAATGCCCTCCAGGTTTATCCTTGATGATTAGTGATGTTGAGTACCCTTTTGTGTTCCTGTTGGCCATTTGTATGTCTTCTTTGGAAAAATGTCTATTTCAGTCTTTTGCCCATTTTTAAATTGGGTTATTTGATTTTTGCCATTGAGTTGTATGAGTTCCTTGGGTATTTTGTATACCAATCCCTTATCAGATTTATGGTTTGGTAATCTCACATTTCATAGGTTACCTTTTCATTTTTTTTTTTTTTCCCCTGAGCAAAGCTTTTTAGTTTGATGTAGTCCCACTCATTTATTTTTGCTCTTATTGCCTTTGCTTTTGGGGTCAAACTCAAAAATCATTATCAAGACCCATGACAAGAAGCTTACCCCCATGTTTTCTTAGAGGAGTTTTACAGTTCAGTTTTATGTTCAAGTCTTTAATCCATTTTGAGTTGATTTGTGTATGGTGTAAGATAATGGTTCAATTTCATTCTTTTGCAATCATTTTTTTCCCTAATACTCTTTATTGAAGAGATTATCCTTTCCTCATAATATATTTTTGGTTCCCTTGTCAAAAACTAATTCACCATATATACATGAGATTATTTCTGGACTCTATTCTGTTATATTCATCTGTGTGTCTTTTTTTATACCAGTACTATACTGTTTTGATTACTATAGCTTTATAATAGACTTTGAAATCAGGAAATGTGTTGCTTCCAGCTTTGTTCTTCTTTCTCAAGATTGCTTTGGCCAATCAGGATCTTTTGTGGTTTCTTCCATGCACATTTTAGGATTGCTTTTTTCTATATCTGTGAAAAATCCCATTGGAGTGCTTAGGGGGATTACACTGAATATGTGGACTGCTTTGAGTAGTATAGACATTTTAATTCAATATTAATTCTTCTAATCTGTGAGCATGTAGTAGCTTTCCATTTATTTATGTTTTCTTCAAGTTCTTTCATCACTGTCTTAACGTTTTCAGTGTATAGTTCTTTCACTTCCTTGGTTAAATTATTCCTAAGCATGTATCTTTGATGCTATTATAAATAGGTTTGTTGTCTTTATTTTTCTTTCTGATAGTTCATTGTTGGTATATAAAAACACTACTGATTTTTGTTTTTTAGATTTTTGTATCCTGAAACTTCATCGAATTGACTTATTGGTTCTAATAGTCTTTTGGTAGAGTCTTTAGGATTTTCTGTGTAAAATACCATGTCATCTGCAAATAGTGACCGTTTAACTTCTTCCTTTCTTATTTGTATGCTTTTTGTTTCTTTTTATTGCCTAATACCTCTGGCTAGGAATTCCAGTACTATGTTGAATAAAAGTGGCAAGATTGGGTATCCTTGTCTCATTCCTGATCTTAGGGGAAAATCTTTCAGCCTTTCACCAGTGAGTGTGATGTTAGCTGTGGGCTTGTCATATATGACCTTTATTATGTTGAGGTGCATTCCTCTCTACCCACTTTTTTGAGAGTTTTTATCATGAGAAGATGCTAAAATTTGTCAAATGCTTTTTTGGCATCTATTGAGATGATCATATGATTCTTATCGTGTATTTTGTTAATATGGTGTATCACACTGATTGATTTGCTGATGTTGAACCATCCTTGCATCCCAGGGATAAATCCCATCTGATCATGGTGTATGATCCTTTTAACATACTCTTGCATTCACTGTACTAATATTTTGTTTAGGATTTTTACATCTATGTCCATTAGGGATATTAACCTGTAATTTTCTTCTCTTGTAGCACCCTTGATTACTTGCCTCATTAAATGTGTTTGGAGGTGTTCCCTCTTCTACTTTTTGGGAGTTTGAGAAGGATTAGTATTAATTCTTCTTTAAATGCGTGGTAGAATTCACCAGTGAAGCCATCTGGTCCTTGACATTCTTGTTGTTGTTGAGAAGTTTTTTGATTACTGATTCAATCTCATTCCTGGTAATCAGGAATCATATTTTCTATTTCCTTATAATTCAATCGTGGTAGATTGTATGTTTCTAGGAATTTATTCATTTCTTCTAGATTGTCCAATTAATTAGCATGTAATTGTTCATAATAGTCTCTTACAATCTTTTAGATTTCTGTGGTATTGGTTGTAACACCTCCTCTATCATTTATAATTTTATTCATTTGAGTCTCATCAGTTTTTTTTTCTTTGTAAGCCTACCCGAAGGTTTGTCTATTCTGTTTATATTTAAAAAAAAAACAGCTCTTGGTTTCATTATCTTTTCTATTATCTTTTAATTTTCTATTTCATTTATTTCTGCTTTGATCTTTGTAATTTCCTTTCTTCTACTAACCTGTGGTTAGTTTGTTCTTTTTTTTCCTAGTTCTTTGAGAGATAAAGTTAGGTTATTTGGTTATTTGAGATCTTTATTTTGTCTTCATATAAGTGTTTAACACTGTAAACTTCCCTCTTAGAACTGCTTTTGCTGCATCCCATAAGTTTTAGTATGTTGTATTTTCATTTTCATTTGTCTCAAGATCTTTTTATTTATTTAAAATTTTTTTAACCTATTGGTTATTCAAGAGCATGTTGTTTAATCTCAAAATATTTGTGAATTTTCCAGTTTTCTTTTGGTAATTGATTTCTAGCTTTATACCATTGTAATCAGAAAAGATGCTTGATTTTACTTCAGTCTTTCAAAATTTATTAGGACTTATTTTGTGACCTCACAAGTGGTCCATCTTGGAGAATATTCCACGTGTGCTTGAGAAGAATGTATATTCTGCTGCCCTTGGATGGAATGTTCTGTACCTGTCTATTTTGTCCCTATCATGTCATGTGTAGTTTAAGTCCAGTGTTCCCTTACTGATTTTGTCTGGATGATCTATCCATTGTTGAAAGTATATTTTTTTTATTTTTATGGTTTCCTTTTCTCTGCTAGATTCCCTTTCTTTTTATTTACTATAAGAATTTTCTTATAACCCTGTCTGTTAAACTCAATATCTGAGTCTCCTTGAGGTTGATCTCCATAGATTTTTTTTTTCCCTCTTGAGTGGATCATGCTTTCTCATTTTTTTTAAATGTTGAGTAATTTTGGATAGTATTGTAACATTGTAAATTATATCCAGGAAAACTCTACATTCTGTTATGTTCCTCTGAAAAGTTTTGATTCTTTTTTCCCAAAGCAGTGTAACTTAACTCAATCTGTAAAGTGTTTCCTCTAGTGAGTTGAGGCTGAAATCCTAATGAACTATTTTGTAGACCAGATGGGCTTTTTGGAATCTGTCCTACATATGCGTAGTCAGGGATAGGTCAGAGCTTTGGGCAGAATTTATATATAAAACTTGGTGATCCTCCTTTCTAAATCTCTCCTTTGGAGATTTCTTTCATCATTTTCCAGCATCTAAACTGCTTTCAATTTTGTCCTTTGGTTCTTCAAACCACTAAGACTGCAGGTGTGTTCTAACTAATTCCAACCATCAAAAAAAATGAACTGAAGTTTTCCAGCAGACTGAAAGCTATAAAAGATTAGGAAATACACCCACTACTGTTTCTTTCTTCCAAGTCGTGATTCTCCTTTAGTATATACCTGCTTTTCATCACTTTCTAGTGACTCCAGATGCTTGTTTTTTATATTTCTATTCACGCAGGAGGGTTGGTATGTTAAAAGATACTTGGCCATTACTAGAATCAGAATCCATGTACTTACACAGAAAACATTTTAAAATTTATCTTCTCTTACATATTCACTTGTCACTGTGTTGAGAATCTATATGGTGCACTCACATTTTCTCCTTGTTGTGGCACATCCTTTGATGTTATCTAACCTTTATAATATCCCATGGAATAAGTTCCAAATTCTCTACAGCCCAATGAAATATAGATATTCTCACCAATTGAAACTTAAAAGTGAAGTGGATATTCAGACAGCTTTTTGGTTTAGATAACTTATTAAATATACATGGTCTTGCTCTTTTGGCAAGCTGGAGGGTATAATCACCTCATCTCCTTTTGATAGAAATAAATATCTTTCTGTATCAGGCTGCCAGCTTCCCAAATTCAGTGTAAAGAGTAGTGTGAACCATACATGAAGATAAAGTTAATCTTTATTTGAATTCTGTCTCTGCAAATTGTAAATTGTGTGACCTTGGGCAAGTGTTCTTGGGCCTCCTGAAAAGGAAGAAAAGGATATTTCTCATCCGAAAAATGAAAAAAACTTAATGGTTTTTAATACTCAGTTATATTCTATTACTAAATGTTTGAATTTATGTAGTTTGATTATACTGATGAATTTGGTATAGTGGTATAGCAAGGAGAATTGAATTATGTAAAGATCTGAGGTCAGATCTGCCACACACTGGGATCTTGACTGTTGGTTCATGGGAAGAGATTTGCTATTATATCATGATATGATATGATATAATATGATCTAATATGGTGAAATATTATTCCTTAAAAAGGAGAAAGTATTTCCCTCCCCTTTGGAAGTGATTTTGTGTAATTTAACACTGAAGACCAAAAGGAAGAGATTTGTAGGCTCTTTGGTGTCTCCTCTCTCACTAGTGTGGGGCTAAAGCAGTGGACAAAAAAGTTCTCTGTGTTTGGTCTGGGTCGTGGAGTCCAAAGTAGTCCTATGAAGCAAGAAAAGACCCTGGCCTTGGAAGGGAACCAAGGAAGACCAAGATATCTTAGTTCTTCTAACTTCAATAATCTTAGGGAAACAGAGCCCATTCTGCCAAAACACTAATAAAAACCTAACTTGAATTATAAAATTATTTCTGATACTGATTTATGTAATTATAATAGGCTGCATGTCTATTAAACAATCACTAATGTTACATTTCTGCTGCTCCTCGTTATTCCATAAATGATAATTAATAACATCTTACACTTCTATTATATTTTTCGAAGTAGCTTTTTAGGTTGGCTCCTTGATACATCCTTAAAAGGTAGATAGGACAGGTATTATTAGGACAGGAAACTGGTGCATAAGAAGACAAAGTTGTTTTTTGTTTTCTCAGTAATAAGCCAAGTCTAGTACATTGTGTCCTTCAACTCAGACAGAATCAAACACAGTGCTTTGCCTCCTGAAGAGATTGTTGTCATCTACATTATTTGTCACTTAAAAAAAAAATACATTTGGGGGTTTAACATTCACTTTTTCTAATGACAATGGTAATAAATGCTGTGTAAAAAATATAAAAGAGCACAAGAATAAAATAACCTTCCTATAATTCGTTATCCATCTAGGTTTTTCTTCTGTGCATAAATATTGGTACATTTTATTTTATTGGGAAATTTTATTTTACCAAGATGGAATATTATGAAATGCTACCTTTTTTTCCACTTGCAGTATTGAGAAAGCTTTTCCAAGTCATTAAAAGTCATTAACATGACTCTTAATGGCTTTTCAATAATCTATCGTATGAATGAACTAAAACTAATACATGTAACATCTATTATACTTTTAGTCTCTCTCTACATTTTTTAAGTAGACTTCACGCCCCACGTGAAGCCCAGTAGGGGACTTGACAACCCTGAGATCAAGACCGGAGCTGAGATCAAGTCAGACGCTTAACCAACTGAGCCACCCAGGCGCCCCAAGTCTCTCTCTCCTTTTTTTTTTTTTTTAAAGATTTTATTTATTTATGTGACAAAGAGACAGCCAGCGAGAGAGGGAACACAGCAGGGGAGTGGGAGAGAAAGAAGCAGGCTCATAGCGGAGGAGCCCGATGTGGGACTCGATCCCGGTACGCCGGGATCACGCCCTGAGCCGAAGGCAGACGCATTAACGACTGCGCTACCCAGGCGCCCCTCTCTCTCCTTTTTATGTTATTGGTAATGCGATATTGAACATGCTCAATGCCCATCTCTGATAATTTCCTTAGAATACTTTTAAAGAAAGAGTACTATATCAAAGAGTAGTCTGTATAATCTTAACTACTATCAGATGTAGCTTTATTAATAGAGATTTGAAGCATTCACTAGCTATAAGATGCAGGCTTTTTTGAGCTGTTATAAAATCCATTGGCTGGAATGGTATCTTTCTGGTTTTATGATTCACATGTCAGGAGTTAGTATTTACATGACATAACCCAAAAGTATTATCTATACATTACAAATGTATATTAAAGTAATTAAAATATACTTAGATGTGTTTTGAAATTTTCATAATATCCCTTGAGATAATTGGTGACAGACATGTCAAAATCAGGTTTAGGAATTATTGGTTCTAGAGCTCAGACAGCACCAGAGGATTTACATGTATGACTTTGCTAAAAAATTTCTAAAACCAGTTCACTTTATATTGCTAATTTCCAAAAACTCTCACATTCTGGGAAGCTACCTGCCCAACAGAGGTAAGTATTAAACCCTGTGCTCAGTTATATAAATCTAGTGTCATTTTTCATAGCTTAGGCACTTCTGTTATAATTTGGGTAGTTTAACACAGTAAGAGTGCCAAAAAGCTTGATGTGGCTGGGTAATTTCACAGGATAAACGATGACCATTAAAATATTATGTTGTTTATTTCACTTGAGATAAAAATGAGCAATTAACTGAGGGCTGAGAGATGGAGATGACATTGAAGCAACCTGTTTCTTCCCTAACAACAAGAGCAAGTTCTGTTTTCTGCTCTCTGTATTAGTTGGGTTTTTAGTTGAGCATAGCAGACAGAAATGCACTAGAGGTAGTTCAAGCAAACGCAAAGGATTGTCATAAAGGATAGGGATGCAGCTGGCCTAAAAACTGAGCTAAAATAAGTCTCCAGTACCAGTAGAAATCCTGGGAGTCTTCTCCATCTCTCATTTCATGTTTGTTTTAAGACTACATTAAAACAGAAAATGGCTTCCAACATTCGCTAGATTTACATTGCTGCCATTCAAAACACTAGACAAACAGAGCCTGGGATTGCTTAATCCTTATTTAAATTCCCAAGATGCCATTTACAATAGCATCAAAAGGTAAAATACTTAGGAATAAATTTAACAAAAGATATACAAATTTGTCCTCTAAAAATTACAAAACATTGAAAGTAATTAAAGAAGATCTAAATAAATGGAAAGACATCCCATCTTCCTCTGAGTCTTTATAGATCTGAAGACTTGATATTTGCTAAGCTGGCAATAGTTCCCAAGTGAATCTACAGATTCAACACAATCCCTGTCAAAATCCCAGATGCCATCTTCACAGAAATTGACAAGCTTATTCTAACATTCATATGGAAATGCAACTGACCCAATATAGCCCAAACAATCTTGAACTAGGAGAACAAAGTTAGAGGACTACACTTCCTGATTTCAAAATTTACTATAAAAGTAGAATAATCAGGACAATGTAGTACTGGCATAAGGTAGACATGTACTTCAATGGAATAGAATTGAGAATCCAGAAGTAAACCTGTACACTTACAATCAGTTGACTTTCTACAAGGTACCAAAATAAATTCACAGGGAAAGAGTAGTCTTTTCAACAAATGGTACTGGGACACTGACACACAAAAAAGGAGTTTGGACCCCTACCTCAAAAATTAACTCAAAAGAATGGCACCTGGGTGGTTCAGTCAGTTAAGCATCTGCGTTGGGCTCAGGTCATGATCCAGGGTCCTGGAATGGAGCCTCACATCAGGTTCCCTGCTCAGTGGGGAGCCTGTTTCTCCCTCTCCTTCCTGCTCATGCTCTCTCTCACTATCTCTCTTTCAAATAAATAAATAAATAAATAATCTTTTAAAAATGAACTCAAAATAGATCATAGACCTAAGTGTAAGAGGCAGAACTATGAAACCCTTACAAGAAAATACATGAGCATATGAGTGTATCTTTGCTGGCCTGAAATAAGCAATAGTTTCTTTGTGAAACACAAAAAAGCATAAGTGACAAAAGAAAAAAAATAGATAAATTGGACTAAATTAAAACATAAACATTTCAGCTGAAAGTGAAAAGACAAACTAAAGAATGAAATTGTTTTCAAATTATGTATCTGATAAAAGACTTGTATCAAGAATATATAATAACCTTTTTTAAAATAAAAAACTCATAACTCAAAAATAAAAAGACCAAATCAAAAAACAGGCAAAGGATTAAAATAGATTTTATTTTCAAAGGTAGGCAAGTGGCCAATAAGCACATGAAAAGATATTCAGCCTCTTTAGTTATTAAGGAAAGGCGAAGCAATGCCATAATAAAGCTGCTTCCCACCAACTCAGATGGCTGAAATAAATAAGATGGACACTAACAAGTGTTGGCAAGGATGTGGAGAAATTAGAACCCTCCTCTGTTGTCAGTGGGAGTGGAAAATGGTGCAGCCAACAGCCAACCCAAACTGTTGGAAAACAGCTTGACACTTCCTCAAAACCTAGAACCCACCAATTCTACTTCTTAGGTATGCACCCAGGACAAATGAAAACATATGTCCACACAAACACTTGTACATGAATGTGCATAGTGAGCAGCATTATTGATAATAGCCCCAAAGTGGAAACAACCCCAATGACCATCAACTGAGGAACAGCCGGAGAAGGTATGAGTATCTGTGCAGTGGAATGTTATTGAGCTACAAGAAGCATGAACTACTATTTTATGCTACCTCCTGAATGAACCTCAAAACCATGCTGACTGAAACAAAGCAGTCCCCAAGACCACATATTGTATGTCAACATTTATATGAAATGTCTAGTATAGGCAAATCTGCGGGGACAGAAAATACAATAGCAATTGGCTAGGCCTGGGGTGGAGGAGGAAGAGAAAGAAGAGGAGGACTGACTGATAATCGGTATGGGCTTTTGGGGGCGGGGAGGTGAAAAAAAAAGTTTTAAAATTATGGTGATGGCTGTAGAGTCTACGAAATCTATGAAAAAACATTGAACAGAAAGAAAAATCCCTAAGGAAGGATTCTGAATGCTTTAGATGGGCTATGTATCTTTGAATAGGTCTGTTTCCAAAAGTATTTGGGTGGAAAGATGGGGAAAGGGGAGGAAAAGGGCAGTTTTCGGAAAGCTGGTGCCTGGCTGGATGGAGAAGAGAAGAAATAACTCATAACTAAATATTCCCTCACACGGAGCCCACTGGTAGATAAATATGATGGATGTGAATACCTTTTATTAAACTTCTCTTTCTCACTTTGATTTGCCATTTGGAAGGTACTTAGAGCTTGCTTTTCAAAAACATTATTGGATATAATAAGTAATACTTTGACTTCCAAACAAGTTTGACTCAATATTATTTTTCCTTTCCCTCTGAAGAGACATTTTAAGCAGACTGTTAGTCAAGAGGCAACTGATGTTTACTTTATTTGCCTGTCCTCTCAGAACACAAGTACCCCTATGTAAAATGCCACCTGGAGACAGTGGCCATGGCCCATAAATTTAATTACTAACCTTTAATTCATAGCTGGCAAAGTCAGTTCTTGAAGCATCTAAGCTAATCAGGCTTCTCTGACAATGCCAATCAATTGTGCAGCAGTCTACCTTTGGCTTAATTATTCTTGCACTACATTACATTTTCAAAATGTCAAGAATCCTCTTCTGGAAAAGCAATAAATCATTCCTACATGGTTTAGTAGAGAGCCTATTGTTCCCGGCACCTGACCTTGGCTGCATGAAGTTGAAATTGATCATTTACTGCGGTGGTACATTACAGAGGAGGGAGATTCAGCAAGAGCCACAGAAAACAGGGAGGCTTTGCAGCACATTGTCTCTTGAGCTAAAATGAACCAGGTGCTGTCAGATGCTGTTGTGTAGGGCTTGCATGGCCGCAGTAGTATTTTCTAAAGCAGATGAGCTCCCAGGCTTCTTACGCTTCTGAATTTCTGTGATCGAAGCAGCGTAAAACCACCATCGCATCAGAAATCCGGTTAATCTCTTGCTGTAGATTCAGATCAAACATGACTGTTTCTTCTGATATTTTTCTCCAGATTAAAAAACATATTCACAGTTACTTCTCAGAAAATGGGAGGGAAAGGAACCCAGTTGGATCTGAGTTCGAATCTTGCTTGCACCGCTCACTATCTGCATGAGGCTGGGCGAGTTCATTTAATCTCAGTAAGCCTCATTTTGTTCTTTGGTGCCCTGGACGTAATTATAAGTTGATGCCTTTAGAGCAGTGGTTCTAACCAGGGTCGATTTTGCCCACCTACTCCTAGGGGCTGGGGGTATTTTGCAATATCTGGAGACATTTTTGATTGTCACAACTGGGGGTGGAGTACATCAGGTAGGTCAAGGCCCGGGATGATGCTAACCATTTTACAATGCACGGGACAGCCCTCTTTATAAGGAGTCATCCAGCCCAAAATGTCAAACGTGTAGTAGTTGAGACACTCTGCTCTAGAGCAATTGGCCCAGCTCTTGATACATAGGATATATTCAGGGAATCATTACTGGCATTATTTTGGTTTGTTTGATTTAAGTAAAGCCATTCTCACCACAAATACAAATTTCCTCTTCTCTCTCCTTAGCCAGTTGCTACAAAATCATTAAATGCAAGAAATATTTTACCTGTAGCTAATATTGGAATTATTCTCTTAGTAAATATAACCAGACTTTTTCTTTCTACTAGGATATAGTTTCTTTGAATGATCTCTTATCAAAATAGCGATTGCTTCTCAGTTTTAAAATTGTTCGCCATGAATGAACATACAAATCAGCTTTTAAAATCTCCTTTAGTCTTTGAGGGTACATTTTTCATCAACCCGGAATGTTGGAGGTAAATCTTAGATGTCGTTGGGTCTACTCTGACACATAGAGCAGAACTCAGTTGGCTTTAAAATAATTATTCTATCATAATAGATCATTAGCTCTGTTCATTGACTTCTTAGCTTAGTGGTTCTACACTTAGGTTGCAAGCTGGAGAGGCCAGGGTTTCCCTGGGTTCCCCTGGTCAGCTGGCCTTACCTTGTCACTGCCAGTAACCTTAGCTGGGCTACCGTGCAGGTCCTCATTCACCATGCTTCTTTTACTCTGCTTTGTATTGTAGGGGCCGCCTCTGCAAATTACATTCTTCAAGCTCCCTTGCCTACTGGCCTCTTGCTATATTAGCCCATGTCAGGCACCGACAAGAAAGAATATAGGAGAAAGGGCGATGCCAGGGTGCCCCTCCCTCTCTCTCCCTCTCTCTCTCTTTCAGAAATCATCTCCTCCATGGTCTATGTTAGTTCCTGGATCCTGGAAACAAGCATCCCCTTACTTTGTCCATCATCCTTAGGGTGGTAGATGCTTCCATTCTCTAATACCTGGGTGTCTCACTTTCCCATTTTCAGATCTTCTAACCTGGGTTTTCACCCATGTCTTTGTTATAAACTCATTTGTCCATGTTAGATGTCCTTCATGTGCTCATATTATTTAAGTACATTCAATCCTGCTGTGGGAAAGAAAGTAAAGAGGCAAGTAAAAAAGATAGCTGAAATCAAGATTAGAAATGAGTATCATATGACCTGCTTCAGATATAGAAAATGCAAGTACAGCATGTAGGTGCTGACCATAGATGGAAAGGGGCGGGAGGTCCAAGTAAACATTAGATGTCCATGAAGCACCAAGCAGTCACAGTCAATAAACATGAACCTATGGAAGCTCTCAGTTGCATGATGTCTTTAATTGGCCAATCATCGGTGACATGAATTTTGACCCCCCCTTATCTCTTCTACCCAAGAAGCTAAAAAAGCATTGGTTAAATTTTTAAAACCCAATCTGTGATCCCAAGTCAACACCTTCTTTCAGCAAATTCTAGAACACTCTAGACTGGCTTCTCAAAGCATGGCTTGCAAAGGCCTTAAGTGGGTTTCCTGGAAGCAGAGCCTAAGATGGGGTTGTTCAAGGCAGCACGCTATGAAGAAAACCTTTAAGGAAGAATAGGAATCAGGATAACGATAAGGATGTGATTTCAGGTGGAGTCTAGCTTCAGCCTCATCCCACTCGGCTGAGGAGCTCTGAAGCAGAAATTGCACCCAAGGTTGTCCCACTTCTTGGCTAGGCTTTTGTTTCTCCATACCTGTGTGAGTCACTGGGTATCAATTGCAGAGAATGGGGATAGGCAGACATAAACAATAGCTCGGGGCAATCCTTCAGAGACCTTAACAGCAGAACAGGTAACCAGTGGGGAATGGACACACTAAACCTGGTAAGAGGGATCCCAGGCGATCCAGTGGAGGGATCCTTAGCATTGACATCATCTTTGAGCTTGTTGGAAAGACAGCTGCAGGACCCATCCCAGATTTTCTAGATCAGAATCTTCATTTAACCAAGATCCCCAGGTGTTTGCACATTGAAGATTGAAAAATTCCAGTCTCAAGAAGTGTAGAGTGTGTGTGTGTGTGTGTGTGTGTGTGTGTGTGTGTGTGTGTGTGTGAAAGTCTTCAATATCACAACCAACCCAAAAAACATTTGTATCAGAAAGTTCAGATTCCTGTTATTCTAGCACTGGTAAACCACAACTATAGTGTTCTCTTTGACAAAATGGGTGAGGAGGCAACAAAGTTTATCTTAAAAACTATAAATAGGAAAACAAGAAGCAGATGACTCGTTGTCACAGCCCATGGCTAACTCTGCAGTTTTCTAGAGTTGGAAAGTCTCCAGGTGCTCCCTGGACCACGTCAGTAGGACCTGCCATGTGCCAGCAGAGCACGGGCTCTCCGGGGCCTGGCTCTGGAGCAGCCGTGGATGAGCTTCACAAATATTTGTATCCATTTTATTAGAGACACTGCTCCCTGTGATATGGGGCCAACTGAAAGCTACAAAATGTCCTGGAAAGAGAGATGCAATTTAGAGTTGTGATCTGTAAAATTTTACAGACAAAGCAGGTGGCCAGTATTTTGGATCATAATATTTGTGAAATCTGACTTGGGGACTTAGAATGCCTGTACTAAAAGATATGGATTCATAAGCCCTCCGTATTTCTTGCCAGGCCTTCATACTTCAGTAAAGAGTTCAGTGGGAAGAGTAATTGTGTTATTCTTACTTCCTGATTACCCAGAAAATCTCCATACTTCATTTAGTAATATTGCTTTATTTTGCGCTTCATGGAAACCAGGTATGCATGTGTGAGAGAGGTTAAAAGTATTCCCCCATTTCTCATCTCCTTCCTGGGCACATGAGGGGATTATACTTTCCAAAACCATTTGACTTGGATGAAGCCCTATAGTTCTAGCCAATAAAATGTGAGTGGAAGTAATACATAAAACTTCCAGGCTGAAGCATTTAAGAATTGGTGTGATAATCCATATTCTTTTTTCATTAAGGTAGTCATCTAAAGCCTCCTGTGATATGGAGGGGGTTCAAGTTGAAGAGAGCCTGGTCCTCTAGTTCCCTGGACTGAGGGAGCCCCCACTTACCTGCACTTGACTTCACATGAAGTTTGTTTGCTGAACCCCTGAGATTTCAGAGTTGGTCTGTTGTAGAGTCTTGTAGTTACTTACCCCAATTAAGAGGATATAAGCAGTCAATATCATGTAAGTGTGGGGGCTAAAATATTAAGATAGTCTAAAAGCATTGGATTTGGAGTTAGAAGACCCAGATTCAAATCTTGGCTACAACACTTACTAGATATGTGACATTAGGAAAATAAATAATCATCTCTGGTCTTAAATAAAATTAGATTGAGCTACATAAACCCTAAGACCCCTTTTCCCCAACGTCAGTGTTCTCTAATTCTTTGAAGCCCCGTATTCTTCTGTTGTGGATGAATATTTTCTCCTTTTAGTCTAATGCTCCTCTCCTCTCCATACCCTGCTTGCTTAAGGTAATTGATAGTTGTGGGAATCAAGTATGTGTACTATGTAAATCCTACGAAGATAATCTTTATAAAGAGTCATGGAATCAGGTCATGCCTATAAAAATACAGTATTTTTATGAAGAAGAATCTGTAGGTACATAAGCTCTATTTATAAAGCCATTCCTTGTATTTGCCTGATTTATTCATCTGCCTGATTCATGACAGTATCTTTCAAAAAAGCCACCGTTGTCACATTTGGGGGTCTGCCCCCCCCAAAATCAGTCATATGAAACAGAACTGTTTTTGCTACCACAAAATGAGTTTCCATCTGGATTTTACCACAGTCCAGTGTCCAACTGGAATCTTGGAGACCAATACAGATTGTAGCTGAGAAATTTATTCTTTCTGGAATGGCAGGAGTCACACTGAGCTCTTTGGGCCACAGATCACCACTTAGTAATCTTGCATGTATCTTTGTAATACTTGCATGTAGATTTATTTGGGGGCCTTTACGTTTCTCCAAATCCTCCTTTTGTGTCCAAGGCACAATGCTGTTGCTGTGACAGGCAGTCCCCTCCCTCCATACATGCATTCACTCTGTTTTCTTTCTTCTCTTGCCTTTGACATGTCAGATTTTATGCTATGGGCTCGGATTGCAATAGACAGTACTAGTGCTTTCTACTTTAAATCGAAAAGACACAAACTCTTCATTTGAAGGGGAAAAACCCAGCTTCTTAGAAGTTTTTAAAACACTGAGATCGAAGACTGATCCGAGAGAAAATATCAGGGGACTGCAGTGGGGGAAGGGAGAAAATTGGGGTGAGAAAGGAATACCTACATAGGAATGCATACATTGATTATTTAAGGCAGTGCCTTGTTCCTGAAATGAATATATCCTCCCAACTTGGGTTGTCTTTTCAGAGCTCTTCTGAAAACAGGATGTATTTTCGGTCTCACTGCCTGTCTCTTTATGGTTTGTCCTCTCTGGGGCTTTTCCACCTACTGCCTCCACCCCCCACCTCCCAAGCTCCTAGATGAATTGTGTCGGCCCTACTGTGTGTTAGCCACCATTTCAGAGGGAAAGTCCTTTTGTCCCAAATTTCTGAGGCTTCACAGCTCTAATGCAAATTCAGGAGCACCGGAGAACAAAACACTTCCATCTACAAGGAAATGCAGCAGCAACTGTTCTCTTGCTACAGGGCAGACAGAAAATAGGGTTTTTTTCCTCATTTTTGCACAGTGGGTGAAGGTCTGTGAGGAGAGACTTTCAAGTGAGCCTGCACAAAATATGGGTGGAGTGTTTGGCGGGGAGGGAGGGGGTTGTTTGTTTGCATTTGGTCCTTTTGTGTCTGTATTTCAAAGCTGGATTGGAAACCTAGGTGCTTTTATGTTGTTGGTTCTCAAATGTCGATCCATAATAATTGTAACTGCTCTTGTAAAGTCGAACCTCTTTCCTACTCAGTCACCGAAAGGAACATCACTCAAGTATTAGCTGCATGTTTTGCAATAATCTATTCTCCCCTACCCTCTGAATTCCTAATAAAAAACTCTGAATTCTACTGAAATCGTTAGAACCAAAGTTTGATCTTTGTTTTGTTCTTGGCTTCAAGCACACATTCGCCCTCACTTCTCCTTTTCCCACACTCAACTGCCTTTGAAATCATTCTTCCGTCTCTACTGCTCCCTACCAGTGTTTATCCCCTGCTACAAGTTAGCCGCCTTCCCGCTCTTTCTGCAGATGACATCTCAGTTTCTCTTTCCTTTGAAATAAATGGCTTTGTTCTGTCCTCTTTCTTGTGTAACCTTTTTGCCTAACACTCTATTTTTCTTTACCTTTTTCTTCCCGATTTCTCTCAGAATCCAAATTAATTCTACTTTGTTTCTACCTCACTGGCAGTTGTCAAGAATGACAGCAGAGTGTGGAATAACAAAATATTTGGCTTACTTGTTGGTTAAGAAATTAAAATGTATGTTTCCTGTGAAGATGACATTCTTCCCATGCCTGGATAGCATCGGGGAAGGTAGATGTCATTCCGTGAAATAGTGGTCACTGGGATCTTATTTTTTATAACATTTTGCTGATTTCACTTGCATTCATTTTTTTTAAATAATTTTTTTATTATATTATGTTAGTCACCATACAGTACATCCCTAGTTTTTGATGTAAAGTTCCATGATTCATTACTTGCATATAACACCCAGTGCTCCATGCAATAGGTGCCCTCCTTAATACCCATCACCAGCCTATCCCTTTCCCCTACTCCCCTCCCCTCTGAAGTCCTCAGTTTGTTTCCCAGAGTCCATAGTCTCTCATGGTTCATTCCCCCTTCTGTTTACTCCCCCTCTTTCTTCTTTCCTTTCTTCTCCTACCGATCTTCCTACTTCTTATGTTCCATCTTTTTTTTTTAATGATTTTTTATTATATTATGCTAGTCACCATACAGTACATCCCCGGTTTCCGATGTAAGGCTCAATGATTCATTAGTTGCGTATAACACCCAGTGCACCATGCAATACGTGCCCTCCTTACTACCCATCACCGGTCTATCCCATTCCCCCACCCCCCTCCCCTCTGAGGCCCTCAGTTTGTTTCTCATAGTCCATAGTCTCTCATGTTTCATTCCCCCTTCTGATTACCCCCCCTTTCTTTATCCCTTTCTTCCCCTACCGATCATCCTAGTTCTTATGTTCCATAGATGAGAGAAATCATATGATAGTTGTCTTTCTCTGCTTGACTTATTTCACTTAGCATTATCTCCTCCAGTGCCGTCCATGTTCACTTGCATTCATTATTTATCGAGCTTTGATCAAATGGCAGGCACTGTGCTAGGCTCTTCAGATACACAAGTGAACAAGACAAAGATCCCTTCTGTCATTCTAAAAGGACAGGCAGACAAATAATAGCAAAAAAAAAAAAAAAAGACTGAGTCAATTATCTATATACTAAAAACATATAGTAAAATATATACTAAAAGTGCAATCAAAAAAGAACAAAACACAGTAAGAGCAATAGGCTGGGAATGCAGGGTCTCAAGGAAGACCTATTGAGGATGTGATATCTGAGTAAGAACCTGAAGGAGGTGAGCGATGTAGTTACCAGGGAGAAGAATATTCCAGTGTACTGAAGACAGTAGTATGCTGACCTAGTCAAGCAACAAGAGGAAGGCTAGTGTAAATAGAAAGGAGTGTCCTCAGAAGGGGGTTGGGATATGTGTGTAGAGTCTTGTAATCCTTGCAAAGGTCTTTGTGGCTTTGACAGAGAGTATCATGGGGAGCCTTTGCAGGGTTGTGACCAGAGAAATTGGCCTGATCGGGCATAGGTTACAACAGGAAACACTTTGTTCGGCTGAAGGTAGATTGGCCTGGGGTAGATGATGGGTAAGAGAAGAAGCAGGTACCCCTGTTGGGAAAAGCTATCACAATAATTTAAGCAAGCCATTATGATTGCTCAGATTTAAGGTGATAACAATGGAGATGATAGGACATGCCAAGACCTGCCATTTCCAAGATTTCATTTTTACCCCTTCAAAGTCTTTTTCACATTAGCACAAAATTATTTTATAGACTGAAGGTTTAAAACTCTTGCCCTTATATGATCATGTGGTCTCCCAAATCTGTGGACTAGGCCCTGAATTGTTGGCCCTTCCCTCAAGACCCCGCCTTTTAAATCTCAAAACCTGGAAGGAACCACTTTTTTCTCTGCCTTCCAGAGAACATGTCCCTTCCCTGCACCAGTGAGCCCCAGGTGGCCTCACTGCAACTTGACAGATGAAAGAAAGCAAGGACAAAACAAAGCAGGAAAGGCTAGGGGGAAACCATCAATTACTGTTTCAGGAATATCATCACTTCACTTTTGTTTCACTACATCACAAATAGAGAAGATCTTTGCAAGTCATGTCAGTGTGAGAGAACATACATTATGAAATAATGTCACTTTCATGGAGCCACTTGTCCCTGGTGATCTTCAATTGCCCACGGGGTAACTTACCCCAATTTAGGCAGGAGAGAACCTACCAGTACTTGGTCAATAAATATATGTTGGGTCAGTCTTTGCATCCAGAGTTAGCAGCAAGTATAGTTTAACCAATCTCTCCCTGATTTCTATCTTTTATTTTTAATCCCAAAGTCCCATTCTCTCTTCCACATCCTTCTATTGGTTGTTTCTCTTTTCTAATTGAAATATAATTAACATACAGTGTTATCTTAGTTTCAGGTGTACAATATAATGATTCAACAATTCTGTACATTACTCAGTGCTCATCGTGATAAATGTACTCTTAATCCCCTTCACCTATTTCACCCATCCCCCCATCCACCTCCCATCTGGCAACCACCAGTTTGTTCTCTTGTCTTTAAGAGATGGGTTGTCTTTTTTTTCTTTTTGCTTCTTTGTTTTGTTTCTTAACTTTCACACTTGAGTGAAATCATGTGGTTTTGCCATACTCTGTTTGACTTATTCACTCTCTAGTCCAACCCTATTGTCATTCCTTTTCATGATTGAGTAATATTCCTGAGTGTGTGTGTGTGTGTGTGTGTGTGTGTGTGTGTGTGTGTGTTTAAATATATATCACATCTTTTTTATCCATTGTTCTATGGATAAACACTTGGGTTGCTTCCATATTGTGGCTATTGTAAATAATGATACAGTAAACAGGAATGCGTATATCTTTTTGAATTGTTGTATTCATTTACTTTGGGTAAATACCCATTAGTGGAATTACTGAATCCTGTGGTGATTCTTTCATTTTTTGATGAAACTTTATACTGTTTTCCATAGTGGCTGCACCAGTTTGTACTCCTCCCAGCAGTGCAGTTGATTCTTAACTTCTTAAGTACTCTATGAGCCAAAAATCTGCTCAGTACTTAGAGTCATCTGCCCAAGTTCACATGGACATTAAACAGCAGATGCAGGCTTCAGGGCAAGCCTCTCTGACTCAGAGTCTGTACTTCCAGGTGCTAGGAATGCTGTCTCCCATTATAACTAGCAGTTTGACTATGGCGGGCCTAAGTGTGGTTGTCTTGTATTTATGTTCCTTGGAGCTGACTTCATGAAGAATATGTGTCTTTGACCAAACTTACAAAGTGTTGGGTCATTATTTCTTCAGATGGTTTTTTTTTTGTTGTTTTTTTCCCCTGTTTTATTCTCTTACTCCTCTCCTTCTGGGATTCCAATTCTAAACATGTAATTTCTTTAGCTATTGTCCTACAGAATCCTGAGAGTCTGCCCACTTTTTAAAGTTCTTAGATTGGATACTGTCTGTCTTCACATTGGCTGGCTGTTCTGTCATCTTCAATCTGCTGTTAGGACCATCCAATGAATTTTCTATTTTTTAGATACCATATTGTTTAGTTCTAGAATTTCCATTGGGTCTTTTTTAAGAGTTTTTTAAAATTATTTTGCTGCTGTGATTCCTATCTTTTTTTTTTTTTTTATCTTAGCATATATTCCTTTGTGTCCTCAAACAAACTTAGAGGAGATGCTTTAAAATATTCATCCTGCTGTTTCCAGTACCTCGTTCATCTCAAGTTTGGTCTTGACAGTCTTTTTTCTTGAATATAGGTCACATTTTCCTATCTCTTCACGTTTTAAGAAATATCTGGATTGTATCCTAGGTATTGAGGATAATACATTAAAGCGTCTCTGGATTCTGTCAGGTTCCTTTGAAAAATACTCCCCCGCTATCAGAGCAACTGCAATCCTTGCAGTTCTCTTAGCCTTTGCTGAATTGCTGGAGCCTTCTTCATGCATAGGTGACTTGGAGGTTAGCCACAGATTGGGACAGAGTTTACACACCAAATTTGGAACTCCCTCTCTGTATCTCTCTCCTTTCTTTATCTTCCTTCCCTTTTCTTCCTTTGCTGTCTCTTCCCTCACTTTCCAGCTCCTGTATGTAACCTGAACTCTGACATCTGATTTTTAAGCCAGTACATTGCAGGATTTTCTTTCTGAGTTGGAGTCCACCCACACGGCAGAGTTGGGACTGCCCTCTGGCTAAAGCCATCAAAAAAAGTGGAAAACTGACCACGTGTCCCTCCTTTTTTCTTTTGTCCCATCACCTCCCCTACAGGATCTGTTTTTCTCTGGTTGTTCTCCTATGCCTTTCGATGTTAGTTTTCTTTGGTTTGCCCCAAGTTGATAGTATCTCCATTACCAGGAGCAGAACCTTCCCACTCTTCTTTAAGTCTTCAGTTACCCAGCTCTCTTCCATTTGTTAAAGAGCCCATTGTGGGGCTTTATTTTGTTCATTTCTATTTTGATGCCAAGAATTTTGCTGTGTAGTGTATGATTCCTAGGCCAGCAGCATTGGCTTCACCTGGGAGCTTATTAGAAATGGAGAATCTCCAAGATCCACAGAACCAGAATCTGCACGAGAACAGTGTTCACCATGATTCATATGCACATTAACTTTGATAAGCAGAGCCACAGAGCACGCTGAGGACCACATCATGGGCACTTGGCAAATGCCAATTAAAAGAGCAAATAAATTCTTCAGCCCAACATCTAAGTGGGGGTATATTTGCATTGAAAAATTATTTTCCTCTCAGATTTTAGTATTAACATCTATTGTTGTTGTTATTGTTGTTGTTTTTCCTGTATTTTCCTTCTAAGAAAATGCTACCTAAACTGGTGGGAGATTTGGTTGGCAAATATGAGTCTGGATGATAAAGCAGAGATATTTTTAAACTCCATCAAAAAAAAAAAAAAAAGGAAAGAAAGAAAGAAAATATCACCAATGTCAGTCACTGCATTTGTAGGAGAACCAGCATCATGTTGGTTATAACTGAAATGGGAAATTTTATGAATCAAATTCTCTGTCTACTTTTTAAAAAAGCTTTCCCCCAGCCTCTAGGCTATAGATGAATATCTCCTGCAAAAAAAGAACTTACCGTCCACATCCTAAGCATACATTCATCCAGATGAAAGCATTCTTCTTTATTGGCAAGCAAAGCTGATGATAATTATGTGCTCTGGCAAAGCGAATCCTGTCCTAAAAATGTTTCTGATAAATGTTTATAGTTGAGGAAACTACAAAATAATTTCAAATACAGAACATAGAAAAAGGTTGACACCAGCCAAATGAATATATCCCCTTTACATTTAAAAATAATTCTACCTGATTAAAATTGTTTCACTCTTCTTCAGCTAATGGTAACTCTTGATGTAATTTTATGTGTTGAATTCTTTAAAGAGAAATTATAATTTAGAAGCATGCAAATGGGAAACAATGTCAGTGAAGAAAGAACCATGGGATAGTAAAAGGTTACAAATAAAGCAGGAAAAAGAGAATCATCAAGAAGAATTTGTAACACATACACAGAAGCAACAGAAACATGTTTGTGCACCTGGAACGTAGTTATTTTGCCAGGAGACATGAAAACAGTATCAAAAGTCTTACCCATGATGAAATTAATTAGTCTAACACCCCCCTCTTTCCAAAGGATCAGGGATTTCTGTTACCATACAATAGACAAAAGCTGAAGTGTTTTTCTTTTTTCCATTCTGGGCATACAATGTTATTAAATAAATGCAGTCTGTGAAAATGACACTTCTAAAAAAGAATGGAACAACACACTTAACAATAAACCCCCTTAAAAAGGAAAAGATATCATTTCATTTGACTGTCAAGATAAATTCTCTTCTTGATGGATACATGGAATAGCTACCAGTATTTAAAATCAACTTGTAATTGGCAGCTGTGAGTTCTCAGTCAAGGAGAAGAGGCAACAATGTAACAGCTACAGAAAAGAAAGAAATAAGGGCACCTGGGTGGCTCAGTCAGTTGGACGTCAGACTCCTGATAGCAGCTCAAGTTGTGATCTCGTGATCTCCTGATCTCCTGTTCTCAGGCCTGTGTGAGTCTCTGTGCTCAGCAGGAGGCCGGCTTGGTATTCTCTCTCTTTCCCTCTCCCTCTGCCCTTTCCCGCTCCCACACTCATTCTCTCTTTCTCTAAAAATAAAATAAATGAATGGAACTGGAGGGTGTTATGCTAAGTGAAATAAGTCAATCAGAGAAATATAATTCTCATATGGTTTCCCTTATATGTGGAACATAAGGAATAGTGCAGAGAACAACAGAGGAAGGGAGGGAAAACTGAATGGGGAGAAATCAGAGAGGGAGACAAACCATGAGAGACTCTGGACTCCAGGAAACAAACTGAGGGTTGTGGATAGAGAGGTTGGTGGGGGAATGGGGTAACTGGGTGATGGGCATTCAGGAGGGTGTGTGATGTGATGAGCACTGGGTGTTATACGCAACTAATGAATCTTTGAACATTATATCAAAAACTAATGTGTACTATACGTTGGCTAATCGAATTTAAACTTAAGAAAAAATGAAAACAATAATTGTCATGAAAATAGACAATTTCCTGTTTTTTCACTGAAATGGCCATTAGGATAGGCCAAGAATATAAGTTATCTAATTGTATAACTTTGATGCAACCTCCAGGCAGACCCCAGTGGACCAAGGACACCACATCCCTCCCCTCTGGCTTTCCAGTGGGCTCAGTGTTAATGGGGCTATGGATTCATTTCTACAGACTCAGCTTTATTGAACGATGGTGAGGAACATGAGTTCCAGGACCACACAGACCTTGATTTAAATCCTAGACTACCGTGTATTGATGATGGGAGCCTAAGCAGTGTAATTAACTTTTAAGCCTGTGTTTCTTCGTTTTTAGAATGAGGAGGAGTTATCTCCCTGATCTCATCGGACTGTGTAAGCAATTAATTTAGATAATTTGTGGAATGTTCTTATTACAGTGCTTGACAGAGAGTAAGTACTCTACAAATGATTCTTCCTCCTCCTTTTTCTCCTTCTCCCTTCTCTGCTCTTGCTATAATAGGATTTTCAGGGTAAAACCCATTGGCTGGGGGTTAGCGGTGCCAGCCATGACTTTGAAATAGTTCGTGTCTACAACGGCACTGCCCAAGAGACTCCATTTGGTGATGGAAATGTTCTGATCTGTCTTGCCCAATACGACAGTCACTAACATGTGGCTAGGAGACACCTGAAATATGGCTAGTGCAACTGAGAAGCTAAATTTTAAATCTTTAAAAAAAAAATTTTTTTTAAAGATTTTATTTATTTACTTGCAGGAGGAGTGGGAGAGGGAGAAGCAGGCTCCCTGCTCAGGGCTCAATCCCAGGATCTGAGATCATGACCTGAGCTGAAGGCAGCTGCTTAACCCACTGAGCCACCCAGGCGCCCCTAAATTTTGAATCTTATTAATGTTAATTAATTTAAACACAAACTTTTTAGCCACATGTCGTTAGTGGCTACTGTATTGGCCAATGTAGACCCAGAGCAAGGACCATAAGCTTCATGCAGGGAGCAGACAGGTGACATAAATGAATGAAGTGAGTTGAGTCAATGATAGACTCCAGTGGGACTCGTTGACCCGTGCCTTGTTGAGTCAGCCAGGACTAGTCAGCCAGCGCTGCTGAGCCGGTGTATAGCTAGCTTTTCTAATGTTTGAGGAGAAGCCAGAGATCCAAGTTTTTATACAAAGTCTTCCTATTCTTTAAAGTATCAACTTAAAAAAATTGGGGAATCCTACAGGCCAAACCAAACACGCACACTGATCAGATGTAGGCCATAGAACATTCGCATGCAACCTCTAGCTTAAAGCCCATCCCTAAAATCATGGAAAAGCCTCCAAATTAGACTGTCCCAGGAAGAGTGGGGAGCAACACCCTCGTTACACACCAAGGTCAGATTCACAGGCAGTGGGACTTCTTGGGAACCCCATTAATAATAGCCTCAGTGCCTACATCAGACCTGGAGAATCTATCTCAGTTCTGGCTCCTCCATTTTCCACAGCTTATAAGCTGAAATAGACTAATCTTGGAAGAATCCTGGGGCACCTGCGTGGCACAGTCAGTTAAGCACCCAACTCTCGATTTTGGCTCAGGTCATGATCTCAGGGTGGTGAGATCAAGCCCTATGTTGGACTCTGCGCTCAGAGTGCCATCCGCTTGAAATTCTTTTCCCCTCTCCCTCTGCCCCTCCCCCGACTGGCGCTCTAAATAAATAAATAAAATCTTTAAAAAAAAAAAAAAAGAATCTTTCAATGACATTAGTGTTTCATGGTGCAGCTCATCTACGAACACTTGGTATCCATTGGTGTAAGCATCTCCCCCAAAAGGAAAAGGACAGGGACAGGGACCAGGTCAGTCTTCAGTGTTCTAAATTCTTAAGACTCTGGCAAGCCCCAAGTGATGGAAGAATTTTTAAAAAATTCTGTCCTGCTTGAACACAAAGCTCCCTGGATTCTAGTAACTCTATGAAGACACCAGTTTTCACTCAATGTATTCATTCATTCACTCAGTTATCCAACAAATATTTATTAAACCCCTCGTCTCAGAATCACCAGCGCCCCTCCACCCTGCCCACCACTTCAGTGTGCCCATTATGGAGTCAGCTTTCAGATTTGTCCTCACGTAGGGGCAAAGGCAACAGAGCACCTGGGTTGAGATGCACTATCTTCGGCCTCAGAGAGGCTGGGATTCAGATTGTCAGCTGACTGTGAGTGTGGCCTTAAACAAGAGATTCGGAAATTCTTAGCGCTAAATGCATATGCAAAAGGGCTAAAGTGTCTTTCCTATAAATTGGTGAGATGATTAAATGAGAAAAACATATAAAGGGCTCAACATAACCATAGCAAGCTCTCAATAAAAAAGGACATTTACAGATAATGGATTATATTCTGCTCCATCCAGGGGCATACCCAGGAGTGGGAAGTGCAGTGGGGGTATCTGCCCCAACCAGGAAGAGCCTTTTATCACTGACTTCGTTTAGAATTGCTGGTGCAGGCTGATAATGAAAAACAGGCTGACTACTAGTCAGTTTTATCATTTCTTTAAAATTTCTCTACAGACAGTGCTCTCCGTTACCATCTGTTTCTGAAGGAGCTCCTGCTACTTCCTCTACCCCTGCTATACCACTGGCTTCCATTTATCCCTTCTGTGGTCTTGCTTTCCAAATAGCCTTAATACTGATTTTAATACCTCTTGGAATCACGCGTATATCCTGGTGAATGGAAAATAGACTCCATGTGAACAAATACGGAGCACTTAGGGCAGAGGTGACCCACTCTTCCCAGGTTACCCAGGATTTTCCCAGTTCGAGCACTGCAAGTGCCATGCCTTCTCATTCCTGTGCAATGGGATGGCTGGTTACCTTGAACTTGCCAGGCATTAAGTAAAGGTGGTAGCGAAGGTAAGAAGCCAGAGTTTCCGTACTCAGAATCTGACTATCATTTGGTGTAACAACAGTGGAAAAAGATACAAAATACACACACACACACACACACACACACACACAATTTCAGAGCTTAGATAACAGGTCTTGCCCAGTCCCTGCCTTTAGCCTTACACAGACATCTGCCTCTACCCACTGATCACCTCCATATGTCCAGACTCATTTAACTGGGAGTAGAGTTAGCAACCGCCTCTTCATGCCCTTGCTTGTTTCATGGGTTTTGATGCGCCTGCTGAGGTTCAACATGCTCTGAACGAGGCCACACCGACGTGCAGTCTGAGCCAAACCGATCATTGCATAATTGATAATAGGCCTTTTGTATTCACATTCTATTTAGATTATTGTATGAAGCAGGTGACAGGTGTTCAGAGAGTATTACCCAAGCTGCCTGTTGCCCAGAACATCCTGAGACCAGCTGGGGCAAGGAGCCCAGAGGAAATCCCCATAGTAATTTAATAGTTCACAGGGCTTTGGGTTTGTGAGGATTACAATGAAGAATTAAAGTGATATTGACCACCCACTTAAGAAGAGCCTTTGTGCTTTTCCCTTGATATTTCTGCATTTATTTTGTTCCCAAGGATATTGCTGCAGGGTGACCAGGATGAAAACTTTTCTTTTTCCTTCTCAAAAGGGTGTATGTTGCCATTTAACATGAGAAACAATTAAACAATACGGTTAGTAGGAGAGAAGCTTGCTTTGAAATACCCAATTTCGGGTATGCCAGTCTTGGGGTAGGTGGGGGTTACTAACTTCTCTTTTCAAAAGATTTGCACCAGAGCCAAAGGAGGGAGAAAAAACTTAGCATGCAACTTTCACGATGACAAGTGGGTGCTGAAACAGAATTGGGCAGAACATGCCACTTGATTTCTAGAACTCATACTCTAGGCTCACAGCTACATTTTTCAAAGTTAATAGAACCACTACCTTGTCCTTTGTTATAAAATTTACTCTCAATTGCCCTAACTTTTCGAGTGTTTCTCCCCTGTTCCCTCAGGCAGTTTGGTTATTCAGAACAAATTTGGGTCAGAATCCATTCATTGGCTCATTTATTAAGGGTGCCTCCTGTTTACAACATACCATGCAGGACATGATACATTCATTATTTGTCCCATGAATACTTTGAGAGTATCTACTCGGGGACAAGCTCTCAGCAAGGCCATGGAGACACATTCTGTACATGGAGCCTATGTCCCAATGGGGCAGACAGACTCAATTGGTGATACGTGCTTTGGAGAAAAAGAGGGTACAGTATGGGTAGGGTAAGATGTGCTGGAGCGAGGAAGTGAAAGGTAATATTTGAGCAAGAACTTGAAAACAGTGAGTGAATTAGGGAGACATTTGGGGGAAGAATGTTCCTGACAGGGAAAACAAGCTGTGCAAAGGCTCTGAGGCAGAGGGTGCCTGGACTGCTTGAGGCCCTTGTAAGACTTCAGCTTCTCTCTGAGTGAAATGGCAAGTCTTTATAGGGGTTTGAAAAATGGAGTGATGTGACCCAAGTCAGGTTTTAACGGGATCCCTCTGACTGCTATCTGAGAAATAGTAAAGGCCAAGAACAGACTCGGGGAGTCTTTGAAGACTGTTGGAATGATTCAGGGAAGAGAAGGTAATACACAGAGAGGAAGACATAATTCTAGCCCTCAACAAATACATAGCTAAATGTTTTCTGGAGAAAACAGATCTTGGCAGCATTTTATTTAAAACAAAGCAAAATAGAATAATAAAAAGCAAGCTGAGGAAACGGTAGTTAATTCCAACCGTTAGAGAAAGCTTCTTGGAGGAGGTGGCCGCAAGAATGACATTTTTCTGTTCATTCTTAAGCCCCCCTTTCGTTCCTTCTTTTTTTTCTCTTCCTTCTCCCTCTTTCCCTCTTGCTGTCTGCTTCTCTTTATTTCTGTCTTTTGATGACTTTTTTTTTTTGTCTGAGTAATAGTTAATCGTTACCTAAAAGCTAACTTTCATATCACCTTTATAGCACCTTACTTTTACTGCCCTTAAATCTGCTTTAACTTCATGTTTCTTCCCTCGGGCAAATAGAGTTCAGAATATCAGATAGTGTTTCCAGGAGGTTTTTAAGCACTGAAACATGGATTCTGATGTTCAAAATATGGCAGTTAATTAAACTGATTAAAATGTCACTTGAAATGAAGGGGTTTGGAGTGGAAGGGGGATGGCCAGTTGAAATTTGTTTGGTAGAATGTCCACAAGGGCTGAGCTGGTCAGTGGGCACACAGAGGTTTCGCGTGCCAGTCTCCTTCTGTGAAGGTTGGCAATTTTCTCTAGTAAAAGGTTGAAAAATCTCATTATATCATTCTCATGAAAAACTGCCATCTACTATCCTTAATGTTTGGTATCTTTTAGAAATTATACCTTTGAAACTCTTTTCATTGGGAACCAATCTCTGAGCAGAATGGATTGCAAGAATAAACATTTCAGGATTTAACTATTTTGAACACATGAACAGGATGGCACAGGTTTTCCTTTCTTTCTTGGTTTGATTGAGTGAGATATCAGCCCCTGTTTTACACTCTGAATTCTAGAATACTCTCTTTCTGTCCGATAATGTATCTCTAATAGAGGCTATTTGAAAAAACTGGCACCGTGTGAAGGAGTTCTAGAATAAGACAGATCTCCAGCATCAGGGATCAGCACATGGTAGGCGTATTAACAGGTACTCGTGGAATTCATCTCTGAGCAGTTTGTGCATAAATCTCTACTTGCAACGAGATACTGCTCAGAACCAGACTTAATTTATTAATTCTTAAAAGACAGAACACTAGAGGTCAGTCTTCACATTGAAAAAGAATGAGAAGGTCCAGCAATAGCAAGTTCCTGGAAGACAGACTGACACTATCTTCTTCTAAATAGCCTTTTACATAGAGAGGAAATTATACTAGAACAACTTTAATGTATATTCCTTCTATTATTAATTATATTCCTTCTATTAATGCAGCTCAGGAGTATTATCCAGATATGCGGTATATGATTGTGTATGTGCTTACATTTCCACAGAATGGATGTAAGGCTTTTATAACAAACTTGATTTTTTTTCAGCCCTTAATCTAATAAGCTAGCCTTTAGCAATCTTTTTTTTAAAAGATTTTATTTATTTATTTATTTATTTATTTATTTGTCAGAGAGAGAGAGAGAGGGCGCGCGCGCACACAAGCAGGGGGAGCGGCAGGCAGAAGGAGAGGGAGAAGAAGGCTCCCCGCCAAACAGGGAGCCTGAAGCAGAACTCGATCCCAGGACCCTGGGATCATGACCTGAGCCAAAGGCAGACACTGAACCAACTGAGCCACCCAGGCATCCCATCCTTTAGCCATCTTGAACCTAAATTAAGAGACGAAGTTAAAATCTAAACTCCAGTGTGTTAACTACGCTCTCTGCAAGCCTCCACCCCGAGCCCAGAGCAATCTCAGCGCTTTGGCAGGGACCAGCTTCTTTGCCTGCTTCACTAGAATCCAGTGTCCTTCCCAGGTGACGGCTGCGATGCATCCGAGGCCTTGGATTTCTCAGCTTCTACATAACCAGCCCTTTCTCCGTTGTTTGCCCACTACCAGATTTTTTTCTCTCTCCAACCCACACCCCCCATTGAACTTGTGTTGTCCCTGTGATGCATTCCTTCTCTTTATACAATATCTACCAGTATCCCAAAGTCTCGGACACCAGCATGTTTTCCTCTGCTGATATTATCTCCATTTTGTTTGTACGAGAAGTACATTCCTTGTCGGCTCTGCTAAAGCATATTAAATTCATTGAAAATAATGTCTCATTCTGTTCTAAAATTATTTCCCTAGTAATGGCCATTGAAGAGGAAAAAAGTTCTTTCTATTCTATTGTTATGGATCAGAAAGAGAAGCAAAGAGCAGCTTAAACAACAATAGATGTTAATTAGCACAAGAAAAAATTAACTACAAAAGTTGCTTTAACTCCTCAGAAAGGTACCTTTAAAGTATAAGGCAAGTACAGATCCTTTGCCTCTTTGGTTAGGTTAATACGTATCTTATAGTTTCAGGTGCAATAGTAATTGGGATCGACTCCTTAATTTTTCTTTCTTCTGTCTCATTGTTAGTATATAGAAATGCAACTGATTTCTGCACATTGATTTTATATCCTGCCACTTTGCTGAATTCCTGTATGAGTTCTAGCAATTTTGGGGTGGAGTCTTTTGGCTTTTCCACATAGAGTATCATGTCATCTGCAAAGAGTGAGAGTTTGACTTCTTCTTTGCTGATTCGGATGCCTTTTATTTCTTTTTGTTGTCCAATTGCTGAGGCTAGGACTTCTAGTACTATGATGAACAACAGTGGTGATGGTGAACATCGTGCTGTGTTCCTGACCTTAGGGGGAAAGCTCTCAATTTTTCCCCATTGAGAATGATATTAACTGTGGGCTTTTCGTATATGGCTTTTATGATATTGAATATTGTTAAAATGTCTATGCTACCTAGAACAATCTATACATTCAGTGCAATCCCTGTCAAAATACCATCAACTTTTTTCAGAGCTGGAACAAATACTCCTAAAATTTGTATAGAACCAGAAAAGACCCCGAATAGCCAAAGGAATGTTGAAACAGAAAGCCAAAACTGTGATCATCAAGACAGCATGGTACTGACACAAAAAAGGACACATAGATCAATGGAACAGAATAGGGTACCCTCAACTCAAATGGTCAACTAATCTTTAACAAGGCAGGAAAGAATAGCCAATGGAAAAAAGATAGTCTCTTCAACAAATGGTGTTGGGAAAATTGGACAGCCACATGCAGAAGAATGAAACTGGACCATTTCCTTACACCAGAAAAACAGACTCAAAATGGATGAAAGACCTTAAATGTGAGATAGGAATCCATCAAAATCCTAGAGGAGAACACAGGCAGCAACCTCTGTGACCTCAGCTGCACCAACTTCTTACTAGACATGTCTCCAAAGGCAAGGGAAACAAAGGCAAAAAAAATGAATTATTGGGACTTCATCAAGATAAAAAACTTTTGCACAGCAAAGGAAGCAGTTGACAAAACCAAAAGACAACCAACAGAATGGAAGAAGATATTAGCAAATGACATATCAGATAAAGGGACGGTATCCAAAATCTATAAAGAACTTATCAAACTCAGCACTGAAGAACAAATAATCCAATCAAGAAACGGGCAGAAGACATGAACAGACATTTTTCCAAAGAAGACATTCAAATGGCCAATAGACACATGAAAAAATGCTTCACATCACTCAGTGCCAGGGAACTACAAATCAAAACCACAATGAGATACCACCTCACACCAGTCAGAATGGCTAAAATTAACAAGTCAGGACGTGACAGATGTTGGCAAGGATGCGGAGAAAGGGAACCCACTTATTCTATTCTTGCGAAGGCAAGCTGGTGCAGGCACTCTGGAAAACAGTATGGGGGTTCCTCAAAAAGTTGAAAATAGAGCTACCCTACAACCCAGCAATTGCACTACTAGAGATATACCCCGAAGATACAAATGTGATCCGAAGGGGCACCTGCACCCCAATGTTTATAACAGCAATGTCCACAATAGCCAAACTATGGAAAGAGCCTAGATGTCCATCTACAAATGAATTGATAAAGAAGATATGGTGTGTATGCATAAATATATATATACATATATATATACACAAATAATGAAATACTACTCAGCCATCAAAAAATGAAATCTTGCCATTTGTAATGACATGGATGGAATTAGAGGGTATTATGCTAAGCGAAATAAGTCAATCAGAGAAAGACAATTATCATATCTCACTCATATGTGGAATTTAAGAAACAAAACACAGGATCATAGGGGAAGAGAGTAAAAAATAAAACAAGAAGAAATCAGAGAGGGAGACAAACCATAAGGGACCCTAATCATAGGAAACTGAGGGTTGCTGGAGGGGAGATGGGTTAGGTAATTGGGTAACTGGATGATGGACATTAAGGAGGGCATGTGATGTAAGGAGCACTGGGTATTATATAAAACTGATGAATCACGGACCTCTACCCCTGAAACCAATAATACATTATATGTTAATTAATTGAATTTAAATTAAAAAAAAAAAGAATGACGTTAGCTGAATGAATGAATGAATGAATGAATGAACGGCAAACCTTTAAAATACAAAGCAAAGGCCACGGAAGGCAAGTAAAAAGACAAGGTATGGACTAGGATACATCTAATAAAGAGCTTACATCTAGAACACAAGAAGATCTCTCAAAACTCAACAGTAAAAAAATTAAGCCAATTAGAAAATGGTTAAGACACAAACGGCTATCCCACTGAAGAGGATATACAGGTCCAACACAAAGAGATGTTTAACGTCATCAGCCGTTAGAGATGTTAGAATCACAGATGCAACTACACACCTGTTCGCTAAAATGGTACAGCTGAAAGTAATGTAACACCGTATGTTAACTGGAATTAAACACCTATAAAGGACAGGATGGTATTAGTGAAAGAATAGATAAATAGGTCAATATGACAGAAGAGATTGCCCCCAAATAGGCCACACAAATGTAGTCAACTGATGTGTGATGAAGAGCAAATGCAACTTAACGGAGAATGGATAGTCGTGTCGACAAATGATGCTGTAGTAATTGGAGATGGATGGATATATGAAATTCCGCTAGACATAGACTTTACACATTACACAGAAACCTTAAATGGATCGTAAACTTAAATATAAAATGTGAAACTATAAAACTTCTTGATGAAACATAGAAAATCTTCATGAACTTGGGTTTGCTGATGACTTTGAAAATATAACAGTAATAACAAAAGCATTGAAAAGCACAGATATTTGAAAGAAAAGATTGCTAAGTTGGTCTTTATTCAAATTAAAAACTTTCGATCTATGGAAGACAAGCCCCCACTGGGAAAGAAATATTTGCAAAACACATATCCGAGAAAGGACTTCTATCCAAAATATACAAACAACGTTAAAACTCAACAATAAGAAAACAAACAAGCTGGTTAAGAAATATGCAAATATTTGAATGGACACCTCACCAGGGAAGGTATACACATGGCAAATAAGTGTACGAAAAGATGCTTGACATCATTTGTCTTTAGGAAATTGCAAATTTAAACAATGAAATACCACTGCACCCCTATCATAATGACCACAACCCGAAACTGACAATAACTGTTATCAAGGATGTGGAGCAACAAGAGCTCATATTCATTGTTGGAGAGAATCCAAAATGGAATAGCCATTTTGGAAGACATTTTGGCAATTTGTTTACAAAACTAAACATTGTCTTACCATATAATCAAACAGGCGTGTTCCCAGGTATATATAGCACTGATTCAGGAACTTGGTCCACATAAAAACCTGTATGTGAATGTTTCTCCAACTTTATTCATAATCACCAAAAGTTGGAAGCAACCAACATGTCTTTCAATAGGTAAACGGATAAACAACTTGTACCATGTCCATAGAATGGAATATTATTCAGCAATAATAAAAAATGGGCTACCAAGCCACAAGAAGATGTAGATGAATCTGGGGTTCCATGGATGGCTCAGGGTCCAGGGATTGAGAACTGCATCGGGCTCTCCACTCAGCGGGGAGCCTGCTTGTCCCTCTCCCTTTGCCTCTCCCCCGACTCGTGCACTCACTCGCTCGCTCTCTCTTAAGTAAATAAAATCTTTTTTTTTGTAAAAAAGGAAGATATGGATGAATCTTAAATGTACATTGTTAAATGAAAGAAGCCGATTTGGAAAATCTGTTTGCTATGTAATTCCAATTATATGAAATTCTGGAAAAGACAAAACTATAGAGACAGTGGACAGATCAGTGATTACCAAGGGGTCAGGGAGAAAGAGAGGGGAACAGGTGGAAGGTATATTTAGGATGGTGAAACTTCTGTTGTTTTTTTTTTTAACTTAAAGGGAAAAAAGAATGGCTAATATAAAAAATGACACCACCAAATGCTGGGGTGCATGAGGAGAAGCTGGATCACTCACACATTGCTAGTGGAAGTACACCACTCACTCTGGTAAACAATTTGGCAGTACCCTATATAACTAAACATGCAATTACCATGCGGACCGGAAACTGAACCGTTAGGCATTAATCCCAGAGAAATGAAAATTTACCATTGTGGACTGAATGTGTACCCCCAAAAGTCATAGTTGAAACCCTGCTCCCTAATGTGAAGTTATTAAGAAGCAGGGTCTTTGGGAAATAATTAGGATCAGAGCCCTGGGGGGTGTGGGGGGATTAGTGGGATTAGCATTTGCCCCTCCCTGCTTCCTATCGCATGAGGACACAGAGAGAAGATGGCATTCTGCAACCCAAAAGAGAGCCCTTAGTATAACCTGACTTCCTGACGCCCTGCTGACTCCCAGAACACTGACTTTCAGCCTCCAGCACCATGAGATAGCTTTCTCTTGTTTACAAACCACCCAGAGTACCATGCTTAGTAAGAGCAGCCCAACAGACTAAGACACTTATCCTCACACGCGCGCGCACGCGCGCGCGCACACACACACACACAACCCGTACGAGCAAGTTCATGGCAACTTTATTCACGATAGCCCCAAACTGGAAACAACCCAGTGTCCTTCAGCAGGTGGATGGGGAAGCAACCTGTAGTCCATCCATACTAGGGAGTACTACTCAGGAGCAAAAAGGAACCAGCTGTTGATACAGCAACAGCTTGGATGAATCTCCAGGGAGTTACGCTAAATGGGGAAAAAAAATCCCCAAAGATTACACACTGATGCTTCCATATATGGAGAATTGCTGACGTGATAAAACTTTAAGAACTGAGAATGTATTCATGGTAGCCGGGGAGGGGGGAGGGATTATAACCACAGGAGGAAGGTGACTGTAGTTACAAAGGAGCAACTTTGTGGATCCTCGTGGTGCTGGACCTGTTCAGCGTCTTGAGTGTCACAGAGACATGAACCCACAAAGGTGACAAAATTGTATAGAACTAAATACATACACAGAGACACAATGAAGCCTGGTGAAACCAAAGAAATCGAAATACAATTGGTGGATTGTATCTGTGTCAGTGTCCTGGTTGTCATATTACGTTAGATTCTTGTAAAATGTTAACATTGGAGGAAATTGGATAAAGTATACACAGACCTGGGATTATTGTATTTCTTACAATCACATGTGAATCTTCAATTATTTCACAATAGCATCCATTAAAAGAATATATAAACAGTGGTTAAAGAATTCAAACAATGTAGCTAGTCGGTTCATGGAAATTTAAATATGTCTTCAGATTTTTTTTTTTTAAAGATTTTATTTATTTATTTGACAGAGATAGAGACAGCCAGCGAGAGAGGGAACACAAGCAGGGGGAGTGGAAGAGGAAGAGCAGGCTCCCAGCGGAGGAGCCCGATATGGGGCTCGACCCCAGAACGCCGGGATCACGCCCCAAGCCGAAGGCAGGTGCTTAACCGCTGTGCCACCCAGGCGCCCCAAGAATATGTAAACAGTGGTTAAAGAATTCAAACAATGTAGCTAGTCGGTTCATGGAAATTTAAATATGTCTTCAGATTCTTAACCACATTTTTCTGCTTGTTCAGACTTAAATTTTCTATCAGAGTATCTGCAAAGTGGTTTTTTCCGTGTCTTGAGACTATGGCTGGCGGAAGAGTTGATCAAAATAATCTGAGATAACAGTTCCCTAAGGCACACGGAGAAAAAAAAAAAAGTAATTTCCAAAGTAGATTGGTTTTTTTTGAACAATTGCCACAAAAATTACAGTATTGGAGAAGGAACGTGGTAATGCTGGGAAAACACAAATCTTCCCTCGCTTATCATGCTTTCAAAATGTGTTGCCAGGCTGTGCAGATCACACACGAAAGGCGGTCCCCACCCAGGAAGCGCAGGCACTCACGTGGGGAGCACTGGCAGTCAAGTCCTGGTTTCCTACCTTCTGTCTGTGAAGCTCTTCTCTGCTCCTGCTCCCACCTTCTTCTCACATTATTATCAGATGCAAAGAAAAGCAAAGATGTGTAACTGAGGAGAACGATGCTGCTTTTATAACCTTTTTCTTTTTAAATTGAGGGCACCTAGGATTCACTCTGGAGGGTGAATAACCTTGGAGTTCTTGCAAGGATCTCCTTTCTTGGTTGTTGGTGTTGATGCCTTCTTACCAGGCGGCCGCAGCCATTCTCATTCTGGGAGAACAGGGACTGCTCTTTCCTTGTCCTTGCGCAGAGGAGTAACTGCTGTGGAGAGCTGGTGACGCGCCAGTGACTCGTTAACTTTCTCATGGCTGCTGGCAGAGTCGGGGCTAATCCCAGAAACTTTTATTAGGGTGATATTTTAAAACTTGTGCCCCTTGTGCTCTTGCTGCATTTCATCAAAGGCTAAGACGAAAACCTACCTAATCTGTCTGAAGGACCAATCTAATATGCCCCATTAACTGTGTTTATGGAGGAAAATGCTTTGTAGCATTATATATCATAAAACTCAACACATGAAGCAGATGCAAAATGTTCCAGAAACTGCAAATATTGACCAATCTCTTTGGCTCCCAAGCAGATAAACTTGGGACCCAAGAAACACATCATCTGTCACCAAAGGAAGAATAACAGAGAAACACATGGTCAGTTTCTCCCATCCTAGCTGCTTATTCTGTAATGCCCATCAGAATACCCAAGCTGCCTAGAAACATTTTATAATAACATTTAAAAATTTTTTCTTCAGAGGGGCGCCTGGGTGGCCCACTTGGTGAAGTGTCGGCCTTCAGCTCAGGTCATGAGCTCAGGATTCTGGGATGGAGCCCTGCAGGTGGGCTCTGTGCTCAGCGGGGAGTCTGCTTCTCCCTCTCCCTCTGCACCTCCCCCCCAGCTCATGCTCATTCACGTGCACGCTCTCTCTCTCTCACACACAAATAAATAAAATCTTTAATAAATAAATACAAATAAAATGTTTTTTTTTTTTTTCAAATTACATTGGCCACTTAAAAATTGCATGTAGTCAAGTTCATCGTATCTAAAGGCTCAGTAACCCATATTGTTTCTTACCCTCCAACCTATTTCTCTCCTAGTAATGCCCATGCATCTGAACTATCTGGGGGCAAGGAGGCTTGTTAAAGATGTAGGTTCACAGGCCCCTCCCCAGACCCACTGAATCGGATCTCTGGGGCTGAGGCCAGGAAATGATATCTTTAACCAGCCATCCAGATGGTTTTAAAACCGATGCAGTCTTACCAAATCTTTAATAATAGATTAACAATTATGGTGTAAATATCATAAAACCATCTTTGCAGTTTAAATAGATTGATTTGTCTGCATGTTTCTTCCTTTTTAAAGTGTCTTTTGGGGTTTTTTTTTTTTTGTTTTACTAATTTTGGTAAATAAACATGATTGATAAACACATAGAGGAATGCATAGGTATAAATACAGATGGACATAAAGATCTTCATAGCTAGCTAACTTGAAAAAATTCCCCACAATAAAAATGGTAAATATTTTTTTTAAAGTTAATAACAAAAAAAAAAAAAAGAAGGTTTTATGTAACCCCTATTAAGCCTAATAGGAACATGGATTTTTGAAATACAAGAGACAGGGGAAGGTGGTTGTTCATTTTATTTTATTTTATTTTTAATTTTTGTTGTCCTTCACTTAAGGTCACTTCTCTAATGGGTAGTGTGACAGTTTCAAAAATATTAAATGCTGAAGAAAATAAGTTTCTTCAAAATAAAATGTGAGCCTCCGTGAAAAGAGAAAAGGCAAAAATCACCCTTAATTTTGCTCGAAACAAGAGCTTAGGCCTGATGACAGTGTAGTCCTCAGCCAGTGTTTTCCAAAGCATTTTCCAAGAACACTGGCCCCATGTGATGTGCCTCTAGGGAAGGGTTCCATTTTTTCCAAATATGTGCGCAAATCGCTCCAGGCTCCCTCTCCTGTCCCCCACCCCAGTGCTTCAGAAAGCACAAGCCGTTGGCATTGAAAACTCTGAGGAGTCCTGTGGGAAAGAAACTTGGTTGACTTTGATCAGCAACGCATTTCTCAAGCTTATATGTCCGCAAGGCTGCTCCCTCGCCCTCCTCTCAATCCGTTATATCACTTCCTGAGCCGTTGTTCTTCCGAGCGGGCTGGAACGTGCAATCTTGAGCAATCCTGAATGTGTCTGTGGAGTCTGTGCGATGGGGTTAAATCTTTTCTCTGCACCTGTCTGCTGGATCGATCTACCCTTCACCTTCATCTTTGAAAGCCAGGCTATGGGTCATCAGTGGCAGGAAACTTAAGGACATCCCCCTTCCTTGGCCATAATAGGTGCAGAGCCCCTACCCTGCGTTTCCACAGCACAGCCTGGGGTAGGCAGAACAAGGCGTCAGAACAGTGATTCCAGCCTGACACGACCCTTTACTTAAAGATCCCCAATGAAGGTGATTTCCCAGGCTCCTTCCCTAAAAGATGGTATCTCATGTGCCTCCTACATCAGAGATTTCTGTCTGATGTGCTTCCTGTTAGATGTGGTCGCCTAGGGCAATAGTTTCCAAGGCCCCGTATTCACAGTGCTGGAATGACTCTCTTGGAAAATACCGCACATGGGTAATCTTTCAACATTTCAGGGTAAAATAATGTTCCTTCTTAAATGGTTGAACTGCTCTGAAGTCCAACAGCAAGATCTGCCCCCACCCACACACCACATTGGGTTTCCGGTTTTCGTTAGCACATCTCATTCAGCACCATCACTGGTGCCTAGAACAATAATGCAGCCCATATGGGCACAGAGTGGGCACTTGACAAATACTTGTTGGAAGAGTGAGCTAGGCGCAATGCTCAGTGATGATCACACGTGAAGGCTCTTTAGAGCACAGCATCTCTGTGGCCGACACATCAAAATCTTTCAGTTCCTTCCCTAGGTCCCCCTCGTAGGACTGGCAGGCCTCCTGGAGCGTGAAGCCACATTCCACACACTCACTCGCATTGCTCTAGGACAGGAGCAGTGTCAAAGTCTTCTCCAAAGATCCATGGAATACTTTATGTGGGCACCCAACTGGGGCCTGGGGCTAAACGAATAAAAGGAGTTCTTTGTCCCTCAGTCACTGAAGGGAAATCACTGTGAGGAATAGGGGATTTATCAGAAGATCAGGACAAAGAAATACAAATCCGGAGTAGAAAAGACGACGAAGCTGCGAAGAGTTCCAGAGTCTTTATGCAGAGTCTTTAACTAAGATCTTAGGAATCAATCAGTTGCTTGTCAGAGCAGAGGGTCTAAGGGTAGTATAGGGAGAGGGTGGAATTGCAGATAGAGCAGCTTGTCTGCAAAAGCCCGGAGGTTAGAGAGGACAGAGTTCATGCAGTAATATGAAAGTTTAGGATGCTTTAGATCAATGGAAAGGACAGGATAGAAATGGGAGGCCTGGGACTGGGGCTCTGTTGCTGGCACAGAGCCATATGAGCAGTATAACCTTGCACCAGTCACTTCTATCTTGGCCCCCCTTCCCCAGCTGTAATGCAAATGGATTAGGCTAGAGGACAATGGAGCTTTATGACAGTGGATGGTCATAAGGCTCCTGCCCCTTAATGGCCATCCAAGGACTCCTGCTGGAAGGGCAAAGACGGTCACCTTGGTCTCAGCCTTTGGATCTCCTCCAAGTTCCTGCTGTTGGGCTGGAGGAGGGCACTGGAGGGGCAATGGAAACTTTCCCAGGACTTAGAGCCACTCAAGTCGCCACTGAGTCCTGATATCAGAGAGAGACATTTGTATAGTCCTCATTCTTTGATAGTCTGTGTCTGAAACATTTTGTAAAACCTGGTGAAGGGCAAATACTAAGGTGTGATTGCATGGCATGCTGAAAGAACTTTCCGTGTTTAATGAATGGAGAACAAATACTGATTGGAACTTGTTAAAGTTGTGCTGTGTAGAATAAGAAACCATGTTTACCAAGGTTCTCAGGTTTCTCCTACGCACAGTAGGCACTTAGTAATGATTCTGGCTCAATTGAATATGTATTTGTCCTGATAGTATATGTTTGTTACAAGGGACTTGTTACTATGTGATTTCCAAAAAAAACACTAGTTATAAGGTGGTTCCCAAAACGTTGACTTAAACTCATGGGGAGTTTCCCCCCATGTAAACGATTTTCTTCTGATTTGAAACAGCATCTGCGGCAGCGGTCAAACAAATGTTGGCCAGAGTAAATCCATATCATCACATCAAAACATGTTGTAATCAAGGTCATAGACCAAACACATGCTTTATCGTGTAGTGTGGTCTTGGTGCTGTTTAGAACAACTGTTAGGAATATCGGCAGGCACGGCTTAAGGTCCAACAGAATGAGGACTTGGAGGAATTGATCCATAAATGGTAGATTTGGTCATTGATTCCACTTTCAAAGGAAGCCACTTCTATGATGAAATACACGTGAGGTGAGTTCCCTCTGCATAGGTATAACCCACAGTCTTCAACGACACACAAGAACCATTTAAAATACATTGGGAAGTAAGGCTGCATTAGAAGAAACAGAAAGTTAAGTTGGGGACAGTATAGCTTGTTTTCATGAAAACACACGTCCTGCTGCTCAGCTAGCATCACACCTGGTGCAAAGCTCACACCATCATCAGTCAGGCTGGGCATCATCTCCTCTCCACTCACCCCGAACAAGAGGTGTAACCAGTAAAAACAAAACAAAACAAAACAAAAAAAACCAAACAGTGAGGTGGGGAGAATTCAGGTAAGAATTTCAAAGCAAGAGAATTTAAAAACAGCCAGTGTAAGAGTTGTCTGAAAACACTCGAAGTGAAAGTACTAGGCCATATGTACTCTTGGGAACAGGCATGTAACTGGAATGTCACCATCCTGTTCTTCAGTTTGGGAGGGACCAATATTCATCTCCAGATGGTGTATTCGCCACCCCTCACCCCCACTCCCCACTTCCTGTCTGAGAGCACACACCACCAATGACCACAACCGGGAGCATTGACCTGGTGAGTCAAGCCCCATAGGTGGGTATCAGGTGGATCCTAGTTCGGATTTTAAAGGGACATATCATAAAGCTGGCCATTTACAGCAAAACTTCCAGCATTCACATGCTCAGCCATTACCGAGGCTGGAAGCTAGTCCTCTGACACTGGGTCAGCATGGGCACAAACATCTACCACCTTTTAGAAAACCTAACAATCTCTCAGCCCGCAAGTCAGTGTTAGGGGTCTGAAAACTTCTCAAACAAAATGTTTTTTTATGCCCCGTTTCTGAACACTGGAGTGTGCTGTCATAGCCTCGTAAGAAAGACCACCTTAAATCCCTGCAAACTGTCTTAGAAAGGGGCACACCTACCTTTCACACCATCGAGACAATTTCCCTTCCTAATGCTCAGCAAGGTGACTCCCCAAGATCCTTTCTGCAAGAGTAAGGACACTGAACAATTATTTAAAGTTTCCCCAGGCATCTTCCATAATTCATTCTAGAAATCCAAATAGAAAACTTCCTACTTTCCTGTTGATGGTCCATGTGAGGATAGCGTATTTCTGCCAGAAAGAAGCTTAGGGTCTGGTGTGGCATCTCCACTGGATTCTTGAAGATGACTGGCCAAAGAAAGGGAAGGAGAGAAGAAAACAATTCTTGAAGAAAAAAATAATGAATGGTTAGCACCCCCTCCACTTTGGTGTCCATTCTTTGCCCCCTGGGAAGCTCTACACGTATGAAGACACACAACACGCAGGAAACATGCTCCCAAATTTCATGCACCATTTTTTGGGGCTTGCCGTAGAACCGGCCATACGTATCCTGGCATCTAAAGAAAAACTGCAGCTTTTAAATGTCAGCGTGGCCTTTTTCTTCCAGCTTTAGACACGTAATTGTGTAACTGAGTTGTGAGGTCCTTGGCGCTAAGGCCAGTGCATTTCATTTGTGTGCAGGAAACCACACTTGATCTTGACAATTTGCTTTTACTCAGTCAGCCCAAGAGGAAGAAAGAAAAGAAAGCAAATCAGCGTGTGTCATACTATCTTTGGAAAATGAGCATCCCATAAGAATCTGGTTGGAGATGAGAGCCTCCCCCACCCCACAACCCGAAGATTCACTGAATTTATTCACTGGATTTATTCTATAATTGCAATCAACTTCAGAACAAGTAATTTAACCAAATAACCCAGAAGCTGAAGAAATTCAACAATCTAACAAGGAGCTTCATCAAAGGCAAAAGGCCCTGACTTAGCTGTTGAAACCCACCTCCCCAACATCGTCTTCTAAGGGACAGAATTGTCCCTTTAGGAGTCTTAGGTGATAATGAGCTTTTCTGCTTCTGGAACTGTTCCTAATAAATGACCTTTGCCTAGATCATTGCCTTTGTTTTTCATGGCTACCCTGAGAAACAGGCTCAGGGACAGGTATCACTCCTCACTCAGCCCTTAACGCTGCCGGTCACCCAGATAACGGGCAGAATCGGTATTCAAATCCAGACCTTTCCATCTGGGAGTTCAAGACTCTTCTTCCATCCCCCTGCCACGACTTCCTAAGTAGCAGAAAACGAGCTCATTAAACCGTTAGGACTTTCAAGAATAACCATACTTGCAGGCAAATAGCATCTTCAAAATAAGGCCACCTCCTTGATTGCAAGAGAATTTAAAAAGCAGGCTTTTTCTACTCACTTTGACTGTGAGACATACAACTGGAAAATGCCTTAAAGGAGTAAGTTAAAATTCTGGTGCCGTGAGCCTTTTAAATACCCCATTGTCTCTGAGGAGGAGGACAATCCGGGCTTTGTACTTCCAGGACATTTTTCATCAAGCCCTGCTCCCTGGAAGGCCTCCACTCCTCAGAAGGCCTGTTGTCTTTTTCCTGCCACAACACCAGTGTGACACATCTCACACTTAAGACGGCAGCCTCCTCAGACCCCATTCATGGATTCCTCTGGAAATTAATGTCTGCTCACCACCACCCCCTCAAAAAAACAAAACAAAACGACAAAAAAATCTCTGGCTTTGTCAAAAGAGTGATTGGAAATGGAATTTGTGAAAAACCCTCACTAGGCAATGTGAACCCAGACAACACTGTGTTGTAACAGTTCTGTTCGATGTGTACTGACGGGAATGAATCATGTTCGTTAACAGAATTGCTCTTTGTTATGTAAACTTTGTAAAGTCCGCCTCGTATGACCTTTTGCATTGGGGAGTCCTGTGTTCAAAACTGTCCTCTTTCTGTGGGCAGCAGTATTCCTATGGCAACTTCTGGAACCAAATTACCACTTGACCTTAACATTCGTACCGCTGCCGGGTTGGGTGCCAAGCCAAGCAAAGACAAAAAACCTGTAAAATATGTACACACACGGATCCCATTCCCCAAGGACTGATTACGTGGAATGAGTGTTTGTTTTCCCATTTCTCCTTTTCATTTGCGGTGAGATAGCCAGCCTCTATCAAAAATGACCACAACCCTAAAAATACATCATTTCAAGATTAATTCACTTCTGTTCATCTTAGATACCCAGCTCTGGTCTATGTACCATTTAATCCCCTGAAACAGATAGTAGGGTCTGGAATGTGTGCTCTTAGATTGGAGATTTAGGAGCAAATAAAGCAGACCCCCCACACACACACACACCAGCACCACCTCCCCAATACCCTAAGAAACAGAATTCCCTCCCCATATGCTTTCCCGAGCGTGACTGACATGGCTCGAGCCAGCTCTTCCAATCTCAGCCGATAGGTCTGTGGTCTATAAAATCACCCCACTACCATCACCACAAAGACTGGCAGCCTCAATTGTGTAAGAACCTCTTCTTCTCACTCTGCCCACGAGCATCTAGAATGGTGTGACCATCGCGAAGACCCACCGGGGTTCCTTGAACTAGTCGAAGGATTTCGTCTCCTGCACTGGCGCCCTCCTAGAGCTTGTTTTGAAGGAGCCAATTCCTATGTTTCCCACACGTATGTACCTAATAAGCCAACAGTTAGCCAAAGATTGTTTAGCTACAAATATTCCAGGTGACAAGGGCAATGACAATAGATCAGGACAGCCGATGAAGGAAGCAAGCAGGCACTCGGAGCCAAAAGAAAAAATCTGAGGTCAGATCCCACCTCACCCACTTTGATGCCACCTGCGTGACACGGGCAGGTTATCAAATGTCTCGGGACTTATTTCCTCTCCTGCATGGTAAAGATGACATGTAGTGGAAATTAAATGTTCCAATGTGGGGCGTCTGACTCGATTTCGGCTCAGGTTATGATCTCAGGACCGTGAGACTGAGCCTGGCATTGGGCTCCATGCTGGGTGTTGAGCCTGCTTCAGATTCTCTCTCTCTCCCTCTCCTTACGTCCCTCCCCCCTTGAACTCACGTACTATCTCTCTAAAAAATGTAATTAATCAATCAATTAATTAATGCTCTAATACATACACCGCAACAGAATGTCAGCACATGGCCCATGGTAGGTGTCTGACAAATAACAGCTCCTAAAATGACTGCTGTTGTACTAACTGCGGCTAATCCTTGCTGTTATTGAAATAAAGTCCATTTCCCACATAGTTTGTAAGTGAAAATTAGGAAATCATGCCAGGAAATAGAATCATTATTTTTTTTTTCATTCTAGATATTTTTTTTTCCTATTCTGCCCCAGATTTTCAGATAAGTAAAATCTATAAATCCACTTTTGAATGTCTACGGCCATCAATAAGAACATGTTAGAATTTCATCAGTTGTCTTTTTAAAAGAAAATAGCAATGGAAAATTCCAAAAGCAAAGCATCAGCCCCTAATACTGCTTTCTTTGGGGTAATAGAAAAAGCCCTTAGAGATTTCACAGAAACTTTATCTGCCATCTGAGCAGAGCAAGATGAAAGTTCTGACCTGTACGTTTAGCACAATTAATAATACTGTGAATGCAAAAGGCGGGGAGTGGGAGGTTGAAAGTGTGACCTTTATCAAGTACACGGTTCCCTTGCAACCCTACCTGGGTCTTCAGTGCTCCTCGCCCTTATCAGAGGCTGACAGGAAACACACCACACTTGCTCGCCCGCCGCGGGGGTATACAGGGCTCTTCCAAATAAAGGGCATGGCAGGCATAATCCTTTGAAAACTTACCCGCCAGGATATCTGCAAGCCCATCACATGTTCACTGGTAAACAGGTAATCTGAACTGGTGGGTTCCTGCAGGCAGGAAGCGATTGAGGCTCCCTTGCCAGGGAGGGAGAGAGGAGTTTGGCTGATTTGGAGTGTGGATACCAGGCCCGCCAGCCACTGAACAGGCTTCCATTAACGAACACAGAAGCTTTTAGTTGGTTATTGAAAGCCTGGGCATCTGGGCAGAGAGCCGTGCGTGTGTCCCTGCCAGGACTTCCAGGACCGCGCTGAACTCCCAGGGCGCTCTCCCAGACTTTCCCAGGAGAGCTCCTACTTGTGAGAAGCAAACTTTCAGCAGAGATGGTATTGAGTTTTTTCTGACTCCATTGACCACAACAATGTGTGGGCAGATGTATTTGAAACATACGTTTGGAAAAAAATATCAAAATTGAGTTTACTTTCACTGACTTTTATAACATTCATTAGTTTATTTTAATACAGGGAAATAAAAAGAAAACAAATGGCCTAAAATCTTACTGCCAACCAATTCCTGCTGGCATCATTTTTATAACTTTTATTCTTGCTGAGCACACACGCAGGAGTGTGCATAAATGAGAAATACACAGCTTGATGGGTTTTCACAGCCAAACACACCTTTGTTACTGACACCAGCTCCCAGATCAAGAGACGCATCATCAACCTCCCAAAGTCCCGTTGGCCACTTCTAGGCACTACCCTCCTCTGGACTTGTCCCAGCATCAATTAGCTTCTTTTTCTTTAATTAACAAAAATAATTAGGTATGTCATCAGAAACATTTGAAAGCACAGAAGCATGAACTGGAAAGCAAAATCCTCCTTCCCAACCCTCCTTTACCCTAAATGTAACTTCAATGCCTAGTTTTTCATTTTGGTCATTTTGTTTTTTCTTTCTTTCAGGTAAATGTTTATGTCATTTGCCAGAATTATTTCTTCATTTCTTCTCCTTCTCCTCCTCCCTTTGCTTCTCCTCCTCTTCTTCCTCTTCATCCTCCTCCTCCTCCTCTTCTTCTTCAAAATTTTTTAAAGATTTATTTATTTATTTTAGAGGGGGGAGGGGCAGAAGGAGAGGGAGAGAGACTCTTAAGCAGACTCCCTGCTGAGCACGGAGCCCCACTCGGGGCTGGATGTCACCACCCTGAGATCACGACCTGAGCCCAAACCAAGAGTTGGACGCTTAACTGACTGAGCCATGCAGGTGTCCCTTCTTCATCTTCAAATTTCACACAACAGATCATACATAAAATTGTCCTATTTGTTGCTTATCTTCTTTGTACCATTTTCGCCCTGCAAGGTGTTTGTTCAGATTTCATACTGCCGTGTTAAAAGTACTTTGGTGGGACAGGGCAGTAGGGAGAAGGGGAAAAAAGCAACATTTTCTAATTTGTAACCAAATAAATTGTGCTCTTGATTAGTAGAAGGGAGGAGGGGAAAAAGTGTGCTTCTTCCTTTCTGTAAGAAGGTAGATATGGTCATTCCTGCCTCCTCTCCAGATATCTGGGTCCTTCTATAACAGAGTTCAAAAAGGAAAGCCCCTCTAGCCCAGGAGAAGGGACCTTTGTGCTCCTCTCCCAGAGAACTCAGTCAGCCCCCATTGGGAGTACCCAATGGGACAACTGGCAGAAAAGCTCATTGAACTATGGTATTTGTTGGCTCTCTAGTTCATTATTATTTAATATTTTCTTTGCTACCAGGTTGAAAAATGAAAGCCTTTTTTCCCCCCCAAAAAAACAAAATACCTAGAGCTCACGTAAGTTGCCTTCAGCGAGCTGGCTTAACGTTGTTTTCCTTTGACGGGAAATTGTCATCCAGGGAGACATTTTTCCAATATTGCAGACTTTAAGCCTGCAACTTTATTTTTATTAAAATATGTTTTTCCGATAGGTGGCACTAGTGTGTTTAGCTAGAGTTAATACAACCCCAACAGGGAGAAATCGTGCAGTTGAAAATAATTGTACTTACCATGTATCAATAAGTTTCTCTTACCTTCTGAGAGCTTGTCTTGACTTCTCAGGCCCTCATATACGGTTGCAAGTTACCCTAACTAGCCTCTCAGAAACTAGCCCTACCTAGCCTCTTGATAAGGAGAAAAAGAATACAGAAAGAGAGCGAATAGATCTCCAATAGTATTCTCTTTGCCCTTTAGTTCACTTAAGGTAATGTTAGCATCTGAAATTTAAAATTTAGGGTTGAAATTTTCCTTTTATATACAACTAAACCCCCAGGAAGCCACGAAAGTGCAACTGGCCTGCCGGCTGCCTACCTGAGAGGCCATCTTGACATCCAGAGAGAGCCATGCGCTTTGCTACTGTTGCAGTTTTACATTCATGAGTTAGGAGAAACAGTGGCTTCCTTCCAGAGAATCACTGTATTTGATGCTATCTGAAGAGAAGAGGTTGCTCTCCATTTCAAGGTCAATTTATAGTATGCCCTCAGAAGGGCTTGAATTTTCACCATTTTTGAGCAATATTGTAACTGGAAAATTAGAGCTGCTCTTTGTGTATCATGAGTCTGGGAGAGTACGCGATGCTCCAGTCTGGGGGTGCTGCAGTTACGCTGAACATGATCCCAGTTCCTTCCTTTCCCAACTCCATCACCATGAAGACTCATCCACACTCTCTTGGCTTATGAATCCGTCTGTAAAATGGAATTGAAAGAACTTCTGCTCCTTTATTACATAAGGATAAACCCCAAACCAGACATTTTAAAAGGACCAGGCTTGAGGGGTGGATGCAATTTTATTTTCACTCTGTTTTATATGTTTGAAATATTTCATAAGTAAACGTTATATAATGTTTTAATAACATCACTGTGTTTGGAAAGAAAAGCAGTATGTAAATTCAAGATGACTTTGTAGAACTTTTACTCATCATCAGAGTAACACGTGATCATTATGGAAAAATTGGAAAATTATGACAAGTGGAAGAGGGAGGGAGAAAAAAATCACTGGCTGTAGGGGAGATACCCACAGTTGCATAAGCCTGAACACATTTGGGGGGTTGTGATGAATATTCCTCACAAAGTTTCCTATAAAGGGTTCAACAATTAAATAAAATCAGGCTGCTTTAGATGGCTGAAGCCAGCATCTTATAAATCCCCTGAAATTATTGAGAATGTTGCTTTGAACAGAAGATTCAATTAATTACATTTCCAAGGTCCTTTCCAAACCTAAGATGCTGTAATGTCATAATTCATTCAGCAAGTACTTATAGAATGCCTGCTACTTGGAGGGCACTTGCGCTGGGTACTAAGATATACATGGGTGAGCAGAAGCAGCAGGAAAACAGGCATTAAACAGTGAATCAGGTAATTCATTACTTGATTATAAATGTATTAAGAACTCTGAGGTTGGTGTGAAAAAGCAGTTTAGAGCCAGGAAACTGAACTCTGAACACAGAAAGAACTTTGATCTAGACAAATGGAGGAAAGGGGAATGAAGAGGAAAGACTGTCTGTGCAAAGGGCCTGTGGCAAGAAAATGTCATCTCATCTGAGAAGAGAGCAAAGCACGTGGCGTGAAAAAGGTATGGGGATGTCACAGATGAGATGAGAGTTTTCAAGGGCCTCTGGGTTATGAGTGGACTCTTTAGACCAACAGCTTAGCTTTTACTCAAAATAAGGTAGTATTCCTTTGAGTTTTAAGCAGAGCATACCTGCTCTTAGATTGGGCTTCCATGTTGAGGCTGAATTAGATGGCGACGGGTGGATATGTGTGGACACTAAGCATCTGCTAGAATCATTTAGATGAGAAATGATAGTGGTGACAGCAGATGTGGAGAAAGATATTTAAAAATCATCAATGGGACTTGATGCAATGGAGTATGGTCAGAGGGGAAGGCAATAGAAGGGCTGCCTCCCAGAGCAAATGCATTGCGTTAGGTTGTTGTTGATGTATATATTACGTTTCAGGGAACATGACTTTCTTCAGTCAGCAGACATTCCCAAAGTACCTACGAAACTGCATTATGAAAAATTTAGACCAGGTATCAGCAAACCATAGACATGACCCAATGCTGCCTGCTGCCTGTTTTTATGAATAAAGTTTTATTGACACACAGCCACACCTATCTGTTTGGATTATCTATGGCTGCTTTCGCCCCACAATGGCAGAGTTAAGCAGCTGCAGCAGAAACAGAATGAGCCACAAAGCTGAAAGTATTTGCTATCTAGCGCTTGACAAGAAGTTTGCCAACCCCTAACTTAGAGGATTTCTTTGTTGATCTTACCTTTCTGATTTTCTCTGTTACCTTGGGGAAACTAATTAACCTCTCCCAGTGTTCCCAGAGACAGAGCAGCTATGCTGCCCTTGTGGACAAATGGAGAACATGGCAGTGAGCACTTTGGATTATATAGAGTATGGGGCTGAGATAAGGTGTCAGAATATATCAGAGAGTGTGCTATTTTGATTTTAATCTTCCTTTGCCCGGTCCTCAATCTCCTTTTCCAACCTGATCTCGCTCCAAATTCTAGAGCCATTTCCTGCTTCAGCCAAACTGAAAACTTTCTCAAGTCCATGCTCTCATCTATACTGCTCCCCTTTCCTTTAACCCTCTGTAAGTTTACCAAAGTCCTGCCTGTTCACAGTCTTTCAAAATGAGATCTTCTTTATGATATTATTCCAAATTGACTCAATCAGGTGCCCCTCCTTTGTTCGAATACACTTATGCTGGGTCTGTCCCTCTCTTCATGGCTTACCCCCAATCTGCCCTGGTGATCTATCTAATTAGGATTTGTGGGATAGGAGGGAAGATGGGCATGTAACGTGCTCATATCTATAACCCTGTAGTATTTAGCGCAATGCCTTGCCCTAGCAGAAGCTCAATAACTAACCATTGGCTTCAGTTAAATATACACCTAATAATGACAGCCAGTTTTATAGTATAGTCCTAAAGCTAGTTCCTCCAAGGGGAGAAGGCAGTATAGAGGTTGAGAGTTCCTAGCAACCTCATGCAACAATGGGTTAGGAAGATTCTTCCTGTGAATGCAGAAATCACACCCGGTGACCCAGAGCTTGATTCCAGCCTACAGACCCGTTCTGTATGGCTTGAACTATGTGGACCCATGCAAGATTATAATTACTTTAATTGAGTTGCCAACATCTTAACATAGGAGAACATCACCAAAAAAAAAAAAAAATCTAGATTTCTGGTTTCTTTAAAGAAGCCTGCATGCCCACGTGGCAACAGTCTACAACCCTTGGCAGAAACTGCTCTCTTTAGATGAAGCATATGGTCTCAAATTTGTCATAGTCCCCACTACTCCCTGTTGTGTGACTGAATTTGTGGTTCCGACACATTGGCCACTTGTCATTTTACTTACTCCACTTGTATTTGTTTGCTGTCAAAAATAGAGTTGAGAGGAACACGAAATACTGCATTTACTCATGTTTTTAATAAAAATATAAAACTGAAAATAGCCTGGGAAGTAGAGGAGCATATGGTGAAGCTCATGGACTCAGAGTCAGACTGTCTGGGGACAAATTCTGATAGGCCCTCCTTACTCAGGGTTGCCAGCTTTTTAAAAAAAAAATAGGAAAGCCAATTACATCTGCAGTTCAGATAAACGTTGAATGATTTTTAGTGTAAGTATGTCCCATATATTTTTATTTGTTTAATCTACCAACTCTACTTCCACTTGGTCCGTGACCTTTGTTTGGCAAGTTGCATAGCGTCTCTGTGCCTCAGTTTTCACTTCTAGAAACTGGGGATAATAAAGAGACATTGAGATGACAAAATAAATATTAGCCACTAACATTATTAGTTTCTTTTTTAACTTTTACAATTAGATGTAATTTACATGTAACATTTGTAAGTTGAAGGTTACAGTGTGCTGAGTTTATACATTTATATATTGCAGTATGGTAACCACCATAGCTTTGGGTAACATCTCTATCATGTCATATAATTATCATGTCTTTTTTGTGGTGACAGTAATTAAGATCTAGTCTCTTAGCCAGTTTGAAGTTTATAATACAGTATTGTCGAGTGCAGTCATTATGCTGTGCACTAGAGCTCCAGAACCTACTTATGTACTCGTTGCAAGTCTGTACCTTTAACATCCCCCAGCCTCCCCCACCCCAAGCCCCTGGTAACCACCATTCCACTGTGAGTCGGGCTGTTTTAGATCCCACATATAAGTGATAGCGTACAGAATTTCTCTCTCTCTCTGCCTGACTGATCTCACTTAGCACAATGACCTCAAGGTCTGTCCATATTGCAGCTGTTTGCTTCTTCCTTGAGGCTGAATATTTCACTTTGTGTATATAGATATATTAAATAGATATTCATTTTATATACTTACATATATATTTTTTTGTATAGTTCTTGTTCATTCATCTGTCGACAGACATTTAGGTTGTTTTCATATCTTGGCTATTGTGAATAATGCTGTAATAAAAATGGGGGTACAGTTATCTCTTCAATAACCTGTTTTCATTTTCTTTCAAAATATATACCCAGAAGTGGAATGCTGGATCATATGGTAGCTCTATTTTTAGTTTTTTGAGGAACCTCCATACTGTTTCCCACAGTGGCTGCACCATTTTACATTCCCACCAACAGTGCACAAGGGTTCCCTCTTCTTCAACCTGCCCAACAGTTGTTATCTCTTGTCTTCTTTTTTTTTTTTTTTAAAGATTTTATTTATTTATTTATTTGACAGAGAGAGATAGAGACAGCCAGCGAGAGAGGGAACACAAGTAGAGGGAGTGGGAGAGGAAGAAGCAGGCTCATAGAGGAGGAGCCTGACGTGGGGCTCGATCCCAGAACGCCGGGATCACGCCCTGAGCCGAAGGCAGACGCTTAACCGCTGTGCCACCCAGGCGCCCCATCTCTTGTCTTCTTAATGATAGACATTCTAATAGGTGTGAGGTGCTATCACATTGTGGTTTTGATCTGCATTTCCCTGATGATGAGTGATGTTGAGCATCCTTCCATGTACCATCTGGTTGTCTCCTTTGGAAAAATGTCTATTTAGTTCCTCTGTCCATTTTCTAATAGAATTTTTTATTGTTTTTATTTTATATGAGTTCTTTTTTTAAAGATTTCATTTATTTATTTTAGAGAGAGATAGAGCATGAGTTGGGGGGAGAGGCAGAGGGAGAGAGAGAGAGAGAATCTTAAGCAGGCTCCATGTCCAGTGAGGAGCCCAACTCGGGACGCGATCTCATGACCCTGAGATCATGACCTGAGCCGAAATCAGGAGCTGGCTGCTTAACCTACTGAGCCACCCACGTACCCCAAGTTAGAGGAGTTCTTTTTGTATTTTGGATATGGACCCCATATCTAATGTATGGTTTGCAAGTTTTAGATTTTTTAAGAAAAATAAGAGACAACATATTTCATTGAGAATGTTCGATAAACAAAGCATATCTGTATTCAAATATACAATTTAAGTTGTCACATTTGGGTAATTAACATTAGCTGCCGCTCTGGACAAAACTTGAAAAATCTCAGTGGCTTAACAGCTAAGATTTCTTTCTACCTTGCCTACTGTAGCACACAGATTGGGGACTATCTCCATCTTGCAATGGAAGACTTGAAATCCAAAGTCACGACCACCAAGGAAGAGAGAAATAGTAAATAGAAACACTAGCTGTTAACAGCCCTGACCTGGAAGAGACAGTTGTTTCCATGCACGATCCATTGGTCAGAAATAGTCACATGGCCCTACGCTAACTGTAAGGGAGGACACAGACTATTCGGTGAGCAGTAACTATCGTGGCTGCTGGTGCCATTATAAGACAAATATGGCCTGCTTCACTTTTTGTATTACCCATCTGGCAACTGTGGACGGTTGGATTTGCAAGTCCAACATACAAGGGATTCAAAGTCAGAAGACCTGTGTCCTAGTTGTGCTCTTTCTCAAGTCAGGGAAGTGTAGCCAGAGGATTTTTTCTTTCCTTGGGAGACTCATCTCTTCCTACCACTGGAGAAGCATAGGGACTTTTTCCTCTTCCTATCAGGGGCAGGAAGTTGTTCCAAGTTGAGTTGGTTATACTTTTGCCCGGAAAACTTGGAAGGAGAATATGAAGTCACCAAGCAAAAGGAAAACAAAAGGAGGAAAATCTATTATTCTGATTAGGGGCCCACAGGTATGAGAGGTAGCAACACCTAAACCAGATCTCATTTTTCATTTTGGATTTGGAGATACGTAAACCTTGATGTCTTCCAGCATTTGAAGAATAATTCTCAGAAGATAGACAAATGTCTGCACAGGTCCAATCAGTGGCACGAATCCAGGTGTTTGCCCGGAATGTAATTTTACCAAAAGCAATTCAGGCTGCAGCTCTGTGTTCAGAAGAATATCATGTCAATCAGTATGGCCGGGCACTGGGGCTCACTGACTGGTCTCAGAGCCAAAGGCCAGTGCTGACTGCCCGGCTGCCAAGGTTAATGGGGCTATGTTGCAGTCTCACCTTAAATGGGGCTTCCGAGCTATGCACAGAGAGGGAGGGAGAGAGAAGCGAGCTGGAGAGAAATGGTCTGTGATGAGTGATGAGGCTTTGTCAGTTACGTCCAACTTGTACAGTTCATAAATCAGAGAATATTTCCTGATCTGAAAATCTGGATTTGCAGCTTTGGGGAATATTTTTAGATGAGTTCTGAGAGGTTACAAGTAGAGACTTGAAAACACAAAACCCCGGAGCAGAGAAGCCATCTGTGTGTGCTCAAGGAAAGAGAAGTGAATTTAATCTTTATACTCTTCAAAAAGGGAGGAAGGTGCTGTTGGCAGTTCCATAAAATATGTATGATGGCCAGGGTGGCAGACATTCAAAGTCAAGGAGAGAATCATTTACCCGATGTCATCATCCTGCCTGGGCCGACTGCTAAAGTTTCCTGAGCCTCAGTTGTCCTGGTGTCATAATGATCTCTGAAAGGAAACAAAATTCTTGCCTCAAAATTTTACAGATTTGGTCTATGGCTTATCATTATAAATACTGGGAGACATTTTTTAGATGTTTACTAAAGTCATGGAGACTTACTGAGATGCTAAAATTCTTGGGGGCGGGGCTCTGATGGTCCCTTTCACTTATGCTTTGCTTTGCCTCCTCCCCAAATCTGACAGTTGCATGATACCAATGAGACATTCCAAATATAACCTCTTAACGCCCTGGCGTGAAAATCAAACGGACTCTTAAAATTCCTTTTTATTCCCCATTATACAAGCAGGTGAAGAAACTTGGAAACCATCGTCAGCGTGGTTAACACTACATCTTCTGTGTTTAGCAAACTAAGAAAGACGAATCTTCACGTTTTCAACTTTTTTCTTCTTTCAGTATTAAACATAGTTATATCTGGTTGAAGGAAAATCCATTGATGAGTACCTTGCTTTCAAATGATCTCACTTAGTCTCTAATACTCATTATCAATCTTTGCAGCGATTCTGTGATGTTATCAACATCCTCACGGTACCTTCCTTTACTGCATAAATCAATCAGTTTCTGTTGCTTGCTACCAGAATTTCTCTTGGTGCATTATCTGTTCTGCCTGGTGTTGGAGTTGCTCATGTCTATGTGGATCTCACCAACAAGGTGCAGCATCTTTCAGGATAGGTTAGCTTAAAATCTCGTGTGCATCATAATGCCCAGAGTAGAACCTCACATCCAAGTAGTTAAAAGCTTGGATTCTGGAGTCACGTCACATTGATTAAAATCCCAGCTTCGGGATGCCTGGGTGGCTCAATCGGTTGATCATCTGCCTTCGGCTCAGGTCGTGATCCCCAGATCCTGGGATCAAGCCCCGCATCGGGTTCCCTGCTCAGCTGGGAGTCTGCTTCTCCCTCTGCCTGCTGCTCCCCCTGCTTGTGCTCTCAATCTCTCTCTCTTTCTGCCAAATAAATAGAATCTTATTTTTAAAAAATCCCAGCTTCTTCCTTTACTAAGTGCATGACCTTGGGCAAGTTAGCAACCTTTCTCAGTCTTGGCTTCTTTGTATAAACTTAAGAACACCTCCCTGTTTTAATGCTTAAAGGCCCAGAGCATAGAAAGCATTTCATAAGCACTAGATATTATTAGATAAATAAATAAATAAATAAATAAATAAATAAATAAATATTAGGTATTATTAGTATAACAAGACTAAATTATATTATTTCATTTTTTATTACTTCGTGTTATATTCATATTATATATTATATGTTATATCTATAATTATTATCATATGTTACATAAGTTATATATTTATATTATATATGTCATGTTACAGTTATTATAAGTGAATAAACATATAATCGAATTCAGCTGTTTCTCAAACTGTAAGCTCAGTTTTAATTGACCCTATGAGATGGCTTGCTTGTTTTTAAGAAAAGTTTTCTAACCCTTGGTTCTTTAAAAAATCTGTATTAAAAGGTTTCCCTTTGAAGGAAGTATCATTTTTAATATGGAGGTTATTAAAAGGCCAGCAGGGAGTTTTTCCATAATATGCTAAATTTTTCAACCTCTACGCGAGTAGTCTTCACCTGGTTGAAATGTTGTTGAGGCTTTTTCTTAATGTCATGATGTTTTTCAAGAAAAATCTGTATTTCGTCTGCCTGACTACAGCGCTTCCCGGAGCAGCTGCACTTTCCACAGAGTTGTAAGGGCTGTAAAGTCCTCTCTTTATCCAGACCTCTTTCACCTGGTCTTCGTTTGGCCCGACTCTGAGATGCTTCCTTTCTTCTTGCACTTCTGAAGGACTCTATCTGCTTTCAGACCCACTGGTCGGTGTCATCCCTCCATCTGACCTCTCTAACAAACGGCAGACGCTTCTTCCTCCTTGGCACTGCCAAGGATTCTGCTGAGTTTCGCTCCCCTTTTTCTAGTGCTGATGTCAGACATTTTCTGTTGTTTCGTTGAGACATTTGCATCCCTAAATTGAAGGGATAATGCCTCAGTTCTCAATCATGTCATCAAAATGGCAAACAGGGATTGGTTTGGCTTTGATTTTCTTTGGAAACCCCTGGTCCCCAGAAGAATGTCATCATGGAAGTGCTGCAATGAACGCAGAATTGATTTATTTGTTCAACCATTATTAACTGGGGATTGACAATGGGTAGGATTTGCTCAGAATGTTGGCCTGACTCCGAGATGAATGTGACACATCCGCCCGTGTTGTACAAGCAAACAGTCTCAGAGGATGGAATTCTCTACCGAAGATCAATGCTCCTCTTTATTTCAAACCCACGGCCCCAGCCCTTATTTGGAATATAAATACAATAAACTCCCCATAGGCTTCCAAGGACTGAAGAATGCCAGGGAAAGACAGAGAAGGGAGAGGAAGGTCATGAGGGGAAGAGGTCGTTGAGCATTATCTGTCTCCTCGGTGAGAACTCTTCTCACCCAGTTTCACAAATAAGGAAACAAGAGTGGGTCTGGTACCACTTCTGTGGTGACACAGCTGGAATGTGGCAGAGCCATCTGGTGGCCTCTGAGACCTGTGCCCTTCCCCCTCCTTTCCCACACCACCCCACGGACGGGGAATAGTGGGGAATGGGTAACAAAGCAGGGCAACACACTCTTTGGACCAGCTGAAGGGCCCCTAACTGCTCTTGTTCCAGAATCTGAGAAGATAAGCAAAGTCAGAGAAAGAGCCCTTGGATGATTTTGACTCCTGTTAACTCTTACTACCTAATTGGAAGGCATTTGGTGTTGTCTCCTAAATTTCTAAATGTGTCTCTATCTACCCGTGTGCATCTTGGTGTCTGCCCTAGAGAAATACTTGCACGTTGGTAGAAAAAAGCATGGACGTTCATTGTAGAATTTGATGTAATGGGCAGAAACTGGAAACAACACAAATGTTCGTAATATTGGAATAATTAAATATACACCAATGAATCTACACTATTAAATACTATACTGAAAAGGTGGATCTGTATATGTAGAACTGAAAAGATCTTCAAACACATTAAGTGGGAGATACAGGTTTCCAGTTATGAAATGAATAAGTCATGGGGATAAAAGGTACAGCATAGGGAGTATAGTCAACACTATTGTAATAGCGCTGTGCGGTGACAGATAGTAGCGATGTTTGTGGTAAGCACAGCATAACATACAGACTTGTCAAATCACTGTGTTGTACACCTGAAACCAAGGAAACGTTGTGTGTCAACTATACTTAATTTAAAAAAACACATTAAGGGAAACTCATCAAGTAGCAGAAACATGTATGTAGAATGATCACACATATGTAAAAATTAATTTAAAATTCAATATTTCAGGGGTGCCTGGGTGGCTCAATCAGTTAAGCATCTGCCTTCAGCTCAGGTCATGATCCTGGGATCCTGGGATCGAGCCCCGTGTTGGGCTCCCTGCTCCTTGGGGAGTCTGTTTCTCCCTCCTCTACCACTCCCCCCCCCCATTAGTGCATGCTGATGCTCTCTCTCTCCCTCTCTCTCAAATATATAAATAAAATCTTTTTTAAAAATTCAATATTTCAGAAAAGGGAATGATGAGTTAAGAAGAGGAAAATATTTCCAAATTGGGGAGAGAGAGAGAGAGCAAGAGCACAGACTGCTTCATGTGGAAGGTGGCATCTGAGATGGGAACTTGGAGCACGGTGAAATATAGAGGTAGAAGAATTTACCCAGAGCCACCTAGCGAATGTTGCTGAGCCAAGGGAGGTACCCAGTTCCAGCTGAATCCAGAGTTGGGGCTTTTAAGTAGCATTCTTCTCACAATACAAATTCTAAACAGCAAATATAAGCTGTAGACTTCACCCTACATCTTCTGCGTAAGGCAGAGGTAGAGGGTAAGCATATGCCTTTATTAGGTATTTACCATGTGTTTGGTGCTGTGCTGGAGGCAGTGTGGAATATCCAGGTAAATTAGAGTTCCTGGCCTTAATAGCTTGAGGTCTGGTAGGGAGAAAAAAAGATGCATTTAAAAAACTTTTTCATATATGAAAGTTAAACAGACTCTAAAACAAAATTATAGGGAAATTCAGAAGAAGGAGCCATGAGCCAAAAGGAAAGACGCTTCCAGCTGGGGGATTAGAAGATATACCAGGTAAAATGTGTTAAAATACAAGGAACAGAAAACTAACAGTGACTTAAACGATAAGTCTTACTTTCTTAGCAAGAAGTCGGAAGCTGGCTATTCCTAAGCTGATTTAGCATCTCAACAATGTCATTAAGGACATAGGTTTTTTCCTGCCCCCCCCCCCCCAGTAATCCTTCGTCTTTGGGCTGGTACATCAGTGTCCAGTATGGCACCCATAACTACAAACATGGCAACCGCATTTGAGAGCAGGAAGCAGGAGGTAGCCAGGGCAGCAAAGAGAAGGCAGAGGGGGTGCTCTTAATGAGGGATAGTCTCTTGGCATCTCCCTGAGCCAACTTTTTCCCAGATGCCTCCTTCAGCCATTTCTTCTTATAGTTCTTTGGCCAGAATGGGTCATAAGCTCCTCCACCCCAAGGAATACCGTAAGAGTTCGAGCCTGCCCTTTCCACTCCATCATGGAATCCTGGCTAGGAATAAGGAGCTCCGTGGCCCTGAGGAGCACCTGAGGGTACCTGCCACAGCAGATTCTGTGCAGGAAGCAGTCCTTGGGTTGGATCCGAAACAATGGTGAAAAGAACATTTATTGGATTGTCTTTCCAACATCACTTTTCTAAGAATTGACCCTGCCCAGCTCCAAGTGGGAGTTGCCAAGATCATACAATATGTTCCTGCCTTCTGGGAACCGTTCTAATAGTTTTAAATAGATACTGCCAAATCGGTCTTCGTTTTGTCTGTTCCTCTCCAGGGGCATTTCTAACTTTCTTCCTTTTATTGAAGCTAATTGTGTAAGCATCGTACTGCTGCTTGGCTGTCAGTCAATACGGTTGTTAATTCTCTGCGCTCAGTTTCTGGCATCAGTCAAGATCTCAAGCATTTCATCAGAAAGAATTCAACGGAAAGGATTATTAACCATGCATAAGGAAATCAAAAAGACACAAAAGGGACACTGAGGTATCACAGAGGTACCAAGTGCAGAAAGCTTGCTGCCATCCCAAGTGTTAGGGGGAACGAAGAGTTTGGGTTATTAAAACATAGTTTTACATGGTGGCGGGGAGGGAATGGGAAGGAGGGAAAGTAAGAGGCTTGAGGGAGGAGCCCCCCCGCCAACTCACACCCCCCCACACCCCCCCACAGCCCCGTTGCCTCACCAGAGCTAAGTCCTTTGAGGCTCAGGTGCTTGCTGGTACTGATATCTCTGAAAGAGTTTGATGCTCCTGGTTCTGGGAATGGAAAGACCTGCAGCTGGAAAACGGAGGCTGCCACGTTTAAAACCCAGTGCTGGAGAGACACTCACAGCAACAGCAGGCAAAACCAGCAAGAGCAAGTCTCTTCTCTCCTCCCTGCTTTCTTTCTCTAGCCTTCCCTCTGGGCGAACCTAACGGGAAGCTGCTGGCAAAACAGACGTGGGGCTTGCGGAGTGCGGCCCCGGCATCCCTAGCAGAGTACAGATTTGGAGCTAACATACCTTAATAACAAGCCCAACCTTTGTTATTCTTAGCACATCCTATTGAGTGGACGTAATAATAGAACCTACCTCATAGCATTGTTTTGAGGTTTCGATGAGGTAAACAGTGAAAAGTAATTAGCAGAGTGCCTAGAGCCTCGCAAGCACGAGGAGAGCGTTGGTGGGTGTTATTACTCTCTAGTCAACAAATATTCGTTGTGTACCAGTATGTGCCAGGCACAGATCTAAATCCTGAAAATACAGCGGTGAGTCAGAAAGACAAGGTCCGTGTCCCTGTGGCACTTGAATTCTAGTGAGTGGAAGTCCGTAATCAACAAGAGTATTTCGGAAAGTGATACGTGGTGTGGATATAATAAAACAGTTCTGCCGTTAAGAGTAACATGGAGATTTGGTGGCTAGCAGCTAAGAAAATGAAAACCCAGGCCACATACAGGGACACTATTGGGGAAATACCTACACTAAAAAACTATTGCTTTCCTGAAATTCACATTTAACTGGGAGTCCTGTTTTTTATCTGATAACTCTTCACAAGGCAGAGTAAGAAGTTTGCATTTTCCTCTGTCTGCAGTGAGAAACCAATGGTAGGGTTTTCAGAGCCACAGTGGGTTGATCTGTGATCTACTAAGATCATTCTGATTACTTTGGAGACCAGATGATGAAGAGGTAAGAGCGTGGCCGTTGCAGTGGTCCAGGAAAGAGAAAATGGTGGCAGAGACTAGGTAGCAGTGGAGGCTGAGAAAAGTAGGTAGTTTGGGAAGATAAATTCTGGAAATAAAGACCTAAGGATTTATTTATGGATTATTTTCCGGGGGTGGGGGTCCATACAAGAGAAAGGGGAAAATGAAGGATGCTCCTAGAATTTTGGCCTCAGCAAGGGGGCAAATTCTCTATGATCTAATACTGGAAAAGACTTAAATAGTGCTTGCAATGGGCCATGTTCACTTCTAAGCGCTTCACATATATGAACTCATTTAGTATTAACTCATTTAATCCTCACTATGAATTAGGCACTTGAGAGTTATAGGGAGATTATACCCATTTTACAGATGAGAAAATTAAGGCACTAAAAGGTCAAGTATTGTGTCCAGGGTCATGAAGATGATATGTTGTAGACCCGGGTTTCTAACCCAAGCAGCCTGGCTCAAGTCCATACTCTCAAACGCCATGCTGTGCTGTCTCTCAAGGTATTGGGCACGTGATGGGCACACAGTAAAGAGCTGTTGAATCACTGAATGAATGAGCAGATGGGAGGACAGGTCTGTAAATGGGGTCCCCACACTGGTCTTATGTTTATTTTTATACAGAGTGGCCACTACGTCCTTATCCATGCCAGGGAGACATTATCCGTGTGCTTTTCTCCATTCTCCACATGAGTTTTCATTTTCCCTCCATCATCTCATATGTCGATGTTGGAAGTCATTAAAAGAATACCTGGGAGGTGTTTTTAAGGCATAAACTGTTACTAAGTGGAATTGAGAAATAACTCTTTCGCAATGCCCCAAGCAAACTGGCACAGATAGTTAAGTCTGAACTCCAAGGAGGCCACATAGTATCAAATTCACATTGACTCTATCATCCACCGAATTTGTGGTCCAGATATCTTCCAACCTGGAGGGCATAATGTACAGTTGAACCATGTCACGCGGAGGGGCTCCACATCCAGCAGGAGGTGATCTAGTGTGGCAGTAAATGCTGCTCCCCAGGTAGGCGGAGAGTCTCGGGTTCAAATAATGGCTCTGGCCTAAAGCAAGTAACTTAACTTCTCTGTGCTTAGCTTCCTTGATTGTAAATTAGGAATAGTAACAGTGCCCATTTCATTGGGTGATTGATAGGGCTGAAAAGTAAATGCTTTTAACTAGTATCCGACCAAACAAAATGCAGAATAAAAAATCGGCATCTATTATATTTATATCTAATTCTGACCTAGGAGAAAGCTAGCCATATCAGGTCCACTAGAAGTAAGTTCTAGTGGTAGTAAGTTCTCACCTGGAATGTGCCCTGGTTCTCACAGCCCAGCTGGGAGCTTGAGGAAAAAGCAATGATTTTGTTCTTAGGACCATGTCTTACCCTTGGCTTCAGGAGCCCTGTCCTGGAATCCCTCCCCCCTCTCAAGACAAAGGGATCGGTGTCTATCCGGAGGTATTAATGATATGGCCCAGATCTCACAGGCCTCTTGTGGCCCCCACCTTACATTCCACCTTGGCTTCAGAGGCAGTGAACGCCCAAGAACTTGTAATTTCACTGATACTTGCACGATTTCCATTCACATCACCACATTTGTAAGTGAACTGAAGAGACTAATGGAAGAATATTCAGATATTAAATGCCAACCTAGGACAGGGAGTGGAGTTTATAGGGTTTTTCATCTTATTACTGAGAGATACTGGCCTTTGAGTGGTGAAAGCACCAAAGAAAACAGCTCTGCAAGGAGACACATTTCGGTATCTGTTTGCACCACTAGCAGGACATAAATCCATCTTTATGGTATCATCATTGACAAAGACAATCTCGAAGAGCATGTTACTTAGGAGCTCCTGGGTGACTCAGTCGGTTAAATGTCCAAGTCTTGATTTCAGCTCAGGTCATGATCAGGATCGACCCCTGTCCATGCTCAGTGGGGAATCGGCTTGGGGATTCTCTTCCTCTCCCTCGACCCTCCCCCAGCTCACGAGTGCACACTCTCTTCTTAAAATAAATAAATAAATCTTAAAAAAACAACAAAAAAATTTTTTTTTAAAAAGCAAGTTACCATCCAATAAAAATAATTCTTTAGGAAACAAGTGATCCTACTCTGAGAAAACCCTGTATGCCTAAATAAAAGCACATAAAACAAGTAGAAATCGGGGATGTTTATTCACTTAACAAAAGAGTTTTTATTTTTAGCTCCAATGCACACTTTTTCCTGGAATTTGTTGAAGTACGAGCTATGAAACACATTTAAAATGTGATCTGATTCACATGAAATTTTCCCCTTTTACATCCTGTCTTTTAACACTAACCCGCTCAATCACTTTGTCTCTCTAAACAGCAAGACCTGGTTTGCAGAATCAGGGGCTTCGGTTGAGTAATTTCAGAGTCCCATCGAGGAGCAAAGTCCTGTGTTTTGACATATTAATTCATTTTTTTATGCAGTTTGACATATTAATTCATTTTTTTCTCCATATGTACATTTTTCTTTCACGCTTTCCCTCATTGAAGCAGATAGCAGATTCTGGGCTTCTGAGGCCCCACCACAATTTTGCGGCAAGGCAGAAAGCAGAGGGAACCTATCTTTTCAAAGGTAGAGGCAAAGAGGGTAGTGTTGAGAGCGAGCTTGGAAACACCTGAAGGCAAACGTGCGGTGGGGCCAGAACCCCAGAGAAAAATGGCTCAGTGGAACAGGGACGCATCAGTGGAGATGAGCCCTAAGTCCCAAGCTTCTGGCGGAAGCTGCCCCGAGGTTCAGAGCCAGCTTCTGTGGATGGTGACAGTGATATTCCCAAGACCACCTCTGTGGTCCAAAATGTATCCCCACCATACCACCCCTCAGCTCAGAGTTAGGCCCTAGGAATCAAGAGTGAGGAATCCCCAGAATGACTGAGATTAAGATTCCCACCAGGATGGCTGGAGAGGGGCTCAAAATGAAAATTGAATCGGCTCGGTTATATGACAGACGTGATGCTCGGGAATGCTAAATATAGGGGCTGTGTCCATACACGTTGTAGGTCCAGATCACAATATTTACAGTCCTTCATTCTTTCCAAATTTTCTCTGTTAAATCCTGCCCCCCATTTTTGCCCAATCCTTTTATTTCCCCTCTTTTCAAAAAGAGGGGACTTGCATGAAAGAATGTTGAAATGACTCCTTTCAGGCCCATTTTTTTCTCCTCCTCCAAGAACTCAAGGGTTTACAGAAGAGTCCGGGACTCTACAGCTGTTGTCTGGGAGGCACTTGGCAACCACTGCCCCTTGGTTGGGTTCAAGGGGGCACCAAAAGAGCTCTGAGGGCTCCATTCACCATGAAGAGCTCTGTGACTGTTTGGCTGTGTGACTTTGGACAGACGTCAGTTTATATCTCTGAGCTTCCATTTTTAGAATTAAGCAGGGAGCAGGGCAGGGGTGAGCCATTCCCAGAGCGCCCATGAAAGAGTGGGCTCCTTCCTCAAGGATGTCTCAACTGAGGAGGACCAGGCCGAAAGTAAGTGCAGGCCCCACCATCCACTCAGCAACCCTGTGCCCCGGGGTCATGCTTGTGCTGGCCTTTTCTTCACCCACACAGAGAAGCAACATGACTACCTCAGGCCCTTAGTACAGCCGAGGAGTCTAGCGCAGATCTTCTGTGATTCCTTTTGCTAACATTTTTCCTCTGAATGACTTTGCTTCTAGCAGTTTTTCTGGGAGGGGGGGGGAAGAAAAGAAAGAAAAAAAGCTTTCATATATTCCTTTTTTCTCTGAAGCACTTTTAAATATGTGTGTAATATATAGATATAGATATGCAATATATATATATACATACATATATATATACATACATATATATACAATTATACAAAAGTTGATAAGAAATAAGAACGAATTGTAAGAAAGTTGCTACCATGTCATGCGCAACCTCCAAGCACTTCAAAGATATCTGCAACATAAGGTTGTTCCTTTCCACCACCCCCCTCCCCCGAGTGAATTTGAATTCACTGGTATAATTGATACCACGCGTGAACAGAGAAGTTTGCCCAGCAAGTGAAAAATAAGCCTTGTTCAGGTCTCTGGTCAGCAGGGCTTAAGGGAACTGGAGAGATGGCAGGGGTATTTGAGGTCCGGCCAGCATTTCTCCCTGAGCGAGGGCCTGTAGTTGTTTCTGAAAACCCTGCCCAGTGGCTGGGACTGTGGGGGAGCGGGGAGGAGGTGCTGTTGTCCCAGCCTTGCAAGAGGCCTCAGCCCTCGCTGTGGGAAACGGTCCTGAAGTTGCAGCAACTGGGCCCAGCTGGCGTTTCTCAGAAGTCCCGCCGTCACCCATGACCGAATCCGGCCGCGTTCTGGGTGGGGACGGCAGGCAGCAGCGAGCACCTCCCGGGCCGCGGTCCCGTCCTTGCTCGGCTGCGGAGGGCGGAGGCCTGGCTTCAATGGTGTCTTTGTTGTCCGATCCAGGAGGCGCGCCCGTTTGCCATTGGAATGCAAATGGCACACCTGCGCGACAGCACCCCGCCCCCCCTCCCCCGGGGCTCCGAGAGCGCAGTGGCCACCCCGGGACCCTGAGCCGCAGGGAGCCAGTGAGGGAGGGCGCACCGGGATTGGGAGGGGACGCAGGAGCCCCCAGCAGGTCGCGGGGCTGGTCCCCAGCCCCGAGCCCTGCCTTGTTCTCCCTCTTCCAGCTGCAGGAGCGCGCTGGGTGCTTTTTTCCTCTTTTCTGGTTGCAGCTACAGGAGGCATTTGAATGAGAATCATGGTTGTAATTTAATTTCTCCAAACTCAGGGCTGTTGTCTCTCCAAATGCATTAGAGGCCAGGAAACGTTTCAAAGAACTGGGGAAACCGGTCCAAATTCAGGAAGGTTAGAGAAGTCACATTAATGCTACTACTCATATAATATTTCTTAATAATTAGCTCAAATACAATATCATGTATTATAGACCTTGATATAGCACTAAATATGTATTCTTATATATGAAAATATATAGAAATCGTCTTATAGATATATTATAGTTATGATAATGTTATAGACGTTATGAAACATAATATTCATAATGTTCAAAAATAATTTTAATAATGTTTTAAAAATTGGAGGACCAAAATAAGAGGAAGAGGAGAGTGCAAATAGTAATTATATTATAATTATTTTAATGTAATTTATATTTAATGTGTAGGTAAACATAATATTCTGAATCATAATGAATGCTTATGTGATACTCTATGATATAAACGTAACCATATATTAGTTATTATTATTATCAAAGGTAATATTTACTGATGGCTTACCAGGCACTGTGCTAAACATTTTACAGGCTAATTTGAACAGTAATTTGAACAATAACCCTATGATGTAGATTCTGTGGGTTTTTTCCTCCTTTTTTAAAATTACTGTTTTACTGAGATATAGTTCCCATACCATACAATTCATCCATCTAAAGTATATAACTCAGTTGTTTTTATTGTACTGAGTTTGCAACCATAACCACAGTCGATATTAGAACATTTCATCACCCCAAAGAAAACTCCATACCCATCAGCAGTCATTCTTCATTCCCCTCTCCCACCAACCCTAAGCAACCACTAACTACTTTCAATCTCTATGGATTTGCCTATTCTAAACATTTCATATAAATGGAATCATGCTGTCTGTAATCTTTTGTAACTAGCTTCTTACACTGAGTATAATGCATTCAAGGTTAACCCATCTTGGAGCGTGTACCAATACTTCATTCCTTTCTCTGACTGCGAAATACTCCATTTGTTTATCCAGAATAGGCATTTAGGCTGTTTCTACTTTGGGGTTATTATAAATGTCACTCTGGGTATTGATGTGCAAGATTTTGTATGGTTGTATGCTTTCATTTCTCTTGATGGTACTGTGTTTTTACCCCATCTTATAGACGAAACTGAGGAACAGAAATGTTAAGTAACTTGCCCAAGGTCACACAGCTAGTTAATGCTCTGAAGACTCAAACCCAGTTCTGTCTCCTGTCCTTAGCTGCTCCCTCTGTCGCCCTCAAGTTTATCAAAGGTTAATATGTGGAGGGTGGGGACTCCTGTCCCTCAGGGCCTCTGGCAAGATTCTGAGAAGAAACACAGCAGGAAGAGTTTCTCTGGAAGCTGAGGATGAACTCTCTCCCATTAAGGCTGGTTAGTTAAGCCTGGGAGTGATTGCCAAGGGAGGGGTGAATTCCCCTTTCGAGATGAAGAAGACTCTCTGGGGATCTTTAAGACATAGCAAGGACGGATACCTCACTCCTGGGAATGGGGTTTGGCTCAAGGCTGTCCAAATGGCAGCCCTCATTCTGCATCTGGTGTCCAAATGGTGTTCACAGGGACCAGGCCATAATTCGGACCTCCCTCACCGGTTCTCAGCCCTGACTGCACCCCAGCCAGCCCAGCTTGCTTCCAAACCCCCGCCCTACAGAGCAGGACCTCCCAGACCTCCCCGTTCATCCCAGGCCCTGACCTACCCCTCCCTCTTGCTCCCACTTGGGTATCTACAGAGGGAGCTGGGTAAGGCCTGCTGAATCCGGGCCTTGGTTGGGTGGAGAGAAAAGTGATGAGGTTCTGGGAGGGTGGGATTGGGGAGGGCCAGAGGAGCTGTTTCAGAATGTCCAGGGCAGGGCAAGGCAGGGTGGAAGAGGAGAGGATCAACAAAGCCTCCCCAGGGGAGGTGATGCTAGAAACTGAGACCCCTGCCCCCGTGCTGCTTGTAGAACCAATGTCTTTGGTATATTTCTAGAGAATGTGCGTTTTCTTCTTTAACAATCCTACCAAAGAACAGATCCTGAATCCTGAAATTGTTACTGTGCCAGTTGTAGAGAAAACAAAATCCACAGGCTTTTTCGGGGTAGGGAGGGGCTTCAGCTATGAAATGTAGTGGTAACAGTTTCAGCTTTAAAGTCTGACCCAGAGTCTGTTCGGCACTAGCAATATGACCCTGAACAATTTTCTTAGCCTTTCACAGACTCCATTGTTTTTGTGTATAAAATGAGAGTAACAGCAGCAAGCCCTGCCTAGCTCAGTTATGGCCCAGGGTATGTTCTTAGCAACTCCACCCCGGCAGGTGATTGTAATGTGGGAACAAGGAGGGTCCACAGGCTGATGATTTGGGGGAACAGGGGTTTACAGGCTGATGATTTGGGGGAACCACGTTTTAAAAAAGCTAAACCAGTTTCACGCTTCCACAACTTCTGAGAACATTTAATATACCAACCTGCATTAAGAATAACTAAGAAAAGGGGCGCCTGGGTGGCACAGCGGTTAAGCGTCTGCCTTCGGCTCAGGGCGTGATCCCGGCGTTATGGGATCGAGCCCCACATCAGGCTCCTCCGCTATGAGCCTGCTTCTTCCTATCCCACTCCCCCTGCTTGTGTTCCCTCTCTCGCTGGCTGTCTCTCCGTCAAATAAATAAAATCTTAAAAAAAAAAAAAAAAAAAAAAGAATAACTAAGAAAGACCCCATTCTGTTGCGTTTTGCAAGTTTATTTAACCATGGAGATTTGGGGGTATAACATTCAGGGTAAAGGTTGCAACCTGAAGGGCCAAGGGCCAAATCTGGCCAACAGATGTAGAGTTCTTTGACCAACACAGTGCTGCTTAAGGTTTCCGATATTTAAGTCTGGTGAGATTTCACACGTACTTCATGAATCTTTACATAAAAATGAGCTTTTCAGCGTCTCTTGAAAATATCTCAAGATCCGTGTTTCCACACGGTGACCGTGGGCCAAAAACTGCGTGATCGGAGCAGCAGCTGCTCCATCTAGATGGGGCCCATATCTCCACTTAGTCACTGGCCCCCAGGGCATTCCGGTTTGTGACCCCTGAGAGTCTAGTGCTAATCACATGCTGAGATAAGAAATGCAAACTGGTGAATTTTGTCCACATGCCCCTTCGATAAAAAATTGTTGAGCACGTGCTCATTCATCATCCTTTCATGCATTGCTGAATGACGTAAAATGTACGTTATATAGCATATATCAAGAATAGTGTAACAGGATGAGATTTACAAGAAATATAAATTCGAAGTTCCCCCCTTCATCCTACACTCTTTGGAGGCCAGGGTGCAGCTCCACATCCAGAGCTGGCACCGAGTCGGGGCTCACTCGTGGTCATTCTCACACGTAATGTTTGGTCGATGGGATGAGAAGATGTCCAACTTGCTTGTTAAAGCAAAGCTGAGTATGGAACCACCATCCCTGTAGCTGACACTGGGCTCAGTGTCTTGCGTACCTGAGCTCCTCAATCCTTACGAGGAGATTATGAATTACATTCTATTTTGCTTTGACTTTGTCCGTGAGGGTTGTTTCTTCTTTCTTTTGACTACGCCCAGTAGCATAAACCAGTCTTTGGAACCCAGGCTGTGCCTGAAATACTAATTTAAGTCAATGCCAATCTAAACAAAGAAAGAAATTGGTGCGCAACATTTTCCCCCAAAATATTGGTGAAGTGCTTGTGTTAGCCAGAAAGAACCGGGAAAAATATTACACAACTTAAAGGGACTCTTCAAGTCTTGAAGCAGCCGCACTCCATTATGGTTCCCAAGGGAGCCATAGAAGAGTAAATAGTAACTACTCATGAAGTCTTCTGAGATCTTAGATGAAAGGCTCACGCATCCTTTCTTATGTCGATTTGGACTTAAATTTTCAATGTTTCAACCTCATCCCCTAACAGATTTTCAAAATAGCAAATAGCCATGCAACCAATAATATCTGGATTTCTTCTTAAAATGTGGCAGAGGGAAGCAGTTTCAACTGGGCAGGGAAGTTCTCTCCACCCGACCTCCAACCAAGACAGCCTCAGACGCCTGTTGGAGCCTTAAGGAATCCAAATTTCCTGTAATTCTGCTACCCCTACCAGTCAGTGCGGAGACTTTGGGCACCATTCACCTGGGCAGCAGAGGAAGCAACCATTTCCATATTCCGTTGGGACCCAGAGCCATTCCATAGAGTGGCCTCATGGTCAAAACTCTGGGCTCTGGAATCCTCCCTCTCCCACCAGGGCAAGTGACTGAACATCTCTGGGTCTCGGTTTTCTCCACTATAAAATGGGGGTAATGACAATACCTGCCTCGCAGAGTTAAGAAGAGAGAGTATATGTAAAGTGCTTGGTGCAGTGCTTGGGCACGCGGCAAGCGTCCAGTGTGTGTTGCTTACTGTACTGCCAACCATGAGCTACTTCGCTGGTTTTTACAGTCTCGAGATGAGAAATTTAGCTGTCCTCATTTAACTCTTGGAATCCCCTATTTTTCAGCTGCTCTGATCCACGGCTCTGTGATTTAAGCCGGGTGTTGGAAACCTTTTTCAGTGAAGGGCCAGATCAAAAATACATTTGCCTTTGCGGGTCATCAACTCTGTCGTGCCCACCCAGCTCTACCTTGGCAGCTAGAGAGCAGCCATAGACCGTGTGTAAGTCCGCGCGTTTGGCTGTGCTCCAGTAAAACTTTGCTTACAAAAATAGGCAACAACGGGATTTGGTCCACAGGTCACAGCTTGCTGCCCCCTGATTTAGGCTCTGTTTCTCCCCAAAATGTGCAAGAAGCAGGCAAGAGGCCACTTGGAAGAGCCAGGTGTTTAGCATATGTTCTTCAGAAGGAAGAAGGGAAGGGAGCTTGGCTTGTGTGGGTAGAAGGGAAATGAGAGAAATTGAGCCCCCTCTCCCCCTAAAAAGTCACCTAGACTCTTTGCAGAACAGGACAGTCTCAAAGTAGAAGGGAAAAGTGTTGGTAGGATAGGGAGAGGGGAGTAGAACCAATGAGAGCGTTGTGCTCCCAAGGCTCCAGGCTCCTGCTATATGCTGCTCTGTTCCTCAGTGCTCAAAATCCCTGGCAGCCGGGGGAGAAGCCTGCAAATGTGCGTGCCAGCGAGAAATCTGAAATGCTTCCATAACCGTTCCCTCAAAGTATTCCTGGTTGTGCCATATGGAGAGGGCACCAAACATTCCCAGAAGCTTGCTGAAACCTTTAAGAAAGGGACATTTGAGAAAAATACCTTCTAGCATTTTTGTGTGTCCCTCAGCACCAACCAGGACATTTGATTTCCCCCACATCTTCTACCTAACAAAAGTGTCTTCTTGAATCAGCAGTTCCTCCTGATGGAGATTGTGATTGACGGTTCTCTCTGTCCCTACCTCTTTTGGGGAAGACAAAATCTCTTCTTCATCCGCCATCCAGCTCTTGACTAGAGAAAGAAATACTTTCACAGAACAAGCCAGGCAGCTCCTCTCTAGGGGTCGCACTACCTTCAATGTTCTTCTTTTCTGAGCCAACCGCCCTGCCTCAGAGATAAGGAAAGCATCGGGAAGCCCTGAGAACCTAGTGTGTGAGAGTCCCTGGAATGGGTTCTTTGTGTCTAGGAAAGGGTGACCAAAATGGAATAAGGCTTCTCATGGTGAGGTCTACCTCCCTTTACCCTTGGTCTTCTTTACTTTCCCCCAAGTGACACTCAACATCTGGCATATCTCAGGCTTGGGGCATCTCCTAATACTCCAAAACATATCTCCATGATAAAATGCTGGACAAAGGCAGTTGGTGATTTGCTTACCTATGTGTGAGGGTTTTTTTGTTTCACCCTTTGACTCTTATAAGGGTCCTTGTAGTGCCAAGCTGACAGTGGAACTGGGGTTCCACCTTGAGCGGAGATGTTTATTTTCCAACCATCATAATTAGGCTATTTGAGGAAAAGATTATAGGATACCATTGGAGCATGGATTCTGGTTTATTTGATGTTGGTTTAAGTAGTAATCAAGCTGAAAAATTTCTAGAAGATCAACTGCCCATCCTCTGTCCAGACAACAGCTTGGGTTCTCCAAGCAAGAATGATAATAATAGATGCAATTTCCCTTAATCAAGAGGTTTTCAAACTTGGGGATGCATTAGAATCATCTAGAATACGCGAGAAATAAAAAGGAGGAGGAGGAGAAGGAGAAAGAAAAAGAAGGTCACCCAGGCCTACTTCTGATTCACTAGGACTGGAGCAGGACCTCAGAAGCTCTGTCTTTAAAATGTACACTGCCTACCCTCTCTCCAACCTAGATCATTCTAATGTAGATGAGTTAGGAACCACAGCTAGAGACACACTAGCTTAATCTGAGGATAAGGACTAACTCTGACATGTAATGCCTCAGTCTTCAAGTGGATATTAGTGATCCATTTTGTAAAGATCATTCTCCCCCAACCAACCTCTAAAAAATTCTTGAAGGAAACCAACATAGAAGAAACACAAAGACTCGGGGAAACTTGGACCTGATAGGATTGGCTGGGAGGGGCAGCGGGCAGGAGGTGTCTTTCTCCATCTGTCACATGCACCAAATCCCACAGTTGACATACATTATCTCACTTATTTTTATCAGAATGTCTTGACTTGAAGTCCATGTCCCCTTAAGAATATGTGGGCAGACTTCAGAGCCCTGTGAACTTGAATGGGAAAATTTTTTTTCATTAACCTCTAAATAGAATTTAGCATTTCCATCAATTATAAATGCAGGCAACAAACTACAGTCCCAAAGGTACCTGTGACTTTATCATAAAATGAAGTCACAGATATTTTCATATCACATCACTGCTGTGGTGGATATCTGAACATAGGTCGTTTAGGCTCCCTACTAGTTAGAAATCATACAGTCTTCAAATCAACTGCTAAATCTCGTTATTTAAGGCATTACTAGAGACATTTATTTTTATATCAATTGATGTTAATAATTCAATAGTTGTATTTTAGTACATTTGGTTTTGTTTGCAATCATATGTATGTTATCCATTTCAAAACACAATTCTGAAAAGGGATCTGTGGCTTTCCAGACCGCCAAAAAGATCTTTGGCCAAAAAAGGAAAAGAGTTAAGAATCACCCCGATCAGATTATCACAATGACTCCTTGAGGATGGATATCAAGGTGGTTACTATGATCCTCTTTCCAAGGATAAGGAAGCTTTGGGAAGTCAAGTGACAAGTCCGAGGTGGCAAAGCTAATAGGTAACACAGCCTGAACTCAAACCGGATGCTCAGGGTTCCTTACCGACCACAGTCAGTAAAATAGGAGGCGGCCATGGCTGCTGCCTGTGCAGTAGCCTGCACGTGAGTTGGAGCAGTGGGGAAGAAAAAACATTGAGACATTTTTGCATCTGGGGAAGGTTTTGGAGTAATTACCAGAACAGCCAAGGGGGTGAGCAGCAGCAGAGAGCTGAGCCTGTCAGGCTGAGGTCCGGTGATTAATTGGTGCGGGGAACACAGCCAAAAGCAGAGAAGCCACACCAGGCCTCCATCCATTTGTCCATGCCCTGGGGTCAGAGATGGAGCAAATGGAATCTTTTATAAAAGAGGAAAGGGTGGAATGTGGCCATCGGGGGAGTTCTGCAAGAAATTCACAGGTGTTTTCTTATTGTACTCACCCCTCCCCAAGGACCTCTGGGTGAGCTGTTAGCTGTAGAGGGGAGGGGTGGGGTGCAGCTTGGCTGAGTTCTGCAATCTTTCATATGCCCCACCCCCACCTCTGTATTTTTTATGGGCTACAGTGGTTTCTATTGAAATCACAGGAGCTATGCTCAAGTCACAGGGAGCTGGGTCCCTGGGAAATTCATTGTGCTCTTCAGCAAATGTCAACAGGTTAAAGTGGAGGGGCTTTGGGTCTTTGAGGGGGTCAGGCACTAGGGTCACTCCACCTGGGCCACAAAAGTGACCTCTTTACCATTCTGTAAGTCACTGCATCTTGGTGATTCTGCAGATCTAGGCTCAAGAGAAACTCGTCAAATTCTTCTCTCTCTTAAGAAAAGGAAGTTCCGGAGGATTGTTTGGTCCATTTCTTCCCATTAAAATGCTGGTGTCAGTGTGTTGGTAATTGATACTCAGAGGCATTAGTGACCCGCTGCACAGCTGCTGTGTATGAGGACAATTTCCCCCTAACGTTTATTTGAATTATGAAAGAGTAGAAGATGTGGAAAAGATTTCTTTTTTAATAAAAAAAAGAATCACTTTTAATGAACTATCCAGGAAAACCAGTGTTAATATTTCGGTGCATTTTCCCATGGATAGACAGGTAGACAAATAGACAACTTTCCTTTGTCCCTGGTGTCTAAAAAGCATGCAAGTACAACCTTTGGGTCGGTAAAAACCCAGTCTCTTTAGTAGGGTCTTATGAACACAGAGTCCTACTGTCTTGCCTTTCGAGACATATAAAATCAGGTTCAGAAATGGAAGAATTCCTCCTTCATTCTTTTTTTCCTCCTTTCATCTATCTTCCTACTCGTGGGATCGCAGTTGCATCTCCTATCCTGCAAGCTTCTACCATCATACACGTAGTAACCGGCAGAGCATGGCCATCTAACTTGGGAGATTATCTGTAGCAGATGGTATTTTTCCTGCAGTGAGCAGTTTCCTGTAGGCCTCCAAGGACCAGGCTAAGGGTTTCAGATTCTTTAAGAAAAGAAAATGTAGCAGACTAAAAACTCCCTCCTCTCTGTGCCACTATCAGCCATCTCGCATGGTGTAATTTAACTTGTTTTGTGCTAAAAGACCCACCCTTCCACCTAGAGAATAGGAAGACGGAAATAAATGGCAAGGACAGAGCACCCTTCCTGTTACATTATATGATAAGACTTCACATTTTTTTTTAGCACTTAATATGAGCCAAGTACTACTCTCATTGCTTATCGTATAACTCACTGAACCTTCACATCAACCCTATGAGGGAACTACAGTACAGGGAAGTCAACTGATTTACAAGCCCTAGGTCATATGGTTAGGAAGTAGCCCAGCTTGAATTCTGACCCAGGCCATCTCACCTGACAGCCCCCGTCTTAGTAGGTTGTATTTTCCAAAGGTGGCAGCACCAATATATATCTCACATCTTACAACATGTGGTAATTCTCCCCCATCAGACAGTGGGGATCTCTGTTGCCCTCTTTGATCCTGAGTGAATCATTGTAACTGTCTTGAGCAATACAATGTGCTAGAAGTGGCACTTTGTGATTTTCAAAGCCAGAGTATAAAAGACAATACAACTTTTGCATAGCTCTTTCTCTCATGGAACATTTCCCCTTAGAATCCAGCCACCATGTTGTAAGGAAGCCCATGCCATATGAAGAGGCCTAGTGTGATGCTCTGCCTGACAATCCCAGTGAGGCCCCAGTCCAAGAGCCAGCATCACCCACCAGACATGAGAATGAATGGACGCTTACAAGGTTCCAGCCCCAGGTTTCCAGTCTTCCCACCAAGGTTCCAAGAACTCATGGAGCAGAGCCAGGCTGTGTTCATGGTGCCCTGTCTGAACTCCTGACCTACAAAAATTGTGAGAGAGAAAAAAGTATTTCCATTGTTCGAAGTCACTAACTTTAGAGGTAATTTGTGATACAGACAGAGTAACTGGAACATTGCTCTGAACTGTTATAGCAGGGCAAAGATAAGCTCTCAGCAACTCTCCGTCCCTCCTTTGTCCTGGCCCGCTCTGGTACATGGGCAGCTTGAGTTTGCCATGAAGGAAATCTTGCCTGGACTTTTCTTGGTCCAACTCCATTGGGGCAATTATTTCCATTAGGCTTTCTATTGTTGTTTAAGTTTTTGTGTTTTTCTCAGTTTTCATAGGTCTTTCATTGGGGAATAAGAAGCTATTTCAGAGCCTGAAAGCCAAATGCCATTTTAAGCCAGATGTAGAATTGGCCTCTTTTAGGAAAGATATAGCCAGTCCTTCAACAATTGTTGACTAAGGAGTTACTCAGACCAGTACTGGGCTTTGTCCAAGCAAGTTCGTTCAGTCAAGAGATAATGTACAATAATTTCCGAAATAAAAAAAGAAAAGGAAAAAAAAAATAGAAATGCACCATGTGTTTGAAATCTTGACTATTTGATCCTCTGTGTAATGCTTTTCTCTGAAAAAAGTAAAAGAGGAGAGGAAGACCAGCAAACCAAGAGAGAAATATAAAGGCCTAAGGACTAAGTGAGATAATGTACTAATGTTAAGTTTGATTGCAAGAGTCAGGATGTTTAGGGTTTATGAAGTTCTCCAAAGTCCCCACCTCAGAACTTTTATACATGTTTTTAGAGCTTTTTCCTCAGATATAAGCATGACTCACTTCTTTTAGCCCTCTACTGAATATCCTTGCAAAATGTCCATACTGACAATATAGTTTAAAAGGCTTAGTTGGGGGGGGGGAGTGAGGAATAGAAGTCTGAGCAGGTAAGAGGTCACCACCCTCCACTAACATAAGGAAAATACCTGTGCCAGTTTCACATGGATTTTGATGCCCAGACACTTAAAAATGGATATATATTTGCTTATATTACATCCAAGTTTGAAGAGTTGTACTCCTCAATAAACTGCCTCCTCAAATTCTGAGTATGTCTGTATACGTAAGTCAAAATTAAATATGTAAGTGCACTAGTTTGAAAATTTAGAGCTTAAGAATTGCTATACCATCCCAGGGCCCCCAGAAGAACAGATGACACATGCAAAATAAGATTATTTGAGAAGGTTTTATTTGCGAAGGGTTTACCTACAATGGTGTGGTTATAGAGAACCAAAGGGGAGAGTGCATAAATGGAGGACTAGCAGGAGCGAGACCCATCACCTTAGCCTAAAGGGGAGAGAGAGAAGTTATCAGGACTAAAAAAGGAGTCTCACCGAACAGCTGCTTAGAATAGGCTGTGACCTTCTGTCAAGATATAATTAAAGAGCTCTCAAAATGGACTACAAGAATTAATATCCTGATGTCACTCTCCTTCTTCTCTTCTGCCTGCTAGAACTTTCCATTGGCTATACCCACCTTGAAGCCAGAGGTCTAAGAGATACTGAGGTCAGCTCCTGCAGCAGACAACAGAATAGAGAGGGTGGTGGATCTAGAGGACAAAGAAGAGATATCCAGAAACTTGCCACCCCACACCTATAAAAGTTTTCAAAATCAGAAAATGCTTGCTTGTAGAGGGTCCTAAATTTTATCAGTAATGCCTAAAAAGTACAAATTCAACTTTAAACCAAATATAGATTTTAGAAAGACATTTACAAGAGACTAAGATTTATCACTTATCTTCTTGGCTCAAATATAATTGACTTCTCTGGGTGTGTAGCAATAAACTTCATTCCTATTTATCTCAGTGTGGCTCATCTTCACAGTAATAACAAATACACCATAAACTCATGAGCATTGTATCTCAATAAGTGATCCTTTTAAAGCTTAAGGCCAATACTGTCTACCCTCTGTTTACTTCTTTCCTCATGGCTTGGCGTAAAAGCTAGAGTCTTTGCAAGACCCTAAATAATAAGCCCCTGTTACTTCTCTGAACTTAACATTATTCTTTTTTTGGCTCACCTGATCTCAGCCCAACTGGTTCAAATACATCAATCATAATCTGCCCCAGGGTTTTTGCACTTGTTTTCACTGCTCTTTCCCAAACATAAACATGACTCCGTCCCTTTCATGGACATGTGTTCGAACGTCACCTTGAGAGAAGCCTGCCTGACAATTCTATATAAAATAGTAACTAAAATTTGTTTTCCAAAAAAGACCATACCAGTATTTCCCATATGATCTTCCGGAAATTTGCCACTACTCATCAACAGGGAGTCTGTTTTTTTCTCTCTTGGGATGGGACTTGTGACGGCCTCAGCAAATAGAATGCTGGGGGTTTTCAGAACTAGATCTTAGAAGGTCATACAGCTTTCTTCTGATGCTCTCCCTTTCTTGGAATATTTGCCCTTGGAACTCAGCTGCCATTTTGTAAAGAAGCGAAGGCCACAAAAACAGACCACATATAGGTATTTCCTTCACCTGCCCAAGCTGAGGTCTCAGCGGACAGCCAGCATCAGTCACCAGATATGGCAGTGAATGAGCCATCAGTTGGTTCCAACCCATAGACTTCAAGCTGCTTCAGCTGATGTCAAGTGGAGTAGACAAGACCTACCCATATCACAGATTCATGAGCAAAATGAATGATTATTTATGCCATTATTTTTTTGGAGTAATTTGTTATACATCCTTAACCCTTCTGGTGCCAGAAGATATATGGGAATGGCTTTGGCACAAGGTAGCAGGCAGAAACTGTAAAAACCTTATGGAGAGTGTTAGCCAAAGCCTGAACGATCATGAAGAGCCAATTAAAGAATGCCTGATAACCCTTGATGAATCTATCCATGAGGGTGTAAAGGAAGGTGAGGAAAATGTTTTCAGAAGCTGGGGGAAATCCTCATTATGTCAAGAGACAAAGTTTAGGAATACCATTCCTGAAGCAATGTGGAAAACTGATGATGTCCCTAACTAACTGAACGATCTAGCTAAGGAGATTTCAGGCAGAATCTTGAAAGTGTCTTCTGGCTTCTTCCCATCATCTGTGATAAAATGAGAAAGTAGAAAGATGACCTTGAAAAAAAAAAAAGGAATTATTCACATTTCAAGGAACATTTAGAAGAAATATGAAGGATCCAGGACTTGACGTGTCAAAAACAAAATGATTTCTAATTCCCAGCCTCTTCAATAGTTTCAAACTTTGAGATAGTCTCAGAGCAAATATGAAACCCAGGACCAGAACATAAGAGCCTTTCTTAGAACCTCAGAAATACCCAAGGCAGTGCCTCAAGAACTGCTTTGCTCAGACAGAAGACCCTCTGGTGATCTTACAGGAATGCTCCCAGATCATCTGTTAAGCAACAGAACAAAGAATCTGAAGAGTGCTGTTCATTAGAAGTTTCACAGCAAGTCCAAGGTAGAGAAGGGCATATTTGACCAGATCGGTGGGTGTAGCCTTTGTCTAATGGCATGTATTCATAATGTATTGATTCATAAGAAACCCACAAGGTTTTTAAGAAACTATATCAGCTTAGATGGAAAGAGTGGTTTAGTCAACATTTTACATGCAGAAAGCAGACTGAGAAAACCATTCAGTTGTCACACAGGCCATTTTTTATAGAAAAGGAAATAAGACTTAGAGGGCATAACCAAGAGCCATGGTGCACCATTGCCAGGCAGTAATACTGCAATCCACTCAAGTAAATGGCAACATGTACCCTCCTGGATTTCAAAATTGGTGTGGATTCCTGCATGCTCCCCATTTTCCCACTTTTGGAAGAGAAGGGTCTATAGCAGTTACTGTATACCTGTCCCATCAGTATGTGTTCCATATGTATGTTGCAGCCCAATTCTTTCTTGAGTTCACAAGTCTTAAGATCAATGGGAACTGTCCCTAGAAGCTCTACTTGAGGAACCAAACCCAAAGAGCCCCAGTTGCATATAAGTATGCTCTAGATGGCAAAGTTGTGGACTGTGAGCCTGAAATTGAAGCCATAATGCAAGTAGATTTTGAAGTCCTTGGGGAGAGGGTAAGCTGCTTCGAATATGAGAGGTATATAAATTACAGTAGCCAGAGGGCTGAGCAAATTTTCCAAAATGGCCACAGCAATGTTTCTGGTCTCACGTACTCTTCCATAACCTTGCTACTTCCTATCAAGGGGTGGAATCTATTTATCCTTCCTTTGGGAGGAACCTGAGAAATGTAGCATCCACATGAAAGCAATTATAAAATGTTGTTGAAATGCCTTTAAAAAAAACAAAATAAATGGGGATATGTTATGGATAGGAAGACTTGATGTCATTAAAATATTAATTACTCCTAAGTTAATCCTTATATTCAAAAAATCTAATTACCGTGTTAATAGGCAGGACTGTTCATGGAACTGGCCAGGCTGCTCCTGAGATTCATGTGGAAGAGGAAACAGCTATAAAAAGCCAAGGCAATTATGATTAAGAGTAAAGTAGAATACGGAGGAAAATATTTGCACTGGTGTATGTCAACTTTATAAATCTGTAGCAATGAAAGAAAATGTTGTGGAACTGGTACACAGATGGGTAGACCAACAAAATGGACTAGAGAATCAAGAGCTATCTTCATGCACTTGTGAATACTTGATTTATGATAATAGTAGTTATGCAGAGCACCGGGAAAACCATTGTCTTTTCACTAACTGTGTGCTGGGACATTTGAGTATCCATAAGGAAAAACATTAAATCAGAGCTCTTCTCTATTCTAATTCCAAGTGGATTCTAGACTTAATTATGTAGATAAAAATATAAAACTTTTAGAATAAATGTAGGAGGATGCCTGAATGACCTCAGAGAAGGGAAGGATTTCTTAGATGATACATAAAAAGCACCTAGTGTAAAGAAAAAGATTGATAAAATTAGCTACATTAAAATCCATGCCTTCCGTTCAAAAACAAGGTGCAAAGAAATGCACTCACTTAGGAGAAAGTACGTGTGGTGCATATAAAATCACAGAAGATTAGCATCCAAGATACATAAATAACCCCTTCCCATCACTAGTAATTTGGAAGATGCAAATTAAAACCAGAATGAAATACTTTTCACAGACCTCAGGTTGGCAAAAAATTTTAGTCTGTCAATATTAAATGTGGGTTGAGAATGTAGGGGAAAGAAAAATTTCACACATGCTGATGGGATTATAAATTAGTCTTTACAGAGCAATTTGGCAGTCTTTAATAAAGTTGAAGCCACACATCATATATAACCCAGCATTTCCACTTCTAGGCATATATCTTGCAAGAAACTTCTGCCCATATGCACAAAGCACCATGTCCAGGAATATTTGTAAAGCCATTATGTGTTATATAAAAACATTGGAAACAACCTAAATGTTTATCAGCTGGAAAATGGAAAAACAAATTGTGGTTTATTTGTACAATGGAATGTTTTAAAGTAGTTTAAAAAGAGTAAGCTAAATTACATATATAAACATGGATAAACCCCTAAAATATGATACTGAATTTTAAAAAAATCAAGTTGTAAAATGATACAAACAGAATGATCCCCTTACAGAAAGTTTTAAAAACATGTGGAACAATGCTCTTTCGTTTATGATGCTGCACGTGTGGTAAAAATATTAAAACATCCTTGGGGATGATAACCAAATCCAAGATAAAAACAAAATCCATCTGTGGATGGAGGGGAATAAGTAAAAAAGATAGGTACTGGAGAGTTTTAGGCACATTTGTGTTGTTTTATTTCTTTGAAAGGAAAAGGGGGCTGGGGCAAATTGTTACGGTTTCATAAAGTCATGCTGTAAATGGCATTCCGTATATCATTCTCTGTCCTTCCCTGTTGACACACTTTTTTTAAAGCTCTATGGGAATCATAAGCCTCAGTGAGTTCATATGATTTGTTACTTTATTTATGGATCTACTAAGACATTTGGTACACAATTTCTGCAAAGAATGTTCTGACAGCACGTGAAATCCTGCTTATATTGTGCTCTGAAGTCAAGTCTACACATCATCAGTAAACCTCTTCAGTTTTAAGTAGAATGATCCATCAGGTGATTCTGCCTTTCCTGGCAAAGGGGTTTCTTTTACGTTTATCATCAGAAAATCCACTTCCAACCAGTCTAATCCACAAAAGAAAGTTAAGGTGTAATCGAATTATCTCCCAAAGTGTCTAAGGAACAGAAAGAAAAGAAGAACTCAGCACACCCACTGTGGTTTCTAAGGCCATGCTAAACATCACATTTCAATTTTCCAGAATGAGAAGGGAGATGGAATCATCAAAGAAGATGCTCAAGGCTTGAGTTAGAAACTCTTGGTTCTCGAAGTTTCTAGGAGGTCATTCCATCTCCTTGCCTACTTCTACATCTGCATTCACCTCTTTGTTCTAGGAAAAAGTAATGTATGATTTTGTTTGATTATCCAGAAATGAGAGCAAGTAGATAGCTTAGCTTCGTGTTGTTTATTGACTTATTCATTTTTTTAGATGGCAAACCAGATATCTATTCTTTGGTTGCATTCTCTAAAAGCAGACCCTAAGAAAAGGATTTAGGTGAAAGTAGATAATGTGGGGAGGAAATCGCAGGCAGCACAGTGAGGGAGTAGAGGAATGAGACAGAGAAGAGAGGAATGGTAATCAGGCATGTGAATGAGCAGGTAGCTGCTCTGGGTAACTGGGGCTCAGTTTTGCTGGAGATTCTTCGAGGGACTGCGTAAAACTACCCTTCAAATCAGCCCTACAAGTCATAAAAGAGCAGCAGTATCCACACCTCCTCATTCCTAGGGAAATGAACTCCTTGCAGTCAGGCCCATACTTCCTGCAAGCTAGCCAAGCAGGCTCCTGTGGGCCACATAAAGCCCTCAGCCTAAGTTCAGAAGCCAGCTGTGTGCAAGAGAACGCTGCAAAAATTTCAGGTGTCGTCCAGCATGGTCTAGGGGGATCTGCCCACAGCATCTGACTAAGATATCTACAACAGAGCACGCTGTATCGTGTTTTCCAAAGCATGAAACGAGTACCACCAGTGGTTCAGGAGATGATTTTAGATGATTCTGGATCATGATAATAAATAACATGTAGTGAGAAAGTTCTTTTCACTTTTGTTTCAGCCCTTCTCATGATCCAGGGAAAATATCTCATTTTGGTCCTCATCATATGGGCCAAATAGTGTCCCTCCAAAATTCATAATTTGAACTCCTACCCCTACCAGTACCTCAGGATGTGACCGAATTTGGAAATAGGGTCTTTGAAGAGGTAATTAAGTTAAAATGAAGTCATGAGAGTGGGCCGTAATCCAATATGACTGGTGTCCTTATCACAAGACGAGGTTTGGATACACATAGTACAGAGGGAAGACCACGTAAAAACACGGGGAGAAAATGGCCACCAACAAGCCAAGATAAGCCTCAGAAGGAATCATCTCTACCAAGACCTTTGTCTTGGACTTCTTGCCTCCAGAATTGTGCGAAATTAAATTTATATTTAAGCCATCCAGGCTTTGATAACTGTGTATGGCAGCCTTAGCAAACTAATACATTACTTATGTCTTATTATGGCTTATCTCCAGCACTTGTTAGCTCCCTGATTCGCAGAGTCAGCTTCAGGCTCAGGATTTTTTAGTGACAACTCAGGGTGCCTGGCTGGCTCAGTCAGAGGAGGGTGCAACTCTTGATCTCGGGGTCGTGAGTTTAAGCCCCACATAGGGTGTGGAGATCACTTAAATAAAAACTTTTAAAAAACTAAAACTTTAAAAAAAAAACAAAAGAATTTCTACTGATAACCACCGCTGGCTAAAATGGGCTAACACTGTCCTGTTGCCATTGCATTTACTGTTACAGCTACCCTCAACCTATAACAAGTGGTTGATGACCAGCAACAATGGAAAGTTTTCCCTTTTAAATACATGTATATAATCTTTTAAGCCAGCCAATTTAAATAACAACCCTTAACAAATAATGGAATCATGAAGATGGTATGAAATGGGAAGTCTGGGAAATTCTGTGAGCTCTGGAGCAGCACATAATGGTGTAAAGAGTGTGACCTTGTCAAACACCCAACCTCCTTGAGCTTCAGTGCCCCTACTACTGGCCTCTTAGGGTAGTTAGGGAAATTCAAATGGGATGTTTGTATAGCAACAAGCAGTCTGCCTAGAAGTAAAAAAAAAAAAAAAAAAAAAAAAAATCAGTAAATATTCTCTCTCCTTGAAATATTTATAAGAAAATAGAGATCTTTTAATGGACCTTAGGAAAGCTATTAATCAGGTATCAGAAGACTACTAATCAGATATTAATCAGATTTAATGTAATTATCTTAGAAGAGTCCCTTTCTCATCATTTTGTCCCATCATAAGAAAGTGGGGTTCTGCAATAATTGGGTTAGTTTCCAGTTTAATATATCCTTTTTTATTATTGAGAGACATAGGAAAGCATTAATTTTCATTCTCCTTGTCTACATAAAATCAAGAGAGAGATAAAAAGGTTTAGTTTTGCTTTTAAAAGTAGTACTTAATACTTTTTAAATTTTTTTACTATTTATTTTTTTTAGTACTTAATACTTTCTATTTTAATTCCAGTATAGTTAACATACGGTGTTGTATTAGTTTCGGGTGTACAATAGAGCGATTCAGTACTTCCGTACGATACCTGGTGTTCATCATAAGTGTACTCTTTATCCCCTTCACCTATTTCACCCATCCTCCCACCCGCCTCCCCTCTGGCAGCCACCAGTTTGTTCTCATATATTTAAGAGTCTGTTTGGTCATTTGTCTCTTTTCATTTGTTGTTTCTTAAATTCCACACAGAGTGAAATCATATGGTGTTTGTCTTTCTCTGACTATTTCACTTAGCGTCGTACCCTCTAGATCCTGCCATGGTATTGCAAATGGCAAGATTTCATTCTTTTTTATTGCTGAGTAATATTCCATAGTGTGTGTGTGCAGGTGTGTGTGATATCTCTTCTTTATCCATTCATCTATCGTCGGACACTGGGGCTGCTTCCATAGTTTGGGTATTGTAAATAATGCTGCAATAAACATAGCAGTGCATGTATCTTTTTGAAGTAGTGTTTTCATGTTCTTTGGGTAAATACCCAATAGTGGAATTACTGGCTAATATGGTAGTTCTATTTTTAATTTTTTCAGGAACCTGCATACTGTTTTCTACTGTGGCTGCACAAAATTCTCGCCAATAGTGCACAAGGATTCCTTTTCTCTCCACATCTTCGCCAACATTTGTTGCTTCTTGTGCTGTTGATTTTAGCCATTCTAACAGGTCCGAGGTGCTATCCCATTGTGGTTTTGATTTACATTTCACTGATGATGAGTGATGCTGAGCATCTTTTCAAGTGTCTGTTGGCCATCTGCATGTCTTCTTTGAAGAAATGTCTATCCATGCCTTTTGCCCATTTTTAATCAGATTATTTGCTTTTTTGGTGTTGAGTGGTATAAGTTCTTTATATATTTTGGATACTAACCCTTTATCGGATATGTCATTTACAAATATCTTTTCCCATTCAATATGTTATTTTTTAGTTTTGTTGATTGTTTCCTTTGCTGTGCAGAAGCTTTTTATTTTCATGTAGTCCCAGTAGTTTATTTTTTGCTTTTTTTTTTTTTAAAGATTTTATCTATTTATTTGACAGAGATAGAGACAGCCAGCGAGAGAGGGAACACAAGCAGGGGGAGTGGGAGAGGAAGAAGCAGGCTCACAGCAGAGGAGCCTGATGTGGGGCTCGATCCCATAACGCCGGGATCACGCCCTGAGCCGAAGGCAGACGCCCAACTGCTGTGCCACCCAGGCGCCCCTATTTTTGCTTTTTGTTTCTCTTGCCTCAGGAGACATATCTAGAAAAATGTTGCTATGGCTGATGTCAGAGGAACTACTGCCTACGCTCTTCTCTTAGATTTTTAGGGTTTCAGGTCTCACATTTAGGTTCTTAATCCATTTTGAGTTTATTCTTGTGTATGGTGTAAGTAAGTGGTCCATAACTGGGTTCTCCTGATCTGTTTGGAAATGCTCAGTCCATGTCTTTTGAATGTTGGGAAATCAAATGAAGGAGCAGGTTTGGAAGTGCCTTAGAAAGTTTGCACACAGACAGAGTGGTGGTGGTGTTACCACTTATGCCATGCTGTAGCTGTGCAATTTGATTTGTGTATCTTGGTTGCATTCATTAAAATGTACCACAGTGCTAAAAACTGCAGTTTTTTTTTTTCCCAGAGCTTTTTTTTCTTAATGTGAGAAGTGTTCACAAGTTTCTTATCCAAATACTAGAGCACTAGGGGCCTTGGGAGCCATGCCACAGGACTTCAGCAGAGAAAAACTTGTCATCTCGGAATTTTTGAGACCTGTATGACAGAAGGTAGTTTGATTTAATGTTCTTAAAACAGTGAAAATGCCAATTTAGACTAGAATGTCCTGTTTCTTTCATGGGGGGGGGAAGCAATATGGAAATCCCCAAAGTTTGAGTTATTACTGGGTTTCTTTCTTGTTGTTAGGGTATTTTGTTAAGGTTTTTTTTACAGGGCTGTCTTGAAGGTCTGGCATTGTATCCTGAAAAGCCCTTACCTATTGGCAGGATCTTCAGGAATGTTGTTTCAAGTGACTTCCAAAGGATGCAATTCCTTTCATGAATATGCCACCAAATAGTGAATAAAGGGAAGGGCAGCCCTCAGGAAAAGCGATGGTAGATATGAAGGTGTGGCGAGAGTATTAATAAGAGAGTTCTATCTGGCCTTAGGTTATTCTTGAAATTAACCAAGTCTCACCAAGTGGTAGATTTCTGAGCAAAAGAAATGAACAGTCACAATGAACAAAAGAGAAAAAGTCTATACCTTCTTGTAGTTTACATTCTAGTGTAGGATGTTGACCTCTTCTTGTGCCAGGGACCCCATGGCAATGTCATAAAGTCTATGGATCCCTTCTCAAAAGAGTATTTTCATCTGTATAGAATAAAATACATAGAATTCAAAGAAAAAAATTGTATTGAATTTCAGTAACTTGCAGCACTGTGCTTGACCCCACATTACTGCATGGTCTATCAGCAATAAATTACTTTAAATAACACAATTCAATAATTATCTTAACTATCCACTATGTTTAAACTTATCTGGTCTTTATTACCAGACTGCATGCCCAGTCTTGTTACAGAAGGCCATACAGCCTTATAAAGAATTAAGAATTCTCATTTGAACAGTTAAAAAACAAAATTCAACCACGTAAAGTTTAAAGATCTCACCGGCTTTATTCAAGGATTCATGAAGCAGACAGCATCTCATCCAACAGATAGCAAGGAGCTCCAAGGAGCTGCACAAAATGAGAGACTTTTATAGGCAGAAGGGAGCAGGAACAAGGAAGTTAATACTAGGCAAAAAAGCAGTTGATTATTGCAAGGTCACTTCCTTTAGGGGATGGCAGGGGTCTAGTAGGCAGATTACCTACCGGTGCCAATCAGGTGGTTCCTGATGGATTGGTTTAAGATTCCATTTTTGGGAGAGCTGAAACTACAATTAAGTTAACTCTTAGGTTGGGGGCATGGGGCTTGGCATAAGTGACTCCATGTGGGGCCTATTGTCACATTTTTAACAGGACTGTCCAGTTTTGTAAAATTTTAACAAACAGCAGAAACAACTCCTTCTATGTATTGATTAACATTGTAAGTAAGAAATACTAGAAAGCAATGAGATGTCTGGGTCACTGATAAAAGAAGCTATGATTTCACTATTTGGTGGCTGAGTGACAACCAGGCACAGATCTTCTCTCTCATTGGCTGGCTACGTCTTGTGAGCTTCTCTGGACAGGGATGCTTCATTCACATGTCATCTCACTGCAAGCCTAATTACTACCATAATTTCAAAGTGATGAACATAAATGATAAGTGAGCATAAATGATAGTAAGATATTGTTGACAACTATAATGTGATTAAACACATCTGTGACTTTCCTTGATAACTAGTCACAGGCTCCACTAAAGCATGGGATTTACTGCCTATACTCATAGTTGAATGCAATGCTAAATTTTAGTTAGAAGGTAATAAAAATAAAGGTGTGAGTATTTTCATATCCCAGGACCTCCTGGACACCCAGATTGACCCTAGGTATCAATTGCTTGTGGGAAGGCTTGTAGTAAATAAATAAATAACATGCAAAATGATGAGAGGTATTACAAAGGGAAACAACACAAAGTAAGGGAGATAGAGCCACGTGGGGAGTGGAGGAAGAGTTCTTATTTTATATCAGGAATCCCACTCTAGGCCTATATTTGAACAGTGATCTGAAGGAAGTAAGGAAGTGAGCCCTATGACTGTCTGCAGAAAGAACATTCTAGGCAGAGGAATCACCAAGTGTGGTCCCGCCTCTTTGGGCCTTATAGATTATATCAGTCAAGATTCAGAAGCAGAACCACTATGAGGATTTTGGAACAGGGCTTTTTATGGGAAATAGACTTCATACAATTGTGGGAAGAGCTGGGGAAGTAATACCCTGGAAGAGGTTACTGGATGTCGGAGAAGAGTCACTAACCAGACGTGGTGAAGGTAAATAAGCCAGAGCTTGCAAGGGGATCTAGGAGCCAGGCACATCCAGCTGTTGGGGTGAGACTCCGAAGAGCTGCCGGAGGAGTCTACAGAAAGCTACAGACTGTGCATAGCCACCACCTCTGTGTGCCCAAAGACAAGCATCTGAAGATGGGCTTCAGACAGTTGTTGGTGAGTAGCCAGGATGAGCTAGACATGCAGCAGAAGAGAGTAAGAAGCACCTAGAACCTGCTAGACACATCTGTGTTTGTTGTTTAACATATTTGACTACAAAGACCTTCCAAGAGTAATGACCACTCTTGCACCCCTGCCTTCCAAATCTCAAACAAATTTCTCTTTGGCCAATCTGACCCAGAACCACTCAGGGAAGAGAACTCTGGGGAAAGTAGTTCCAGCCTCACCAAACCGACAAAATGCAAACTACCACATATGTCAGCATAAGAGCTTTGACTTTTAATGGTGAGACAGAAAGCCACTGGATGGTTTTGAGCAGAGGAACATATGATCTGAATTATAAGAATCTCTCTAGATCAGCTATTTGGCACAGTACAAAGAACTGTATTTATTGTGATTTTTCAAGTGGTCACTATTCTCTTGACAAATACGGAAGTTCTCTCTTTTTCTTTCTTTCTATCCACCTCTCTCTTTTTCCTTCCTTCCTTCCTTCCTTCCTTCCTTCCTTCCTTCCTTCCTTCCTTCCTTTCTTTCTTCTTTTAACCAGGATAGCTCCAACCTGAACCAATTAACTGCGTCTACACAAAATCTCTGGAGTTCTGAATTTTCCTATCACTGGAGGATCAGAGAGGTTGCTTTCAAGTGAAAGACCTACAGCTTGGGGGGGGGGGAGAATCTGGAAATATAAATAAATAAATACTGACAAGTCACTTTGGAGAATAATATGGAGGTTCCTCAAAAAATTAAAACTGGAACTACCATATGAACCAGCCATTCCACCTGTGGATATTTATATATGAAGGAAATAAACTCACGATGTTGAGGAGATACCTGCACACCCATGTTCATTGCAGCATTATTTACAATAGTCAAGACATGGAACATTAAATGTCCATTAATGAGTGATGAATAAATAAATGAATAAAGAAAATGTGGGATATATACATATATCCATCCATACATACAAACAATGGAGTACTATTTATCCATAAAAAAGGAAATTCTGCCATCTGTGACAATATAGATGGATCTTGAGGGCATTTATGCTAAGTGAAATAAGTCAGAAAGAGAAAGACAAGTACTGTAGATCTCACTTACATGTAGAATCTTTAAAAAAATAAATAAAAAATTAAAATATTTTATTTATTTATTTGGTAGCTTTTATGTACCAGTCCAGGACATTATTCTAGAAATGTGGTATTTATTTTGAACAAAGCAGACGAAAACTGGTACCCTTGTGGATTTTACATTCTAGTGGGTGAGATAACATAAAAATTAGGTTACATAGTATTTTTAAATGCTTTGGGAAGAATAATAGGGCGATCAGGAATCCCAAGGAGGGTTAGGGAGACCTATTGCAGGATTAAATAGGGTAGTCAGGGAGCGCCTTCTTGAGAAAGTGCAATGTTAGCAGACCCTTGGAGAAGAGAAGGAGTGAGTCACGTGGACGCATATCTGGGGGCAGAAGGAACATCCGAAGCACAGGCTCTACAGCAGGCACATGCCCACGTGCTCAGGAAAGAGCAGGGAGCCAGCAGGAAGGAAAGTCATAGGAAATGAGGTCAGAAGGCACGATGGACCAGAAGCTTTCAGCCTTGAAGCCCCTGTAAGGGCTGTAGCTTTTACCCTGAGTGAAATAAGGAGCCATTACAGAATTTAGAGCAGACGAGTAACAGTACGTCAAATTGCTGACATGTTTTAGGAATACTTACCCTGTGAATTCATGGTCATATATTGCATTTTGGAACTAAAATGCAGAGATTGCCTGGTCTCATCATTGTTTCCAAAACCAGATAAGAAGACTTAAATCTTTCCTAAAAGAGTAATAAGAAAAGAAAGATGGGACCGTGAGCCACATCGACACCACCAATCTTACTGATCGCAGAGTGCACAGGAAACGGAGACTGGACTCACCTGAGAGCATCCTTCGTGTTCTCAGGAAGGATTTGAAATGGCCGAAGCAGCCTTGCTGTAAGATCCCTTGGGGTTTGGAATTAGCCCAAACTTAGTTTCTATGGGCCCAGAAATGCTAATTGGAACTTCCCAAAGTACATTTGATGTTGATTAATGATAAAAAGACCCCCCTACTCTGTTCCTTTGAGTAATAGGAAAACTGCCCTCTCTAGATGCTCTGAAATGCAGGTTGGAAGAATTGTCCTTTATCATACTGGAAAAGATCAAGGGGAAAAAGATACCAGCTCTTGTGAATACCTGGGTTAAATGAGTATAATCCAAGAGCCAGCCGGGCATACTCACTCCACCAAATCTGTAATAAGTCATTAAATTATAGTGGATCCTTCTGCAACTGGACACAACTCTACATTCTAATGATGGAACCAAACCAAAGGATGTCCTGAAGAAATAAACCTCCCCAGAAAATCACTTTCCAGCCCTCAAACTACACCATTCTCAATTTAGAGTTAAAAATACATACATACATACATACATACGTGTGTGTGTGTATATATATATCTATTTATATAGATATATATATTTCTATTTATATAGATATATATATATCCAATACCAACTTCTTCTATAGGCAGGTGAGGCAAAACCTGCCATTGAAAGCAGTAAAAAAAAAAAAAATGGCATGGAAGTACCATTTTGGAAGGAGGATGAAGAGAGATTGCCCAATACTTGGAATACACTTTGAGACTGAGTCCCATCATATATACAGAAAATTGTATGCAGTCCATTCCCCAAGGCGCAGTGATGAAATCCCCTGTGGAGTAAACAGAAAAGAGAATAAGCATCAAGACCCAACAGGACTGACTCGACCGGAATCAGAGAGGACTGGCAAGCTCACAGCAAAATCATAATACTGGTCACAAAATCCTCCCTGAGGCTGCCAGTTTCCAAAAGTGTAGCCAGAGCAAATCAGCATGTTGAAAGACAACTATGAGCGACTCAAACAATGAGGCGCTTTTTTGAAGGCATGGCACGATACAGCTCACCTACAGAGGTGCCGCGGATGGGGAGAAAAACGAACGTCTTCTACCGGGAGAGCGGGAAATCAAAAAGGTTGCAAACCCAAGGGTAATTTAAAGTAACACTCATTATCTTTCCAATTTTTAAAAGAAGCATTGAATTAGGCTCCTGTTAGCTAAAGATTTACAAACCCAGGCCAAATTCCAACAGCTTCAACTCCTTCCAGCCAGCTCCAGGAAGCTGCTGTACAAATTTTTGGGAAAGGAGCCTAAAGAGTTGGAACCACCTGGTTTCAGGGTTACTTGGGGGCATAGAGTTTGCTTGACCTGGTTCCTTAAGGGCCATAAAAATCAGAACCGGAATTTGCTAACCTGGGCCTTATTGCTGGGTGATAAATTGCCTGTTTTATTCCTGCCCTAGGTAAGGAAAGCTCCATTTTGCTTGTTAATTCCTGCACTGAGAATTGCCTCCTTAGTGATTTAGTCTAGAGACTGACGGAAGCACAATCTAGACAGACAATAAGCTTTGTTCTGCTGGCAAGACTGTTCTAGGAAACTCCCAGACCACAGTGAGGATATGAGAACCAGGGCCCTGGACGTCAGCTAAGGGGCAACGTACCCAGGGCCCTGAATATCAAGCATCTCCTCCAGGTTACCTCCTTCACTCAAGTTGGTGGGAGAGTGTCAGGGCCAGGGGAAATCATTACTGGCAAAGACATTGCCCAACACCAAAGAGCCCTGCAATCATCTTCAGCAGAGAAACAGTGATGACGTCTCTCTTCTTGAAATAGGTGGTCATTTTTTGGACTCTCCCTATAACTTCAGTTGAGTTGAAGAGCTGGGTCTTTCCAGAAAAACCTTGCAGATTGAAAAAGTCTATGAACAGAAGTTGCTGGTTTTGATTTGAGGCCCATGCCCAGCACACACACCGTCACAAACCAATGGGATCAACCAGCCTAAAGTGCACAGTATAAACACCCATAAGAAAATAAATGTTCTAAATAGAACCTGAGTATACCTCCATGCTTAACTGCAACTTCTACCCCTGTTGGGAGAAGAGCGTTCCACTAAGAGGGGCTTCAGATGACTTTCTAGTTATAATAAGGGCATTGCATTGCACTCTCAAAGCAATTTTAATAAGTCTCACTTATAACAGAGCAACCTTGACCATGAGCAGAGCAATAAGACCTCTGGCCTTGTTGTATGAACTCTCAGCTTCTGTCTTTATATTTTTTGGTTAGTTTGAAATTTAAGCACTTGACCTAAAGATAAGAGTTCATGTAGCCCAGTGTCAGTCTGCTTTTTACAGAGACAAGAGGCATCCTGTTCATTTTACTAAAAACTTTGTCTTTAAAACCAAGCAGAAGAGCCAGAGAAAGAGCAAGAGAAGAGACGGTGTCATCCTGAACACTTCTTACTCACAATAAGCATAATTTATTCTGTCAACATGTGAGTCATAGGATTTCATAAATTGTCTAATCCACCCTTCTTATTTTACATACGAGGAGATTAAGTGCTGAAGAGGGAAAATAACTTGTCCAAGGTCACACGTTAATGAATGTAAACATAATGTTAAAATCTATTCCCAGTTTCTAATCTGCTTATTGTTATTTAACTTCCTACTCATTCCTTCCATAAGAGTTAACAGCATCCCAAAATCTGTGTTAAAGAAAAAGCCGGGCATATTGCAGTCAAAAAGAAGGGAAAGATGGTTGAACCAGCCACATATCTGCCCTGGCCTGAGAGAGCTATTGCACCAAGCCCTGGCAAACAATGCCACCCTTGGGTAATTAGATAGCTCTGCAGGGGTGAGGGGGTGGGGTGACAGTTGCAAGGCCCAGGATGGTAACTTCACTTCCGCCCTTCCCTCTTTGCTGGGAAAAGAAAACTCGAGAATCAATCATCCTGCCATCTTACTCAGATACCATTTTTACCTACAACGATTCCTTCCATCATTTTTACCAACCTACAACGATTCTTTGCTTCTGTAGAAATTAGACTTTGAAATTAAAAAGTTGGTTCCCAGACTATCCAATGGCAATGTTCCAATTTCATGGGGCGAGTGGGCCCTTAGTTATCTGAATGTGTGGTGCTCATTTTCCTTGTGATTGGGTTATTGGGAAAGTCAGAGGTGCGATAGCGTGAAAACACTCTTCACATGCAGCGTGTCGCTGCTGTTAGGAGTTTGTCGATATTGGGTGTAGCTGGATGAGTCCTCCCTCACTTTTACTGAATTAGTATTTTTAACATTTTTCTTTTGGAGAAATCCCTTCAAGTTCCTGTTCCGATTCAATGTTTCTGCCTAATAGAATCTCCATCGTGTGTATCTGGGGCTCCTGGTTTAAAATAAATTTGAAATTCTATTCTTTACATCTATATTGAAGAAAATAGTTGATCTGTGCCAAGGTTTCTCAATGATAGCACTATTGACATTTGGGGTTGGGTAATTCTTTGTTGAAGGGGCTGTCCCGGGGATTGTAGGAGATTAGCAACATCCCTGGCCTCTACCCACTAGATGCCTGTAGCATTTCCCTTTTTGATTATGACAACCAAGAGTATCTCCATACATTCCAAATGTCCCCTGGGGGACCACAATTAACCCTGGTTGGGAACCACTTATGTAACTTGCTTCAGAAAGATACCCCAGGGGGCGCCTGGGTGGCTCAGTGAGTTAAGCATCTGCCTTCAGCTCCAATCGTGATCCTGGGGTTCTGGGGGCTCCCTACCCAGTGAGAAGTTTGCTTCTCCCTCTCCCTCTGCCCGACTCCCCCACTTGTGCTCTCTCTTTCTCAAATAAATAAATAAAATCTCTAATTAAAAAAATTATAAAGAAAACTACCCAGTAGAATATAAGTTCCATAAGAGCAGGAGTGGTTTTTTCATCACTATATTATGCACATAACAGGTGTTCTAAAAAAAATTGTGTTGATTGAATGAAGGACACAATTGGCATTAAAGGGAAAGCCTTGGATATAGACTATTCCAACATCAATCTGCCATTCCCTAGCTATGCCCTTTATCTAAATCACTTTGTCTCTCTCAATCTTATGGGCATAATATGTATTGCAGGAAAGGCTTTACCTTGACGCCACTCTCTTGTGAATTCCAACAAGAGTCTTTGTGCAAGATGCCTGTAACCTGTGAAATGACCTTTAGATCTGAAAGATAATGGAGGACAAATGTCTAAAAGCAGATGCTGAACTCCAGAGTAAAACCCAGATCAACTTAAAATAATGGTCCCTGCGTATCCTATCCCCAAGAGCTCTAAGCCAAGCTCTGTTTGGCCTTGAGGTGAGGCAAGGACAGAGGAAGGAAGCAGAGCTGGATCAAACCGCTCCAGAAAACCAGAGCGATGTGTCAGGCTGAGGAATGGGACAGGGCCTACCTATGGTTTCTTTACACAACATAAATTGTTCTACACCCACGTAGGTACTCAAGGAGAACAGTGTGTTCCTAAGACAGAAGGTTCAGTAGCAGTGAGGAGTGAAAACCTTTGAAGCCTTTACACTGAAAGACTATGATTTCCCCATTCCCCCTGTGATGTAAGCAAATCAATTGAAAATTATATATGTGTGTGTGTACATGTATAAAACCCAAATTTGTCTATGTTCTCACTCTCTCCCTTAAGCTGCCAGCTTTTCTAGAGGCCTAAGGGCATGACCAGTTAGCATGTTGGAGAGTCCAGTATAACGTGGTAGATATTGCGTGAAGAACGACCAGGGGTCAGGTTCTGTGCAGAAGGAGAAGAGATGCGAGGGTGGGGGGTGTCACACCTGTATATCAGAGGTAAAAAGACCTCAGTAGTGTGTGCAGGAACCTTCTGTGTCAGGTCCATTTCCTAATACATCCAGGGATCCCAGAGTTATCCGCAGGTGGATATTAATGAGCAAAAGGGCGAGGTGTCTGTGGCGCCACATGACGAGTTCTGCAGGAACAAGAGACGGTTGCAGCAGGATTCTTGCCCCACTGTGTTATGAACAGCCTATTAGTCAGGGCAGGGGGGCACTTGGCTTTTGTATGTCTCAGCTTCCTCACTCGGGAAAAAGAATAATGTTGCTTATCCTGCATCACTTGGAGTGCTGTTGTGGGGCAAATGCAGTAGGGAACTTAGCATTCATTTATGTGTTAATTTTTTACATATATTAATTAGTTGTTGTGTTAATCGGGATTCCCCAGAGAAATGGAAACAGCAAGATGTACCTGTGTCCACATATTTATACACATACATACATACTCTAGTTTTTTCTTTATTATTCAACTTTTTTAATTTTTCTGTTTAGACATGTCATACATGTCGTTGTAAAAACTCAAACTTAAAAACTGAGTGTCTCACTAATTCCCACCCAGAAGTGTAACTCCTTATGAATCCACATACATGTGCAGATTTATGTCTATGCTTATATTACTATAAATACAAAAAGCATGAATCACCATCCAATTGCAGGTTAGCAATCGTAGGATCCGGAGTAAGATTGCCCAAGAGTGGTGGCGAAGGCGAGGTTTCGCAGTGGTGTCTACAAACCAGCCTTAGTCAGCAGCATTGGCCATGCCCACATGTCTAGAGCCCGCTGGTTGGCTTCTGGCTCGGTGCGTTTCCATGTTGTCCCCTACCCTCGTAGCCAAAACCTGTCACGTTAATTATTGTGCAGGCCTTCCAAATGAAACATAACACTCCTACCTAAATCTATCACTTTCCAACTTCAAATAGTCTACAGTCTCTCTCTCTCTCTCCCTCTTTGTCCTTATATGCTACTTCTCCTTCCTCTGGAATTTGTCTGGAGTCAAATTCAATAGTGCCAGTATTACTGCCATGGTGAGTAATGACTTGTATCAAGAGCGGTCCCCTTATATGATCTGCTGAAACAGTCAGCCCCAGGTGTGAATGACCAGGTTAAAAAGAAAGACATGAAAGATGCCTGTCACAAGGGCATTTTTCTTTCTTTGTGTCATTGGGTATTTCCCCAGCTTGAGTTATTCATCTGAGACCTTCACTGTATTTTAGCTTTGTTTTCATAGCAATGGTACTATTATCTCCTTCCTGTTTTTTTTAATTAATTCACTTTTAAAACTTCAAGTTGTCTTAGCACTTCTATCATTGGCATAAATGGAAGGCAGCATCATCTGCTATACATGGAGGGCATAAAATAAATATGTAACCCTTAGTGGTTTCAATATATGCATAAAACATCTTTACCCTAGTTTGGGAAATATTGCTTGAATTGTCGAGCTAAAGAATCCACTGTGTTAGATTATGAATGGGATCGGAGGATTCTGGAGACATCCGCAAGAAAAGCTCTCTAAAAACTGTAAAAGTACAGGTTTTGCAAGACTCCTTGCACATATGGAATCACAGAGTCTTAGAACAGGGAGCAGAATTTAATCTGACCTCAGCCACGGAACCTGAGGGCCTGGAGAGGGAGCACCAGCTGTTCCCCTCGCAGGCGATGGCAGTAGAACAAAGTCAGCTCTCCTGACCTCTACCCTCTACTCTTCCTATAAACTACCTGGTGTTGGAGGTCAGCCAACCTCGTGTTTTACTTCTCCATGGTTGTGTAACCCACAACCCCAGAATTTAGTGGCTTCAAACAGCAACCAATTCATTTCCTCACAATTTTGTGTGTGAGGAGTGTGGGCAGCACTTGGCAGGATGAAGCCATTGCTCTCCATGGCATCAGGTGAGGTCATTCATTGAGCTCTAAACCCGGTTGGGCTGGAAGGTCTGAGAAGACTTCATTCCCATTTCTGGTACCTTCTGCTTCTCCTCCTGGCCTCTCTCTCCACATTGGTTAGCTTGGGCTTCCTCACAGTATGGAAGCCTTAGGATAATCAAACTGCTCACGTGGCATCTTGCTGCCTAAGTGTGAGGGAACGGTCCAAGACAAACAAAAGTGGAGACCACAGAGCTCTTAAGAACTGCCTCATTCTTGTTGATCAGAACTAGTCACAGAGCCAGCCAAAGTTCAAGGTCAGGGGAAATCAACCAAGGAGTAGAGTGACAAAGAATCTGCAGCTTTCTCGAATCCATCACATTGGGGTTCAAACCCCAGTTTGACCACTTGCCAGCTATTTTGCCTTAAACAAATTATTTAACCTCAATTCCCTCATGAGGAATAATGTACATAATAATATTTACCCATAAGATTGCTATGCGGATTCAAGAAAAAAGCATATAGAGTGATTAACCCAGTGTCAGGAAGATAGTAAGTGCTCAACAAATTTTAGCTCTTTTCCTCCCTGTCTACCAAAGGCTGATTTTCCTCCAATGTGAGGATGTTCAAGAACTTCAGTGTTGAGGGGCGCCTGGGTGGCACAGCAGTTGAGCGTCTGCCTTCGGCTCAGGGCGTGATCCCGGCGTTACGGGATCGAGCCCCACATCAGGCTCCTCTGCTATGAGCCTGCTTCTTCCTCTCCCACTCCCCCTGCTTGTGTTCCCTCTCTAGCTGGCTGTCTCTATCTCTGTCAAATAAATAAATAAAATCTTTAAAAAAAAAAAAAGAACTTCAGTGTTGAAAACCATGATCCTGGGATGGAATATTGACGCATAATAGAAACACTATCTACTAAAAAGTTAAGCAAAGGGGAAATGTCCTCAGATATCAGTCTCGCAGTCCTCCCAGACTAAACCTATGTCCAAGCCAAAACAGAGGCAATGAATTGAAAGGTTTATCTTCAGAAGCTGAACTTTAAACATTCCAAAGCCCTATGGAAGAAAACAGAACTATGGAGCCAGGCCATAGCTGTTTTTGAGTCTGATCTCCAAATGATAATTTCATTGATTGTTATGTTTATTTCAGTTCCTAAATCTGCTTTGTGTCTTCAACAGAATGAATACTGAAGATATTCCCTCTGCTTGCATTCAAATCCCAATAATTTTATTAAGCTGGGCTGTTTATTAATAAAGCACTGGAAATTTTTGCTTGGTAAAGAAATGCATCCTATACTTTAGGACAATAGTTCTCACCTAGGGATGGTTTTGCCCCATCCATCCAGGGGACATGTGGCCATGTCTAGAGACAAATATGTTGTCACAACTGGGGAGGGGGGGTATTTTTGACATCTAGAGGCTGGAGGCCAGGGACGCTGGGAAACATCCAACAGTGTCTACAACAGCACCCCACAACAGAGGATTTAATGGCCCAAAATGTCAATAATGCTGAAATGGAAAAGCCCTGGTCTAGGACATCACTGCATTGCAACTTGCTCTAGGAACGTATATAAAATTTATACGGAAATAGGCTAACTTGGAATCCTGTCTAGCTTTTAGTGGCTGAAGTACCAAATGAACTGTATGACCTTGCCAATTACGTAACATCCATTGTAGGGACTCCGAAGCATGTGGCAGGGGGCGGAAGTTATATTGTGAGAAGTGATTGCTTCCCCTGAAACATGTATTCCCAAGTGCTGGCTTTTCAGTAGTTTTTGGTTAGTTTGTAAGATCATGATAAAAGGATGTTGGAAACAGTGTAAAAACAAATCCAGACAACAAATGGAGAAGGTAACAAAGGAGGACACCCTTTTTGCATATTTGCTGCTCCCAACCCAGCCCCACTCCACTCCCAAGTGTGACATCACCTCTACCCCCCACCCTAAAACTTGAGTGTGCTTTTGCTGGTACCTAAGAAAAGTACCAGAATGTAAGTTCCTTCTTTATGTCCACATCCTCCAGCACTTACCAGCCTGACAGGAAATGACTACTTATTAGTTATTGAATGAATGAAAAGAGAAAAGAACTAACGAACCAGCCGTGCGTCCAAACACATAAATGAGCAACTTATTAATTATTGTCACAATAAACCAGCAGTGCAATTTTTTAAGGTGTCTAAAGCAAAGTCATAGAATTAAGATCTGAGATTTTGAAAAAGACCTGTATATTTTGGAAAATATCTTCACATTAAAATCTGAAGAAAAAAAACACAACTTTCTAGAAAGCGAGTGAAGGAAAGCCTCGTAGCAATGAGAATGAGTGCGGGACTTCTCCATGAAACTATGGGGATGCATTTCACAGAAATCACAGTGAGTGAGAGAAGCCAGACACAGAGGAAAACCTCCCGAGTGATGCCATTTGTCAAGTGGGGTTTCTCGGCCTTGGCATTAGTGACATTTGGGACCAGATAACTCTGTGTGGTAGGGGACTGTGCTGTGCATTGTAGGGCTTTGCAACGTCCCCGGGCTCACTAGGTGCCAGTGGTACCCACTCCCGCACTGTGACAGCCGGCCATGTCTCCAGGCACTGCCAGATGCCCCGGCAGGTGAGGCTCGCCCTCCACCGAGCCTCTGCTACAAAGCCATCTATGGTTAGTAGAGTGGTTGCTGCCCAGGAGAGGGTCCAACAGGTGTTTTTGAGGGTGCTAGGAATATTTTTTTATCTTGGTCCTGGCTAATTTTGTGTTCTGTTTTGTTAAAAATTCATCGAGCCAAACGCTTATGTTTTGTGCATTTCTGTCTGTATCAACTTTGCCTGGAACAACATAAACGAGGCTATAAGAATAGAGAAACAACTTTTCAACAGCTAAGAGGGCAAAAGGTTTGGGCTAGTGGAAGAATCTTGTACAGGAGTCAACATTTTCCAACAATGCAGGTTTATTTCTCAACGTTCATTACTATTGCTGAAGCGTAAGTAAGGTTTTCAAAATGTGATTTGGAAAGAAAGTAATTTCCCAGCTCATCTTTAGAGGCAGAAAGCTAGTGGAAAAACAGAAGCGTATGACCGCCCGATAGCCAGCACGTCCTCTGGGCAGCCCCTACGCTTGGCCCACAGCCTCCGAGGTGGAGTTGCACACACATGTGCAGATTACATTGTTGAGATTATCAAGAAAGGGTTCCGTTTGTCAAACGTCCCTTCCTTGCTCTGATAACTGTCAGGTTCTTGGGCTGCTATTGTCCTTCTTGTTCTCACAGTGAGTCATTGCTGTAACTAAAATAAAATCCTTCTTTGAAATGTCTCTGTTGATACGCTCTGGGAACCTTTACACTTGCCAGGGCCCAGAAATCCTATTGAAATGACCTCTGAGAGCCTTGTCAGATCCTTTCCTTATGTAGGAATTTTGCTTTATCTATTACTGTTTTAAATCAGTAGACCAACGGCTCGAGCTGAGATGCATTTTTACTCTTTAGGGATTATCTTTGCCACATGGTGATTTTAACGTAACCGATCTGACATTGAAGTCATTCTATTTTAACATCTGTGCTAAGGGAAAAGTTAAGACTGGAGAGCTGGTGCTTGGATGGTTTGGAATAGGCTCGGGACACTGTTTTTCTGGAATTCCCTAAGGGGACATTCTCTCAACTTTCCCACTCTTTATTTTCTCCCTTGGCAAAGTAGGTTCTATAACTTGGTGCCTGATCCACAATTTCACTGAGCTCAAGGACATACACAGTCACAGAAGTACAAAGCAAGTGTTCTTTGAAGGTTAAGATTTCTAGCGACTTCGTGAAAAGCTACAGTAAGAGCTATTCTTGCAACGACAAAAACTAGATCATGCGTCTTCTGGGCAAATTATATCTAACTGCCCTCGGGTTCTTAGCTGTGTTTCTGGAAAAGGCCCATCCATGTGGTCCCAGGCCTCCAAGAAGATGACACAAAAGTCTAGAGATCTCTTATTCCCTAGTGGCAGTAAGCTACCTCCCTTTAAAAACACACAACATCCAAATTAATGGAACAAGTGAGAAGTTGGGGGAAAGAATCATGCCCCAGATTTCCACATCTCAGAGATAAAACATGAAGTTTCCTGACTTAACACAAAATGATGGCCCTATTAACCTGGGGAAATGATGAAAATGTGTCCCAAGACACATTTCTTCTTTTGAATCAAAAGATGTTATGAGGGGTGCCTGGGTGTCTCAGTTGGTTAAGCATCCAACTCTTGATTTCAGCTCAGGTTGTAAGCTCAGGGTTGTGAGATAGAGCTCCATGTTGGGAGGAGTCACTTGAGATTCTCTCTCCCTCTCCCTCAGCACCTTCCCCCACTTGTGCACTCTCTCTCTATCTGTCTCTGTCTCTCAAATAAGTAAATAAAATCTTCAAAAGATGTATTGAAAGCAGTTATGACTGCCAGAGGCCCAAGTCCAACCATACTCATTCATTTATACTCATTCATTGTTCGTGGTTGCTTTTGAGATGTGACCTCACAGCTGAGTAGTTGTGACAAAGACCACAGGACCACAGAGACATGAATATTTGCTATCTGCCCTTTACAGAAAAAAATGTGCTGCTCTGCTATGATTAGAAGGTTTCATTTTATCTATGAATTGTATTTTTAATTGTCAGAATAATATAATTATTATCTTCATTTTTAGTTTTATTCTTAAAGAGTAACAGACTTCTCCACCCCCTGCACACACCCCCTGAGATCTATCTACTTGTAAGTTTCCCCTGGAATACATTTGTGGCAATTTGGTATTTTTCTCTCTTCTCACCGCTTCCAATCTCACTCTTGCTCGCTTACTCTTGCTTCCTCTGCCTCCCCACTCATCTTGCCTTCCTTTTTCTTTCCAGCTGTCCCACTTTCTTCTACCTGCCTCTCTGTAGCCCTGGTAAAGAGAAAGGACTTTTGATAAGACAAAGAAACAGAACAAAGACATGGGACCTTCATAATACATCAACACATGTCTGTAAGAGATGATCCTTATTGCTTATGGATATATTTGTCCTGAAAGATGCTTCAGTGTAAAGACTCAGAAGGACACAAATATTCTCAGGGACCATGGGAATCTGCAATGTTATAAACCCCCTATAGCTGGAGACAACCCCGGTGGTTAGACAAGGCTCCTGAACTCTTCTGCCTCTGGATCATTTTCTATTCTCCTCTCTCCCTTTGTGAGTTTGTGTTTGGAGGTTAAGACAATACATTCTTCCTATCAACCGTCTTGAGTTTCCTCTGCCCTGACCACCAGCTTCTTAGTGAATATAGATCTTTTACAGAGCTGGGAGCACCTTCGAATGGTTAGAACAAATCAATGGCTGTCCAGAATGTGTGAAAATGGAATACCAAGCTTAGGTGTGCTTTCTGCCGAGCTACGCAAGAATAGGAAGTTCAGGCACATGGTTATCATACAGAAAGAAATTTCTGGATTGGAACCATGTGTGCAAAGGCCTAGTACCTGGAGTAAATTAAGACTATGGTAGTGCTAGATGAATGCCATTAAAATCCTGCAAACTACCCACCCGGTTTCATGAGGAAAAGCTCAATGCAAACAAGCTATTTCCTAAGACCTATCATATAATTGATAGCTGTTTAAAGAGTTTATAGCCCAATGGCCTCTACTCTCACAGCTGATTCCTCTTCGAGAATCCATACTTGGTACAAACCCCCTTCAATGGCCCCAGGAAACCAAAGACCCCCCATCTTACCAATTCACCAGGGACGTTTAATAGAATAACTCTTCTCTTGTCAGTGTTGATAATTATTTGGACATATTTTTCTGTGGGGACTTAAACTGTGTTCTAACCACATGTTTACAATCCCTGTCACCAACAAGACTGGGAGTTCCTTCAAGCCAACCACTTCTTCACCTTTCTGTGTCACCTCACCTCACACCAGGCCTGGTTCCCACCCTCGCTGATGGTGAATGGATGCGGCAATTGGTTCATTAACCAGAGAAGAAAAGCTACCCTTCGTTTCGTGGACTGGGGATAGGGCTAATGATGATGGGCGTAAGAACAGCCAGCTAACTTGCAGAATTTCCTTGCAGTCAGGCAGGAGAGATGAAGGCCAGTCTCTCAGCCTGGGGGCAAGTGGAGGTGGGGGGCACCACACACAGCTGCTCAGAATTTTGCTTGTGTGGCATTGGTTTAGGGCCAAACTGTTGCACTTTTTGCAGACTCAGCCCCATAAACGGACATTTTCTGGACCAAAGCTCTCTGCTCAGATCCTTCCCGCCACTCTGACTACATTCGTCCCAATCACGTCACTCTGCGGGCTGAAGAAATGCAAGGCCTTAGAGAAGATGAAAGGACATCTTTAGGCAAGATGGCTCACATGTCAGCCTCACAACTGCCGTGAAGGGCACATGAAGATTGTTTGCAGTGCTTTTTAGACTCTTCCTTTCCTGCTGGGAGTACCAAAACTCACATCAAGTTATGTTGGTATGGTGGCGGTGATCTTGAAAGAAAATTTTATTTTCAAACGAACACGTGGGAGAGAACATTCTTTTCCTTTTGAGCCTGGCCCCTTTTCCCCAATCCAGTGGCAGTGTGACTGAGCCACACTCGTTCCCATCTGTTTTGCAGCTGCTCAAGGAAGGAAACTGGGATCCTTTCTAGCACTGGGGCTGCACCAGGCCTGAGTTACTTATACGTTGCTTTTGGCACTCATTTCTCTAAGCTCTCAGCCTATTTTCAAATAAGCCCCTGAGATTCCTTTTTTTTTTTTTTCAAAGAAAAACATTCTCCACATTCCCATCTTCATTTGGGCACAAAGATGGGAGCATTCCCTTTGTCTCTAGCCTAGTGTTTTTGTTCAATTTAACAGAAGTCTCTTGAGCACCTACCACATGGCCAGACTCAGCCCTGTGTGTTGTAGGAAGTCTGAAGCTGCATACAGCATAATCCTCGCCTTCCAGGACCTCGCGGCCTCTCAAAGTGGATACCAGTGAACAATTCATTGTAATACAATATAATAAGTGCTTATATAAGTACCCAAGTGCTGTAGAAGATAGAATAATTAGATTCCCTCTCTTCTTCTGCCTCTCACCGCCCCACCCCTGCTCTTGCATGCTCTTTCTCTCTCTCTAGAAGGAGGAGGAGGAGAAGGAGAAGGAGAAGAAAGAAAATGATGATGACAGAATAATTAGTTCTTTTTGGGGTGACAGAGAAGGCTGAACTCAAGTTGGTGTTTTAGGGGATAATCAGAAGTTTGACAAGCAAAGACAATAATATAAGTAAATATTTGTATCTTTTATTATGTGATTTATAAGAATGTATACCTCTAGCCTATACCATTTATTGAGCACATATGATGTGGCAGGCATCTGCTGAAGGATTTATATACATTATCTCATTTATTTCTCATGGTAATTGTTATAATAATAGCAAACATATTTCTAATACTTGCTGTGACTGGCACTTTATATATAGACATAAAAGAAATGCAATGGAATCTTTAGACTTTTTTTCACATTTCTGTGGATTACTACTCTGAGAATCATCAAGAGGAAAATATTAAGCATATTTTCAGTGCTTCTAAACTTTTACTACGTCAAAACCACGCTTAATCTATAGAAGACGAAAAAGAAAGGAAGCATGAAGGGAAGGAAGGAGGGAGGAAGAAAAAGAACAGGATGTCCTCTTCCCTGTCCTTGGTAAAGATCTATAATGAACTTTCTCATGATCTTCTCCCAAACTACATAGAATCCTGCTGGCAAAAGTCTGCTGACATCAAGCCACATCAGTGCTTGGCTAAAGCCAACCCTCTTGGTTCCCATCTGGAATGGAGCCTCGGAGCCAGCATTGCTCTACAGCTGATCTCCAAGATAGTCTGTAACTTGGCTTTGGACTTAGTTTTCCTTGGTATGTTGGTAACTTTCACCATTAATTCTAAAAATTCTGTGTTTGTATTGGTATTGACACAAATTGGGAGGATTCATTGGAATGATGAAACAATGAGGAATATTTTTCACGTGGTGACAGTTGCTTATTTTCCGTACAAAAACTATTCTTTCTAGTTTTCACTCTTCTTCATCCAAATCCAGAGTATAAAATGAAGTGAAATAAGACTGCCTTCATGCTACAAAAACAGGACCATTTCATGGGTTACAAAAGTCATTCAACTGACAGTTTGATGTCATATGTTTGTCACTCGATTGTCCCAACGTGGGAACCACCACGTTAAAATATCTCCATATCCAGTGATCAACCCTGCCAGCATGACACCCTTCAGAGGAACTCTTTACGGCACCTTCAGAAAAGACCCTCAAAATTCGGTAAACTCCTCACGGTGCGGCTCACTGGACACACTCCTCTTCCAACCAAGGATGATTTGGTTCTAGAGCTTGCCACCTGATCTCTTCAGAGAAGCTGGAAACTCTAGTCTGGAAAGCTCCTGACTCATTTTCAAAAGCCTGCCCAATGAAGTCAGAAACTTCCATAGTGTCAATAGCCATAAAAATAGACTTTGCCTATTTGCACAGAGAGTCTTGGGTCCAGATAACCTTACCAGAGATCAAGTCAATCACAGAACATATTGCATGGTGCACTGGGTGTTATACACAAATAATGAATCATGGAACACTACATCAAAAATGAAGCATATACTGTATGGTGACTAACATAACACAATAAAAAATCATTTAAAAAAAAGTGAATCCAAATATTTAGCTAGATTGATTAAGAAATATCAATACACAGATATGCCCCTCTTCTCTTTTTTTCAAAGAATCTTCCCATAGCTCTACATGGGGAGGGGGCAGGGAGGATAGATTTTTCAAAAGGCAAAGCAAACATTATTTTTGAACCTTGTTTTATTTGCTCTTGGTTATCTCCTATGCAAAAACACTGTTTCTTGGTTTTGGTTTCTTCTCTTCATTTGGGTTTTCAATATTGCCCCTTATTTGTTACCATTTCCTCCCTATTTTATGGGATTATTTTGTACATCCTTTAAAATCTCAGATTAATTTAGCAACCTCAAGAATTTTGAGGATGCCTGAGTGTCCACAAAGCACAGCTTTGGTGACTCTGTGGCCTCACCATGATACAAACAGCCCTGTGATTCCCCAGGAAGTAAAGAGCATCATTGAGAGAAAAGGGAAGTAGCTTTGGGAGCTAATCTAAGTATTCATTGAGGTTCTTAAATGTGAGCTCTCATTGCAGGCTCCAGATTCCCCCAGAATGAAATTATATTGAACATTCAACATTTTTCAGAGTTCACCTTCCACTTTAAAGAAGAGGAAGAAAATTGTTTTGGCAATGCAGATGTCTATTAGTATACACATCAAGAATGATGGGAGCACGTCTTAAAAGGAGAGAGAGAGTTTTTTTAAAAAGTATGTAGAAAACAGCTCCCAGAGAAGTAATTTTTCAATTTCCTTGATTTGTTTAGTGGGAAATTGCTCTCCAATTTATTATAATTTGAAAAGACAATGAATTCTTCATTTGGAATTAATATAAAAATGACTGAAAGGCCTCTTGCTTGTCTCACAATTTACAACCTGTTTGGATAAAGCATTTTGAGTCATGGATCACTGTTAAAACCCAAGACTTAGTGAAGGCTGGTAATGCTTCCCATATGGTTTTCCCTAAATGATAATTATAGCTCATTCCGAACTACAAATTATATACACTAAAAATGTTAATTTAATTTAGGGTTACTGACTAGATTTTTTTCTTTTCTAAAAGCAGGTGTAATAAGAATTACATTGTCTGAATATGGTTAGTAATGCTAGGCATGATGAATTGGTATAACCAGATTATTCCTGAATTTGACTTGATTTTGCGGAATCTGCTTGCAAATGTTCAGCCTGGTGTGCATTCTCCACGATTTATCCTGAATGGATAAAACACTAATGAGGAAAATCAAAACAAATGCTTCTCCTGGACTCTCCAACAAGGCTGTTGGACACAGTCTATCTAAGACAGGAGATGAAGAGGATGGAGTGGAAAAGCCATCTCCATGTGACTCCTTGGCATTTCATCATCAATCAGCATGAAGTCAGAAACATCACTAAGTATTGAAGTTGAAATTAACTGCAACCTCTGACGGAAGAGGACTTACTTAGAACCGTTCAGTTAGTTTCTGTAATGAAATATGGCAATGAATTAGCTACGATGGTCTGGAGAAAGGTGCTTAATAAGAAAAACTGCTCATATTAAGAAGCCAAGTTCTTCTCATGTTTATTTTAGTGACTCCTCCTCTTCCTTTCCCCTCCTCCCCCCTAAAGCCGTCTTTTCGTGAAGCCATCATGGCTGACAACAGAGACAAATTGTTTGGAAGAACTTTAATTACACTCAAAATTTGCAAGGTGTCAGGAGCCTTTGTAATTGTTAAAGTCCAGAGGCCCTCAGAAATCAGTATTCAGGGGCGTCTGGGTGGCTCAGTTGGTTAAGGGTCTGCTTTTGGCTCAGGTCATGATCCTGGAGTCCTGGGATGGAGCCCCACACTGGGATCCCTGCTCCTTCTCTCTCTGCCCCTCCCCCTGCTCCTTCTCTCTCTTTCTCTCTCTCCCTCAAATAAACAAAAGCTTTTTAAAGAAATCAGTATTGGGAAAAGAGGCAGACTGTACAAGGGTTAGGGGTTGGGGTTTTGCAGCCACACTACTTGGGTTGGAAACTGGCTCCCCACACTTACTACTGATATCTTGAGGAAGTCACTTGGTGTGAGCCTCAGTTTCTTCATCTGTCAAATGGGTATAATAATAATAAAATGTATGTCATGGGTAGGTATTATCACATCAAAAAAAGCTAGAATAGAAGAGAATCTGATACCTAGAAATAATCTCTCAATGTTTACTGCCTTAGTGTAGGAAAAAATTTAGGATGAATTTTTAAAATGTAGATCTCTGGATTCCCACCTTGAGAGATTCCTACTCATGAAATTTTAATCAGAGCCGAGATATCTGCATTTTGACCAACATCCCAGGTAGGCCAGAGCCGTACTTCAAGTGGCACTGATTTGGCCCAACCCCCTTATTTGGAAGACAAGAAAAATGAGTTCTAGAAGGTGAAATGCCAGTGTCAAGGTCACACAGCCAGACAGTGATTCACCCTACAGAGATCTCAAGGCCCTCATCTTCCATTCTCACATGGTCTCCATCAGAGCTGCCTCTGTTTATGGAGCCTTTACTAGGAGGTCCTTAACCAGAAGGGCACATCAAACACTTAAAGAGCCTTTCCAAATACTCAGGCCCGAGGCCCAGTCCAGACCTGCAGAATTTGATGACAAGTGGCAGATCTCATATCTGAACCCAGTGCTCCCAGATTGTTCCATAGTACCAGGTGTAAATCTTGTATTAGCTTCTCATACTCATCTCAGGAGAGAGCTGAGGGCACACACTTTAACTCAGATGTGAGTCATTTTTCTTTCCTAACCATACTGCTGGATCATGGAACTATAATAGACACAAATTATTAACTGTAAATACATTTTCGGTTTATTTCTCATCCCTTCACCCTATGGGAAACTGGCATTGGCCACTGCCCAGGCAAAACATTTTGCCTCTCCCCCTCAGTCTCCTAGGGCCTTTAATAGATTGGTGTCATCCAGTGGTTCTCAGCTGGGGTCATTTGGGCCACCCAGGGGACATTTGGCAATGTCTGAAGACATTTTTGGCTGTCGTACCTGGGGGGAAATGTTATTGGCATCTAGTAGGCGGAGGCCAGGAATGCTGCTAAATGTCCTGTAATACACAGTTCATCCCCTGCAATAAAAAAGTTATATGGACCCAAAATGCCATTGGGAAGTTAAGCTAGTCAGAGGGAGGAAGGACTCAGAAAAGGCATTTATGTCAGAAAGCCATGAGAACCACTTCTAGAGAGAAAAGAACTCATGTGGAAAAAGAGGGAGTGAGTAAGAGAAGAGTGGAGCCTACCATTTGGGAACATCGAAGAGTGTCTAAAGAGAATATTGAGTGGAAGGGAGAAAGAGACTTCCAGCAGCTTCAGGGTGTGAGAGTGTTAGCAACTGAGAGGAAAGGGTGCTTTGGGGTAGGAATTGAATCTTTCCCAATGTCCCTTTATATATGCGAGTTAAGATTAGATGCCTTGCACGGTCGGTATCTTTAAATTTGATGCTGCTCTAAGACTGGGCCCGTGGATTGCTGCCTTATATTATAATTATAGAACAGTCCTTGGACTTAGAACCCCTTCTTAAAGGTGATAAAAACTAATCTTAAAGTGTCAAAATTATTTTGCGTTTTCCTTATTGAAGCCTTGGGTGTATGTATGTATATATATATACATATATATGTATATATATATACCACAGACAACCCAAATGCTTTTTAGGGAGAGAAAGAGCAGAAAGGTAGCAGAAGCAAATCCAAAGACCCAGAAAACTCTAGTAGCAACTTTATGCTTTGGCTTTTCCCATTGTTTGGTCATTAAGTAACACACTGATTAAAGGCCGTTAACTATCTTGTTGACTCTAGAAAACCAAATAACCACATAATTTATCAGTAAAACCCTTAGGCTGATGTGGACAGAACTTTCTGGAAATAGGGCCTGTGGGAAAGAATATCCCCTTCCTAGATCATTGCAATAATGGCCCGAAGTGAATCATGCCTCCCTGTCCATGCATTTCTGCAATAGGATATTGCCATTCTGCCCTACCCCCTACAGTCTTTGCTAGTCTGGTGACTTCTCTTGACCAACCAAACGTGCTAGTCTGGTGACTTCTCTTGACCAATCAAATTAATGTACAAGTTCTGCGCCTCAGCCATAAGAGACTTTGCAGCTTCAGTTTCCACCATCTTAGAACCCTGAGACCTCCATGCTATGGAGATGCCCCATCCAGCCTGTTGGAGCATGGCCGGGGGTGGGGGGGCTGTAGTGGAAAGCTGAGACACCTTGCCCATCAACAGCTGGCACCAACTGCCCACCATGTACATGAAGTTCTCTGGGCCCTTCAGCCCCAGTCAGTCTGCCACATAACTGCAGCTACACGAGCCACCTCAGGCGAGAACAGTAAAAGAACCACCTCGGTTGCCAGCCCTCCAAATTGGGAGAAATAAGTCATTGCGGTTGGGGATGATTTGTTTCTCTGAAATAAGTACCTGAAAGTTTCCCCCAAAGGCCCCAGGATTAAACTGATTTAGGCAAGGGTGGCTTGTTCCAAAAGTGAAGGTAGCTGTATTTCCAACCCCCCTCACATTGTGCCCATTGTGTTTCCGCTTCTCCTGGGCCCACAACAGCTCAGTGTGGATCCCAGGCTTGCCCTAAGCAAAATGGTGATGTCAATATAGGGTGTCTGTGGCCCTTTCTACTTTCTTGTTAGGTATTCTTCTTCCCTCTTGGCAGGAGCTTCTGTCTTCCCACAGACACCTCCAAGATGCCCGGGCCCCCAACAGGGCAGCTTGTACCACTAGCCTTCTACCAGTTGGAGCTCCTCCTTTTTCTTGCCCACAAAAACTTTTCTTCCCTAAATATCCTGCTCCTACCTCACTGTCACAAGGAAAATGGTCCAGATCTTTCGAGCTACTAAGATGTGAATGACTGATGGAACGTTCTCACGAACATTACTATTAGAATGCTATATACCTCAGACACACACAACCTCTAACTTCCCATTGACTGGTAAAGGAGACACATGAGGAAAAAGAATGACTTTCCCAAGGTCGTGGAGCTAATAAAGACAGAGCTTAAACCTTTCAGACTCCAAAGACGGCACTTTTCTAGTATTTAACATTGCTGGGTCTATAGGTGTGACCTGGGATACTTAGTTTCAGAAACTGCGTCAAGAAAAGGAAGGAAATAGTTTGGAAAATGCCAAGCATTCGTGAGGTGTCCAGGGGGTGCTCATTGTCCGTAAAGCACTTTCCAAGCCATTGTGGGAGCCACATATAAGAACCACCGAGGATTTGTGAGCAAGTGGGTGCATGATACTTGTTTTCCCCTGAAAGGTCGCTTTCCCAGCAGCCTTGGAGAATAAATTAGGATATAGAGTGAGCAGCTAAGAAGCTATTTCAGTGTACCAGGTAAGAATAGGCAGACCTGAACTAAGGCAGGGTAGAAAGTCTAGAAGATGCATAGAGGTGAAATTCACAGAGTTGGAGTGACATTTTGGGGCCTAGGATTTAAAACCTCCTCTGTCTGGTGACATATAATAATAAGCCTTTGCAATGGATTAGCAAAGTGGAGCCAAACTCTGGAATCAGTCGGAAGTGGATTTGCATCTTAGTTCTATCCTCTTTAATAGCTGTATATGTTTGAGCAGAATACTTGACCTTTCAAATCTCAATTTCCTCGTATGTAAAATGGAGATGGGATAACATTACCAGCTTCAGAGGCTGTTGTGAGGATTGATTATGACCATGTAGGCAGAGCACTAAGCATTGTGCTTGAGTATCGTAAATACCCAGTAAGTGGTAGTTATTTTATTATTATTGTTCTGCTTGTATTCGAGTATTTGAATGTTTTCGCCACTTACAAGCTTCTTTTTTTAAATTTTATTTACTTATTTGAGATAGAGAAAGAGAGAGAGAACATGGGGTAGGGGCAGAGAGGGAATCAGACACCCTGCTGAGCAGGGAGCCCAATGTGGGGCTCGATCCCAGGACCCTGGGATCACAACCTGAGCTGAAGGCAGACGCTTAACCGACTAAGCCACCCAGGCTCCTCAAGCTTTTTTTTTTTTTTTTTTTTTTTTTTTTTTTTTTTTT
>NW_024423786.1:24507892-24760003 GCF_017311325.1 Ursus maritimus
TTTTTTTTTTTTTTTTTTTTTTTTTTTTTTTTTTTTTAAGGTAAACTCTACCCTCCAATGTGGAGCTTAAACTCACAACCCCAAGATCAAGAGTCACATGCATTGTGGTGCCTGGGTGGCTCATTTGGTTAAGCATTCCACTCTTGCATTTGGTTCAGGTCATGATCTCAGGGTCATGAGATCAACCCTGGTGTCGGGCTCCACGTTGAGTGTGGAGTCTGCTTGGGATTCTCTTCCTCTCCCTCTGCCCCTCCCCCTGCTCTTCTCGTATTCTCTCTCAAAATAAATTAATTAAATTAAATTAAATTAAATTTAAAAAAGAGTGGCCTGCTTTACTCACTGGGCCATCCAGGCACCCCCCACCCCCCACTTGCAAGCTTTTGTTACGTGTCTATGGTCTTCTTTGCTTTGCCTCCATTTGTGTGGTAACATTGGGGTATGTTTAGATGATTGGTCAAGTACCGTGGGGGTCTTTGGGAAAACTATAAATATCATCATGAATGTTCCCAACTTGTACCCATTTTGTATAGTAGCCTGACTACTGTAAGCTGTCTCGCTGAGTATCTAGCAGTACCCTAGGATCTGTACCACACATATTGTGAAATAAGGAACTCAATTATCTGAGAAACTTGGAACATCTCCGTTCCGGATTTCACTCTGGAAATTTGCCTTGAGAAATTAGCCTGTTTAATGGGGAAGGTAGCAAGCATATTCCCTCCAGCAGTAAACTTCTCTGAAATATCAAAGTTTTGCCTAGTGTTTGAATTGAGTCATACATCAAGAAAAACACATTGCATTCCTTTGACATAAGACAAACGCCATATGTTAAGTTTATTTTTAAGTGGTGGGTAAGAACCGGGAGACCATGTTCCAGTCTGAGAAAATATCGATGCCGCGGTGTCAGCAAGGCAGGTTATGTTTTAATTCGTACCTGCAGATTACCGAATGAAAAATGAACCCACATCCACAGCCTGACGTCTGTGTAAATGGTGCATAGGGACGGAGGGCTGTCTACCTTCCTCACTGTTCTTGGGATAAAGTAAATACTGAAGGGCTTGACGTCTTTCCTAAGCCTAACAAAGCTGGCCCAGCTGGTGCCCAGATGCACTGCTGAGTGGGTGGGGGGTCCCAGGGGCTGGGGAAGCAACACAAACGCAAGAAGATGCCTTAGAGTTTAGGGGACCTAGGAGAAATGCTGGAAAACCCCTGCTTTTACCCAGGATTGTTCTTGAACGCAGCTGAAAAATGGGCAAGCAGTTGGAGTTTGGGGTGTCCCTTTACTGTCCCCTTTCTGGCCACCTTGCCGGCCCCTCCCTACTCCATAGCACATCCTCTTCCTTCATAGTGTTCATGGTCTCACTTGATAAGGTCACCAAGGCACTTTGGAAGTATCTCTTGAACCTAAAAATGCACGTATGTCACCCTCAGCTCTTCCCAGTTTCCAGCCCAAGCCTACACTCATCCTCATACCATTCTTATACCAACACCTGGGCAAGGGGGTTTGGTGGCATGTTTGTCATGGCAAGCAGCTGGAAGCACCTTCAGTGGCCAGGAGGAGATGAAATAAAGCGTGGTGTTCTTATATTGGTTCTGAGTTTTCTCCTTTGTCACATGGGACCCATATTGGCTGCTTATGTCATGGAGTTCCGTGAGGATTCAGTAAGAACGCTTCCAGGCAAATCGTCAACAGACCATAAATCATTGCAATGATTATGATTGCTGCATGGAATAGTAGCGAGGGACCTATGCATGATCCCAGGGTCCTGGGATCGAGTTGCACATCCGGCTCCACAAGCAGGCTTCTCCCTTTCCTGCTCTCCCTGCTTGTGCTCTCTCTCTGTCAAATAAATAAATAAAATCTTTAAAAAAAAAAAAAAAAAGAGGGACGTATGTTCTTCTGTAACAACTGATAGTAAGGGAAGGGAAAAGCAAGTGTGAAATGACAAGCCCAGTATATACCATTTATATCTATATTTTTATATTCATAACACCATCAACGGACTACCATGAACACACTTGCCCAACTTTCAGCCCTTATTTGGACAAGGCCCTCAGCCAGTCAGTGGAACTGGAAAATAAAAATGTGCAGAAATTGCGTGTATATATTTTTAAAACCCCACAAAACAATATTCTTTGGATATGCATATGTGTATAAAAAGAGAAAACGAGGGTCCCTGGGTGGCTCAGTCAGTTGAGCAACTGACTCTTGGTTTCAGCTCAGGTCGTGATCTCATGGGTTGTGGGATCAAGCCCCATGTCAGGCTCCACACCCGGCGGGGAGTCTGCTTGAAGATGAAAATTCTTTCCCCCTGCCCCTCTCCCCACTCACACTCTCTCTCCCTCTCTCCAAAATAAATAAATAAATCTTAAAAAAAATAAAAATAAAAACAGAAAACTGTCAGGAAAAGCACAGGTCAAACTCCTAAAGATGTCAAGTAGATAAAGTTTGGAGGGTTTTGTGTTTCTTTGATCTTGAAAACAAGGAGGCGGTATGGGTTGGGCTTGGTGGAAGGAACAATCTGAGTCTTATCTATAGTGCTTTCATTTTGCGTAGGAATAAATACTCATGCGTTATCCGTGCCATTAAAAATACTTCAAAGTAGAAAGAGTAACGATGCCCAGGTGCTCACTTTTCACCAAGTTACATGTATTTTTCTTGAACAGGTGTGACCTGAATCTTACAACTGCAGAATAGGAGCATGCTTAGGGACCTTCTGGAACATGCCTTGTCTCCAGTTCAGGGAACCAAGGGGTTGGGATGGGGGTGACTAGCTCAGGGTCACATTGCAGATGCATGTGGGAGAGAGGAAGGGACAGTGGCCAGCGTCGGGGTGGGGTTAAGTAGTTGGGAAGAAACTGGCAAAGTTGTAGGTCGGGTAAGATTAAAAGGGCATGGAGGTCTGAAGAGGGAGGGATGAGTTAGAAAGGCATTAGAGGTTTTGTAGCAGAGGTCACAGAAATAAAACTTCAGGATGCAAGTTGCTCATGTTTTCCCCTTCCCACTTTCCCAGGGAGCTTCTGGGTGTCTGCTCGCCCTCCAGGGCCTTCGGGTGTGTGCGTGAAGGTAACAGCAAAAGGAGAATTGAAAGACAGTGAGAAAATCCGGAAATCTTTACATCAGGGGAGTTTGGAAAGGGTGAGGGGCTGTGCGGAAGTACAGCAAGACGTGGTTGCACTCCAGAGACAAGGGACAAAGAGGGAGAAAGAGGACTTCAGAAGGTTACAAGGGCTGGGAATGTAATCCCCTTTGCACTGTATTTTAAGAGACTTCAGTAAAGATTTAAATTGCTCTTAGTATTTTCTGGATGTCAGACTTGGTGTTGTGTTGAGTGGACAGTAGCCCATAGTCCAAGATCCTCAAGTTTGCACCAAAAAAATCACCATTGCTGATGAAGATGGCAGGAGATGTCAATGCTCTGAAATGTTAAGTCAGTATGAGGAGTGGGACCCAGAGCCCTCAACCATCTTTAGTCCAGATTGTGCCCTTCAACCACCTTTAGTCTTTGCTCTCATCCCGTTGTTTCTCAGGCAAAGGTGAAAAGAAAATGGTGGTCCTACAGAGCCCACAAATAAACCTGCTTTCTTTCCCAGTGCAATGAAAAAGGGATTTCATAATGATACCAACTGCTGACTGAGAACACATTTGCCCAGCTTTCGACTCTCATTTCAGCGAGCTTCTAAGACTCTCAGCAGAATTGAAAATAAAAATTTACAGAAATAACATACATGTCATATCATTGTGACCTAGAAAATAAAACGCACACACGCACATGCACGCGTGCGCACACACACACACACACACACACACACACCGGGGAGGGGAAAAGACACATGCCCTTGGTTTATATTGGCAGAGAACCAGATGGAGAGTTTAGGGACTTCCTACATTTGGTACCCTGTTAAAAGTGAGTTGAAGCTTTCTCTGTTTTGTTATAAGCATCGACCATAGAATCCTGGTCTACCTGCCCTTGGTACCTCAGCCCCGATAAATGGGTTTTATATGCTGCATTTTCCAAACAGGTGAGAATATGCATTGACATTCATTTGCCAGAGATTACCTGGGTGGCACCTTCTTAGAAGAATGAAAATGATTTCCCTGAATCCCGCACACGTTGCACGAAGAATAAACAACCTTGTTGAAATCGTCTACATGACCTGGAATGCTAAAAGCCTTTGGTTTGCTTGCTGTAACGCAAAAATATGAGAAATATTTAATCTTTAAAAATACACAATGGTATCATAATTTTGGGGCAGGTTCAAAGAGAGCACAGTATAACTCAGTGTATTTAAAATGTAATGTCATTGTATATTTTCAAAATGCAAACAGCAGAGAGTTTGATGAATAGCTAAAGAGCACTAGACCATATCTTATCCTTATAAAAGTGTCGCCCATGAATGTTAACTGTATCTCTTAGAACATTCTTAATATGCTCCATAGCTGAATGTGTAGACAACAACGCTATAGAAATGTGTATGCCTACCTGGTGTGTGGTCTACGTCAATTCAAAGTGGAGGTTATATAAACTCTGGGTGCCCAGCCTTTTGCTTTTGAACAAAGAGACAAATCTGAAGGTTTGTAATTTTCCAGATCTCTTATATACCTTTAGGCTTTGCAAAAAGCTATTTTTGACACAATATTCTTCGATTGTTTTATTACCAGATTATGTATAGTATATCTTTACCTGTTTGAATCCATGTGTGATGTCCAATCATGTATTTAAAACTGTATTAGTTTTATAATATAACATTGATAGATGTTCTTATAGAAAAGAATTTGTGTAGTGTGCGTTTAATTCAGCTATAAGTAACAGGCATAAATATGTGGGGATTTATTCTCTCTTGCAGAGTCTAGAAGCAAGCCATAAAGCAGCACTGTCTAACTGAACTCTCTGTGATGATGGAAATGTTCTGTTACCTGCGTTATCCATTTCAGTAGCCACTAGCCACCACACGTAGCTGTTGAACACTTGAGATGTAACTAGTGGGGCTGAGGAGCTGAAATTTTTATTTTATGTCATTTTAATTAGCTTAAATTTAAATGTCCACATGTGGCTCATGGCTCCCACAGTAGACAGCAGAGCAGTAGTCGCTTGGTATAGAGAAGACTTATGCTCTTACCTCCTATATTCTCCTGTTTGTGGTTCCCACCGTCAAGATAGACTCTTGCTCCAAGATGGCTGCTGGAGCCACACCATGAATCCACATCTTAGGCAGCAGGAAGGAACATGGGCAGAAGGGCTAGTCCCTTCCCTTTTTAGGAGCTTGCTACCTGTCCTACACAAGACTTTTAACTTCCACCTTACCCAGAACTTAGTCACATGGCTACACTGAGCCACAAGGAGTCTAGGAAATGTTCTGCCTTGTTTTTCGACTGAAGAAGGGATTTGAGGGAGGATGGTTGTCAGTCCCTGCCAGAAAAATGTATAAAGTCCATCATTCTCATCCATTCCTCCATTCCCAACCCAAATTCATTCCTAGTCCTTGAAGATAACTGCCATCAATAACATTTTGTATAAACATCTGGTACATTTATCTATATACAAACATATAGAATTTTCCTAAACATTTTTTTCTTTTTATATACTGCTCTGCGAATTACACGTTGCGTTTTTACAGCATCTTGGATGACTTCCGTTGATAGAATACATAGATCTACATTGTTCTGCTTCATCTAATACATAGGAAATTCTATGAAGACAGGAATTAGGCCTGCTGGTTCATCTTTGTGACTTATATATAGTAGACATTGGAAAAAATTCAGCAGTGTAGTGTCTCATTTTATGAATATGCCATCATGTATGTAACCCATTCTTTCCTCCTGCTTCCCCAAATAGCACCCTCCCCAAGAAAAAACAACTTTGCTTTGTTTCCTGAGAAATTTAGATCACTAATTAAAGCAGCTGCAGCCCTACCAATCCCATTTCTAAATTGTCTCCCCAAGTCAACTGCAAAAATTGATTGCCTCCACTCTTGTGATTTGAGTCAGTTCTTGTAACAACTCAGAAATATGTATCCTCCAGCCATGAAGCCATGTGGGGACTCAGAGCACCAGCTAAGGGAAAAGTGAAACCAGTTAAAAATTCTCTTAGGGAGAGAATTGTGTTAGTATAGACGTACTCTACAGCTGGAGAAAAGTGGTTTTGGATGCTGCTTAGAATAGAAGTGCTGTGAATGGATATTGTGGAAGGTTCTAACTATCCCCGGCTGTGCCCATCCCTGGGGGATTTTGTGCAGAAAGTGTAGCTGGGAAAACAGAGACAAACAAGAAGGAAGCAACAGCTTTGGAATCAGAGAAACCAGGGTCGGCCCCTTTCTAACTGTGTGACTCCAAGAAGGTTATGAAATGTCTCTGAAAATTGGTGTCCTTGTCATTAAAAGGAGATAGTGTCCATTGCCTCCTAGCATTGTTGTATGAATTAAATGAAATATCACACTTTGCCTGGCACTTAGCGGTACTTGCACAACCAGAGTTGTACATATGGAAAATATTCATGTGTTGCCAGAATATTGGAATGGATCCCATAAGCCACTGGGTCAATGGAAGGAGGGAGACTTCTACAACAGTGGAATTGAGTAACTCAGACTATTAGGTCCTCAAGTTGAGCACATGTTCATTTCTCTATAAAGAGAACAACAGTCCTTACTGAAACATCGTGCAAACATGCTTGGGCAGCTCCTCACTGACAGCTTTGATCACCTTTGGTATCTGGAGGACATAGAGACCAGTATAATAAGCAGGACAAGAGCAGCCCACTCGACCAGAAGCTCAAAATCCCAGGCTCCGATTTAGAAATATTTCTAAGGAAGAGTTTTACGTTGACTATATGCATCATAAATACTTAGGGCTGTGAGTTAAAAATGCAAATTCTGTGGCTGGCTCAGTTGGGGGAGCGTGCAACTCTAGATTGCAGGGTTATAAGTTCGAGCCCCATGTTAGTGTAGAGGTTACGTAAAAATAAAATATTTTAAATACATACGTACATACATACATAATAATTTTTTAAAAAACACAAATTCTTGAGACCCAACTAAACATGCAGAATTAGAATCTATGGGTCTAGGAGCCACAGTCCTCCCATTTAGCAAGCTTACCAGGTGATTTTTGTGCACAGGAAAATTTAAAACGATTGTCCAAGAAGGACTTATTTTGAATAACAATAGCTAAATTAAATAATTGCATGCTTCTTAGAACCTACCACGTTGAAGTGACACAGTTGACTGACACTAGAATACAAAGATGCCCCTCTTCTCAAGGACAGGTAATGGGATGAGCATAGAATAGAAATAAGTAGGAGGTCCCGAGAAATAGCAGACGGGGCTAGAGGAGGTTTTAAAAAAAGAAGTGATATCCCTTTATGTTTATTGCAGCATCATTTGTAGTAGCCAAACTATGAAAGCAGCCCAAGTGTCTGTTGATAGATGAATGTATAAAGAAGAGGTGGTATAGATGATAGATAGATAGATAGATAGATAGATAGATAGATAGATAGATAGATATTTATAGGGATGTAAAAGTATATATTTGTATGTATATATTTTTGGATATATATATATATATACATATATATATTGGAATATCTAATGAAATAGTACTCAGCCATCAAAAAGAATGAAATCTTGCCACTTGCAACAACATAGATGGATCTAGAAGGTATAATGCTAAGTGAAATAAGTCAGTCAGAGAAAGACAAACACCGTATGCTTTCACTCATATGTGGAATTTAAGAAACAAAACAGATGATCATAGGGGGGAAAGAGAGAAAGGAAGACCAAGAAACAGACTCTTAACTATAGAAAATGAACTGATGGTTACCGGAGGGGAGGGGAGTGGGGGATGGGTGAAGTGAATGATGGGAATTAAGGAGTGCACTTGTCATGATGAGCACTAGGTGATGTATGGAAATGTTGAATCACTATATTATATACCTGAAAGTAATATAACGCTGTATGTTAACTCTATTGGAATTTTTAAAAAGAGAGATGATATCTGAGTTGGGCTTTGAAGGATGAATAGGAGTTCACCAAGTTGCCAAGATGGCATAACACGAATTCTAAAGCAGTACCTCTAGGGCTTTATTGCATATAGGGATCACTTGAGGATCCTGTTAAACAGCAAGTTCTGTTTCAGTGAATCTAGGGTGATGCTCCCCGGTGATGCTGATGATCCATGGGTCATGCTTTGTGCAGCAAAGCTCTGGAGGCATTGGTTATGATGCATCGGTCCAGGTTTCTGTTATATCTCCAGTGAGGAGTGAATTACCTATGATGCTGGTGTTTATGGACTTCTCTTTTATGGAGAACCAGCTGACCTCCTTCTTTCTGCTCAGAAATATCATTAACCACCATTAAACAAATAAATCCCTTAAGCATCCCACGGCATCACCCATGTAAGAAGCAACTCAAAACACAGCACTGGCAATTCTAAGCATTTGGAAAACTGATCAGTAAATTTTAGCAGTTATTGCTTTTTTTCTTTTCCTATATTTTTTTGCCCTTCTTTCTTTCACCTTAGCCCCAGATTTACATTTTTTTTTCTTTTATTCTATCCCCAAACTAAGGAAAAACAAAACATAATTTTTCCCATACAAAGCCTTGATACTCCCCAGGTCTCTCCTTTATGTAAACCTTAGTGAAACTGCCAGAGGTCGACTCTTGTTCTCTTGTTATCTCCTAAGAAATTTCCCTCTGTGATTGTAGCTGTAAGTTTAACCTCTCTCTTGAGATCCAGACTAACCTCCCAACCGGAAGCAGAGTGTTGAACAGTGGTTGTGAGTCCAAACTTGGAGGTGGACAATCCTAGATTAAAATTTTGGCTCTGGCACTCACTGTGTCACCTTATACAAATGACTTAACCTCTGTGAGCCTCACTATCTTCACACGTAAAATGGAGATAATAAGTACCCATCTCACAGTCTTTTAGAAAGGATTAAATAAGCAATCTGAAGTAAAGAACACAGTACCTGGTTCATGATATTTATTCCCTCCAAAAAGTAGCTACGAAATCATCATACTCACCCACCCTGCTAAAACAACCTCCACCACCCCCCCTTCCATTGCAGTTTCAATCCTTGTACAAAGCCAGATGCCCAGCTCACATGCCTGGGCACCCTGCACCCACCCACCTTCACCATTGCTTCACCCTGTTTTTTGCCTGAAGCCAACTCCTGCTTGTGTATTTCTTCTAAAGGACTCAATCTTGTTTGCACAGAAAAACAAATACACCCACACAAACCACATGTTTGCTCTCTCACCATGTTTCATTATAAGCCTCGAGGACAATCACAACAGGCAAGAGGAAAGGCAGCCTAGGGAGAAAATGTACTTGGACGCACTTGCCAAGGGAAGGTGTGGCCATGACAACCCAGGTACACCCAGGGTATAACTGAGATTTTTCTGTTTGGGGTTTGGCTTTCTAAACGACTGATCATATCTAATCTGCCTCCTATGTTTGAAGTGATAACTACTGTTCTCTATCCTGTAGTGCAGTAGTAAAATTGTGTGATACCACTGTAACCGCAGCCGTTCCAACCTTCTGAAAGGCTTGCCACTTATTTCGAGATGGACTGAGGATGCTGGAGTTGTGTCTTGAAACACTGAAGTAATTAACCAACTTGTTCCGAAATCAGTGAACTCTTTCTACATCCATCTGCAGGTGTCCACATGCATCATATCGGAAGACTCTGTGTAGCACATATCAGAAGACAGGGTTGTTTCCTTGTCCAGTCTTGTTGTCCTTTGTCCTGGAATAGACTAGGAGGGGAGGTAGTGGATGGTGAAGAGGGGAGGGGAGGCTGACCTCCGACTACTTTTCTTGCTCATATTGATTTGGGAGAGCTGAACTTTATTCCCTAGGCTCCTGCTTCTCAAACTTTCAGAGATTTATTGATCCATTCAAAAAAGTATTTCCTCAGTGCCTCTTAGTCATGCGAATAGGGTCCACTAGGGATACACGGATCCCAGAGCAGCTCCCAGATTTCTCTGTGGCAAAGGTCCAGGGGCAACATCTGGCTGGAAAGAGGCAGCCTGTGGTACTTTCCATGGAGACACATGTGTATAGCAGGGGTGTGGTTTCCTCTTTAGTTACTTATTAATTTGGGGTAGACTGGGGTGAAGGTCCTACCCTGAGGATCTCAGAGGGGCCGAAGCCACCCTTTCGCTCTGCCACTGAATGTTAAATAAAACAAACACACAATGCCTCCCTGCAAGAGAATTACAGTCTAGGGGTGGGAGAAACAGATACTAAATGAGGAAGCAAACAGAACATTTGACAAAGGGGATGGCCAGAAATACCATGGAGGAGATGAGTAAAACAGTGTGATGGAGAGTAATGAGGAAGACCAGGGAAGGTAACATTTAAGGAGATACTTGAAAATGTGGAGTCAGACATAGAACAAGGAAACAGGTAGGTCAGCATGTATGTGGAACAGCACATGGGCCTAGTGGTGGGAGCCGAAGGGCAGTGGAGGATAGTGTTCTCACCAGAGGTAAGTAGCACAAGATGAAGTCAGGAAGGAGACAGGCCATGTCCCACAGACTCCATGCTGAGGGACTGTATTCTATATCAAATGCAGTGAAAACTACCAAGTGTTTAAAAAGCAGGAAACCCTTACTAATTGGTTGATTGATTGGTTGTAATCTTACTTGGGTTTTTGTTTGTTTGTTTGTTTGTTTAAGATTGTATTTATTTATTTGAGAAAGAGATCAGGAGCAGGGAGGAGGAGCAGAGGGAGAAGCAGACTCCCCATGGAGCAGGGTGCCTGACGTGGGACTTGATTCCAGGACCCTGGGATCATGATCTGAGCCAAAGGCAGACGCTTAACTGACTAAGCCAGGAGCCCATGTTGTAATCTTATTTGGAAGACCAATATTTAAAATGATTAAAGTGGATCTTCTTTGCTTGGAGGGAGGATGGCAACCCAGAACCGGCCTGAGAAGACATCTCTCCTGAAGCATTCCCCTCCCCGCTGAAAACTTAGCTCTGCAGGACACAGTTCTCTCACCATTCTAGACCAAGGGGAGCCATTGCCCATTGATATTGAAGGCTGGGAATGATTTCACCTAGGAGTGAGTGAGAAGACTGGTGTCAAAGCCTGGAGCCGAGCTGCTCTGGAGACAAGAGATTTGCAATGATGCCAGTCAGGACTATTATGTGGCTTCTGTGAGCATTATTCCACATCCTAGGCCAGGATTCAAGAGGATAGATGATCAGAGTTAGGGAAGATGAGAGTGATCGAAGTGCTAAGGTATTGGCTACAGGTCCAGGATGGTTAAGAAAGCAGCAAATAACTCAGGAGAGGACAGGAGGAATAAACCAGGTCAAGCACATTGAGCTCACCAAGAGGTCAAAGTGCAGATTAGGTGGACAAGAACGTGGAAGAAATAGGAGAGGAAGAGAGTCATGGGGATGTTGAGTAGATATGTTCTGGGTGACAAGATCCAAAAAGGCAGCCTGTCGAGTTCCTTAGGGCAAGTGATGTTCAAGGTTGCTGGAGCATAGAAGGACCAGGACCATTGACTGAGCAACAGGGCTGCTGAAATCATGCAGAATGATAGGAAGCATGGAGAAGAAACTTGGAGGCTGGGTGTGGTGAGAGGTCATCAATGATGAGATGAGAGGGTACTCTGCCTGAGTTAAGCCGTCTTAAAGGGAAAAGTTCTTTTGTCTTAATTTAATGTAATCAATATTCAGACTCCAACACAATATAAAGAAATTATAATAAATGCCTTTCTACCTATCACTCAGCTTAAGAAATAAAACTCTGCACTAACACTGTTGAAGGTCCCTCTGTAAATCCTCATAGATTTGTCCCCCTCCCTACTTCCACCAAAATGACGACTGTCCTAAATCTGATGCTTATCATCACCAAGCATTGCTTTATGTTTTTACTCCATACTCATGTATCCTTACACAAAGCCTTGTTTTCCATGTTTTTAAATTTTATATACATGGTATACTTTATATCGTATTTGTCTACAATTTCCTTCTATGAATCGAACATTACATGATGAAATTTATCCAAGTTGAGGCATACAAATATAAACATGTACACACACACGTATTTCAGTTTCACGCGGGTACAACTGCTGCAGAGGTTTGCACTGGATGAGTGTACAACGTATCCTGCTCCTTGGTGAACGTGAAGTTGTTTACAACTTTTGTCATCTCAGACATTGCTCCAGTGAACATTTTGTACATAGTTCTTGTGCATCTGGCTAACAGTTGCTCTGGACTCACCCAGCAATGACACTGTTGGGTCACAGAGTAAGGGCTCTTCTGCTTAACTAGCTACACCAGTTGCTCTCCAGTATGGCCGTCAGCATTGAAGCTCCATCCAGGAGTCTAAGTTTCCAATCCTTAATATCATCATCCTCCTTGATGTTGTCCAGCTTCTTAATTGGGTGTGAAACGGTATTTACTAAGGTCTTGGCATGTGTTTCCCTAATTAGGAACATAGTTCAGCATCTTCTCATTTTTGTGCTTGATAGTCATGCTTCCTCATCTGTGGGTTGCTTCAAATGTTTTTCCCATTTTCTTTAAATTGGATTATTTTTCTATTCATATTTAGGATTTCATTATATATTCTGGATATGATCCTGAATTGTACACGCACTTAAAAACTCTCTCTTTTCCTTCTGCTTTTGCTGTCTTTTGTGGAACCTAAGTTCTTAATTTTAATATACACAAGTTTATCGAGCCTTTCTATGCTGTGTTTTAAAAATCCTCAAAGAAGCAGTTCTAGAAGGAATGTGATCTTAGAAGCAACCAAGAATAGTGAGGGAAAATTCGACTCTTATTTTTTGTCCCAAATTATGCAAAGTAAGGAAGAGCGAGTGGCCTCTACTTGAAAAAAGGATTTCTATGAAGGCATGGGAGGTTTCTAGGAAATAGAGCAGAATATACAGCAATATTTTGTGTCAAACAAATAGGAGTTTAAGGAGTTAAGTAGAAGGGGGTTAGTGGTGGAGAGGCAGGGCAAGGACACTGAAAGAGGAGGGAAGGGATGAGCTGGACGGCAGTGGAGAAGAAAAAGACAGGGTTGGAAAGACCTTACCTACTTAGCCCTGAGCAAGGGAGGCCAAGCTGAAGATGACCCACGTGGATCTCTCCAGCCTCCAAGGCTCTTCTCAAACTTTAATGTGCATATGAATCACCTGAGGATTTTTGTTCAAAGGGATGTTGATGTTGCTGGTACGTGGAACAGCAAGATAGCACAGTATCCTTTGCAGTCAAGACCTTAACAGCATTTCTCAAAAGAAACTAAATGGTCTCGGAAAGAATATGCACAAACAGACAGAAGTTTTGTTTGACCCGGAACATTTCTATTGTTCCTTCCAGAGACTGATTCTCACCCCACCACCACCACCAGGACCAATTTCCCAGATCAGCAGACTCAAGCATTTGAATAACAAGGTTAGGGGCCCACGGCTCTGATATTAAAGAGCTAGGTTACTTCCCAGCTCACGCAGTGCCTCGGCCGGGAACCGAGAACTGGGCTGATCTGTCCTGGGCCTTCGTAGCTGAGGAAGCTGGGCCACTTCAGGCTGATGGGACACAGTCTCTTAAAAGGAAATATGCAAATAATGCCTAAAAAATAAAATTAGGCTCTACCAGAGAGGCTGGAAGAATTAAGCTGACTTGCTAAGGAAGGTGGGCAAACCATAAGGCTTATTCTACGGGGCGCTGTCCTAGGACAGACAGTCAGACAAATATGACGTTCCAGGTATCCGACTGAATCGTGATTTCAGCTAGGTCGAGCACCTGGATTAGTATGAGATGTTGTCATGAATGGCACCAAAGGGGAGGAAAAATGGGAGAAGTCGTCTTTCACAGTTGATTTTCCCCAGAAATAGAGCTATTAGGAGCCCCTAGTTTGTTTCTAAACAATCACAGGTTATAAAATAGGTTGTATCTGTAGGATAGAATGTATGAATTTAGCTTTAGAAATCAGTAGTGACCTTTAATCCCTAGGCTTTAAAGAAACTCCTTACTGACAGTGGGTCCTTTACCCCTTCTACAACCTGGACGCAAAGCCACTTCCCGTCTCTGGATCCCTGTTTCTTCATCCGTAAAGTGAGGGAAATGATGTTCATGCTGTCGAAAGATACAGTCCATGACTTTCCTTTCATTTGGTTATTTTTAGCTCGTTTTGATGGAAATTTCTATAGAGGAACTAAGAGTCTGAGCTTCCATGTGCTCAGCAAATGGTTGGGCCCTTTAGTCTGACAATCTGGGAAACCAGAGGAAAAAAGAACCATCTCTGGAACGAGCTGTGGAAATATTCTGGCTTCGACTAGCCTACTGTGGGTCTGTTGGTTTGTGGACACTCTGTCCAAGGCCATTTTAGTTTCTCTTGAGAAATGCTGTCACTGACCCAGGCACTCCTAGAACTCTGTGAGAGCTCAACTGACATAGTTTTAAGATGATTTTGTTCTCCTCCATAGAATTCTTTAATTAGCACGTTGAATGGACTCAGCCGACTGAATGATTTTCTTGCTCTGCTGACTGAAGAGGCACCTTTCCCTCTGTAGGATGCTTACTGGACAGTAAGCGCAGCCCCTCTCTCTCGGTACCAACAAGATTTCAAACTTTGTCCTTCCCCGGGGGAGAAAAAAAAAGGGGAAAATTCCCTCAACAAAGACCACCAATGGTAAGAGGCTAAACTGCCATTACAGTTCAAGGAGATGTCCAGCTGGAAATATTTGAAAGGATTTTGATACTCCGTGGAGAACTCCGAAAGGGGTCCCAGGGTTAGGGGTCACGTGCGTAGCCTCGAAGGCTCCGTGTGACAGAGTTGTTTTTCTGTCGGCACTTGACAGGTGAGTGGTGGACATCACATCTGACTCCTCAGGGGAGCTGACAAAATGTCAGGGCTCTACGCCCAGCTTAGTTCAGCCGTCAGTCACTTCAGGGCCTTGTACAAACAGTTACGAGTCTCCAGGCCCTTCCTTGCCATTCAGCCTTTTTAAAAGTTAAACAAAGTCACTGACCATCACAAAGAAAATATTCAAAGCATTGTATGGAAAGAAAAGGGGGTGCAAAATGGGACTGTTTATTCGGCTATGTTTGGATTATAAACAAATATTCACACCTGTGCTGAGGAAGAACCCAGCCAACTATTTGAAATGAACACGTTTTCATACTTTTCATAATTCCAAGTCTTTTAGCTCAGATTGCCAAGACTGAAACTTAAAGCACAAAGAAGAAAAAAGCAAACCAAGTATTCTGAGGGTGATTAACGGAGGGGGGAAAGTTACTAAATTAGCTGAACCTCACCACCGATCTGGGATATATTTCATTTCTGTATTTAACAATTCTGCTGGAAGTGGAATATCTTTCAAATAGCATTTAAAGAGCCGATGGTGCTGAGAGATTGTTCTAACACATCAAGTGAAAAAGTAGTGAATGCATTTCACCACGGTGTTCATGCCAAGTGTTAAAACGGGAACAAAACTCAGAGTCGGGAACACTAACATGATCGATTTAGTAAAAAATATGGTCAGGTCAGCCTCACTAAGGACAGTGTCTTGTTTTTGACTATGGTCAGCCCAGTAGCATAGTAACGCCATAGCACCAAATATTGATTGGGTTTCCAACACTCCAGGGTCTACGACAACATAGAGACAGCTCCTGTCAGCAAACAAAGGAGTCCTTTGCTCTTGTGCTCTATGCCGTGAAGAGCATCTTCTTAAAAGTTCTTCGCAGGTAATTACCTACTATTTTTAGAGGCATTGAGGGCACTGTTTCCTTGCTCAATCCCCTCAGAGATCTGTGTAGAACTACGTGTTGAATTTTGATTTCCTGGAACTCAGGGCTGGTTTAGGGACTGAGTTTGCTCAAAGGTGCCAACTGATAGCCACTTTCTACAGTAGCCCCAGCCAGTGAGCTTCCTCTGGTGATGATGGAGCTCCTTGGGTGGTCCATGCTGACTCGCCCATAGACACCCCGGGTTGTAATACTTGGTGAAAGTTGAAAACAAATATATATATATATGGAGAGAGAGAGAGAGAGAGAGAGCATGCGCCATTTTCTTAGATGAAACCTAGAGGGTTTGTATTAAACTTCCAGACTGCAGATTAGGCCCCTGGGTTTTCCTTCTCCCTTGTAGACACTGGTTATGGTTACCAGTCACAAAGCCATTTGGTGGTTAGTCCCAAAGAGTATTTTAAATGAGTTGTGCTTGACATGGATAAACATTCATGGCACGAGGACTGTATGCCAAAGGACGGATGATTCCAGACTCAAAAAGTAATGAAGCAAGGATCCTGGCCTAAAATCAGTCTCCTGCTATCGGGAAGATGAAGCACATACATGAAGATAAGTGTCAATGTGGAGAAAGCTAAGGACATTCTGAAGAGCGTGATGTCTTCGAGGCCAGCGAGAAGGAATTTGATTTAGAAGAGATGTTAATGTGAGGCAGGGTTCCTCAACCTCGGCACTGTTGACATTTTGCACCAGATAATTCTTTGTCGCGGGTCCTGCCCTCTGCTTTGTAAGATGCCAAGCGGCATCCATGGCTTCTACTCACTAGATCCCTATAGCAGGCATGCATACACACACACACACACACACACACACACACACACACATGCACACACACACACATCAGTTGTGATGATCTAAAATGTCTCCAAACATTTCCAAATGTGAAAAAAAAAAAATGACTTCTAGTTGAAAAGTTCTAGTCTAAAGTATTATTTCCCAAATTTGGACCAAGGGCAAATTACATCAGAATCACCTAAGTACATGTCAAAACTATAGATTGCCAGGCCTCTCCCTGACCCCGCCGAATCAGTGACTACCTAGCAGGGCCCTGGAGTCTGCCTTTTAGCAAGTTCCCCAAAGAACTCCTGTGTCTGTAAAGACAACTGCAGGCATACGTCCTGCTTGTTTGAGAAGGTTCTCTTTCTGATCAAAGGACAGAAAATGGCTAATGCGTAAGGATGGCTCCTGAGAACTTGAAATTATGTATTTCTAGAGATGAACTTCAGGGCAGACTTCTCTATCTTGAATTTTGCCCCATGTCAAGTTGTGCCAGACCAGTGCAACTCCATCTCGACGGCACGTTAGAACCACACAAGGAGCTTTAAAAATTACAGCTGCGTGAGTTTCGCTACCCTGAGAATCTAATTAGATAGGACTGGGATGTAGCCTGTGCAACAAAATTTTTTAAATCTCAGTGGGTAACTCTATTACGTTTCCAAGGTTGAGAGCCACTGTCCTAAACCAGAGATTCTCAAACTTGCATGTGTTTATACCAACATATGGATGATACAGAAACTAATAAAATAGGTCTCTGCTCTAAGGAGTTGTCTAAGTTTATCATAAATCTCTGATCACAGGCTTGCAGAAAATAGAAAGGTAGCCCCCCCAGAAAGAGAGAGATGGCCAGAATATGTGAGACTTTGAGCCTAATGAGATTTTTTTTTTTCTTTCGTATTTTCCTCTTTGGGACAGTAAGCTAATGAGCTAAAGGAAACAGGTCATGAAACTCTCAAAAGGCAGTGAATCTCCTTAAGGATCATTCCTCTTAAAGAGATGAATGTTAAATGTGAGGGTCAGGAGCCCAAAGTAGTGATGTCCAGTGATGCACAGGGGAGGCGCCAAACCCACAGAGCGCTACGTTCAAACACCGGCCACTTGGGTGCTGGCCTGGCCCTGTGTGGGCTCCAGCCATCCCCTGTTCTCCAGCTGGACAAGGCCTTCGCACCCTCACCAGAGGTCACTTCACTTTCTCTTTGTAAATGTGTTTCCCTCAGGCTGGTTAGACCTGCAATAATAAACTCTGAGATTCCATGTCCCAAAGCACCTGCCTTCTCTAGGTCCCTCCCAACATGTGGCAGCCACACTCATGGAGGTCTCTTGTCTCTTGTCTTAAGAGACATTTGTGAACGGACCAGGCCATCATTACTCCTGAGATGGTGGGCTTAGTGGATGCATGGACAGTATTTGAATCCCAACCCTACTGCGGAGAAGTTAACTAGCCTCTCTGAGCTTCATTTTCCTCCTCTTCGAAATAGGGTTGATCGGGTTATCCTAAGGATTAAATTCTGCCCCCCACCCCCAATGAGATGGATCTTCCTTTCACTGAAGTTTCACGTTCAATATGACCCCATCAGGGGGGTTTTGCTTGATAACCCACTCAGTCTCTATTACCATATTTTAATTCTCTGCATAGCACCGACTATGAACTTGTCGGTTGTCTCCTCTTACTGAATGGAAATTTTAAGCAGGGACTCCAGATACCTTGCTTATCACTGTGTCTTCAGCAATTAGAGTAATGCTTGGCACGTAGTAAGCTTTTAATAAATATGGGTTGATTCCTGCGTACAAAGGACCTAGTTCAGAGCCAGGTGATCAGTATATGCTCAATAAATAGTAATCATCATTATTATTTCTAATTCAGTTTCTTTGAGATGAAACAATATTTTGATTCAGAAAGTGTCACTTTGTTCATGACGGAGATGATACAGACTTCATGTGGGAAAAGCCATGACTGGTGGGACCAGTTACTGAACAGGGGCCAGGGAGACAGCAGGGCAAAACTTTGTTGCGATTATTTCTAATCCTAGTATGAAATTTAATGCTACCTACTCTGTTTTCTCTAGTGCTAATAAAGCATGATTACTTATCATTGTTAAATGATTTCTCTCACAGACACAATGAGAGACACAATGGCAAACACAGATGTGCTCTCAATTTCTCTCTCTCTGTCTTTTTTTTCCTGCTTTACTGATCTTAGGTCACTGAACATTGACATATATTACTTGCTTCTTACAGCCCCAAACTAACCTCCTTGCTTCCGTCTCACTTTGGGGCGGAGAACAGAGCCACAAATCAGAGCCTGGACCAACAACAAGAACGCTTTTTGTTGTTGTTTTTTCCTGAAGTCAGTGTTCAAAATCATAGCATAAAGTATGGCAGATTCGGGCAGACGCAGTTGGGTGTTAGGTGTTTTGTTTTAGGGTTTGTTTGGGTTTTGTATTTTTTTTACAACCATGTCATAACTACAGAAGATAAAGCAGACAGTTCCAGAGGTTTTTCTTTCTTTTTTTTTTTTTTTTTTTAGATTTTATTTATTTATTTGACAGAGACAGTGAGAGAGCACGAGCAGGGGGAACAGGGGGAACAGTAGAGGGAGAGGGAGAGGGAGAAGCAGGCTCCCTGCTGAGCAGGGAACCCGATGTGGGGCTCGATCCCAAGACCCTGAGATCATGACCCGAGCCCAAGGCAGACGCTTAACCATCTGAGCCACACAGGCACCCCCAGAGGTTTTTGTTAAAGACTCCATGATTAATCTGATGCTGACCTTCAGCTCTAAGACAGAGTCCTGGCCTTCAGACTCTGACAGGGGGTAATATTTATGGGAGCCCAAGAAGCAAGAAGACCCGTCTGACCGTTATCATGGTGACCACTGGCTCCATAGTCTACATGTTGCTGTCTTACTGCCATTTCACCGTGTGTCTAAAGAGGACGGTGGCATGAACTGCATTCTAGAGTTGACCTTTGTTTCTGAAACTCACAACTACTTACAGCCAGAGCCAGACACTTTTAAGGAATAGAATGTGATTCTCTTTGAATCTTCTGTGGTTCAGGCTGTCCTGCATCATACTCAGATCTTTCTCCGCGGAGAGACATGGACCAAAACAAAAGAAACAACAGAGATCCTATTAGCAGCTTTATTTACCTGAGCGTAATGATCTGAGCTACAGGCATTACGTAATGTATGTGATCTCACAGTCATAACGGCTCCCCTATTTCTCTAATAGAAATTTCAGGCCTTGGGGCGCCTGGGTGGCTCAGTCATTAAGCATCTGCCTTTGGCTCCGGTGTGATCCCGACGTTCTGGGATCGAGCCCCGCATCAGGCTCCTCCGCTGGGAGCCTGCTTCTTCCTCTCCCACTCCCCCTGCTTGTGTTCCCTCTCTCACTGGCTGTCTTTCTCTCTCTGTCAAATAAATAAATAAAATCTTTAAAAAAAAAAAAAAAGAAATGTCAGGCCTAGAATTATTCAAGGTTCCCCCCCTAGAAACACACGTTGTGTGTACGAATTCATACAGTGTATGTTAAGTATGCCTAACTCGTCATCTCCCCCAAGATGTGGTATGGGCTGGAAAGATACACAGATTCAAAGAATACTGTAGGAGGTAAAAGATGTATGTCTAGCAGTGTTCACTGCAGCATTATTTATATGAGAAAAAAAATCCTAAATGATTATCAAATAAGTGACTGCATAAATTATGGCGTATTCATATTGGTACTACCATGCACCTATTAAGAATTACGTACATGAGTACTGACATGAGAATGCATTGACTCAAACACAAATGCACACACACAATCACACACACACACACACACACACCCAACCCTATTTCCTATGGAAACTTGTACACATATAGGTAAGGTCCGAGAAATGCGTTGAACGATGGTCACCAAATCATCAACCCTACTCATCTCACATTGAAGACAGAAGGATGCTGGGTGATTTTTTAGCTTCCTTTTTGTGCTTTTCTATGGTTTTGACAAGTTTTTCCAATGAGCCTATAAATGTGTATGATTTTTTAAATAAACTTTATTTTTTAGAACAGTTTGAGGTTCACAGCAAATTAAGCCGAGAGTTCCTATATATCACCTACTCCCCTCACACACACACACACACACACACACACACACACACGTTTAGTCTCCCCCACTAGGAACAACCTGCTCCAGAGTAATACATTTGTCACAATCGATGACCCTACACTGACTCATGATTATCACCCCAAGTTCACAGTTTACATTGAGTTCACGCTTGCTGTTGTATATTCTATGGACATGTGTAATTTTTTAAAGCAGTAAAAGTATTTTAAAGATTTTTTTAATGGATTAATGAACTATTCTGGGTTATTAATGGGAGCTAGGATGTTTATGATGTCATGTCCTCCCCATTTGCCCAATGTTTTTGGGATCTTTAAATGAGGATGAATCATAGAAGGGAGAGTGTGGGTTTAACTCACGATAGCAAGATTTTAATTGTACATCTTCTCCCTGCCTTTGGGGTGCTTGGAAAGCTGAAATAAACCAGCTACTCCCCACCTCTCCCTTAGCCCACACTCCCATGGATCAAAAGAAAGTCAGCTTGGAGTTGTGGTTCTAGGGACTGGGAAGACAAGAAAGAGCAGTGAGGAGGTACAAAGAGATGTCTAGGTAGGCGGTTCCTAGGATGAAACTTCACAGTGTAAGGGTAAATTTCTTGGCATATGCCATGATGTTTTGGACCCTCAAAATACTTTGGGTTGTATTTGAGTGGTATCCCCCTAACTCTCCATCCCCAAAAATGGGGAAATGGGGAGAATGGATTCAACATGAAAGCCCTTCAGATTCTAGACAGCAAGATATATGTCAGGTTGTCCTGTAGCCCCAAGATTTCACTTAAAGCCTGGCTTTTAGTCAGCACTCAACAAATTTGTGAATAAATTAGAGAAGAAAGCAGGAGAAGAAAGGGGGAAAGTCAAGGGGGCCAATGGACAGAAGAGACTAGATCATAGAGCAATTATCACTGACTTTTAATGAGATCCATTATGCTTTACCAAACTCTTCACGACTTAAAGAATGTTTGTGTTCTTTTTTTTTTCTTCAGATTTTATTTATTTGACAGAGAGTGGGTGCAAGCACACAAGCAGGGGGAACAGCAGAGGGAGAGGGAGACGCAGGCTCTCCGATGAGCAGGGAGCCTGATGCAGGACTCGATCCCAGGACCCTGGGATCATTACCTGAGCCGAAGGCAGACGCTTAACGACTGAGCCACCCGGTGCCCCAATATTTGTGTTCTTAAAGCTGACTTTGACCACACCTCCTCTGGTCATCCAGATTAGGCTTTTTGCTTTACAGTGGTTTTCCAGTGAAAATCAAGTTTAGTTTATTCTTTCCTCCTTATTCCACCACCACCTTCCAAATGCTTACCATTTCCATTTTCATTTGAAATGACAGCAAAAAGAATCGCTCACTGCACATTGGTTAAAGTTGTATAAACCAGCTTGCATTTCTAGTAGGATCTGTAAACTTCTGGCTATAGAACATCAACACTTTCTCTAGGTATTGATCCCAGACAACTCTGTAGTCCTTATTCTCACACTTTCATGGGGCCGATGAACAGCAGAATGCAAAGAGCATGGGTTTGATTCTTGCCTTTGCATCTCAAAAGCTGTATGCCTTTGGGTAAGTTACTGGAGCTGAGGGTCAGTTCCCTCATTGGCAAAAGGGTGAAGAGAGCTCTGTTGGATTGTGAGGTTCATATTAAATGTGTATCTGGAAATAGCTGTTTAAGTGACTATCTTTCTCACAAGGCTTTATCACCAAAACAGTGAAGGAGGATCTCATTTTTCAGTTTCTGCATTGTGGTAAGAGAAGAGAGAATGGCCAAAAGCTTCAGCCCTTCTTGGGAAATATTTATTTTCCATTCTTAAAGATTAGGGCTGGGTTATAAGGAAGGCCTAGGAGGTCTGGACGCTGGGGTCTGATTTACTCCGTGGGAGACACCTGGCTCCAAATTTTTATGCAGGGAGGTAACTTTCAAAATAAAGAAGCATACCACCTGCTGATTTCTTTATTGGGAAACCAAGAATTACATAACTCAAAATCATAAACAATCCACACGCAAAATGAGAAGGCATAGAAGGGACAAGTTTAATCAAGTTTATGGGCATTTTGAGACTAGTAACCACAAAACAAGCACAGGTGAAGAAATCGTCAGTTATCAGCCTGCTGTATGCCAAGTCAAGCCTCAGGATAAACATGAGGTGATATGAGTGTTTTATCCAGCTCTGGCATGATCGAGCAAAAGGGCAGCGCTATAGGAAGCCTAGAGTGAAAATACTTTGATCGTTGAACAATTTCGTTTGCGGAAAATTATCTCAGATCATTAACTTAGTGGCCATATTGCAGAAAGAGTTACAGGGAACAATAACATATTGGGGCCTGATGATGTAATGATGTGAACAGTTGGCTGCCTTTCACTGATAGGGAAAGCAGGTGTATAAACATAAATGTACCAAACTGAATGTGAGGAGTGTTTTCTTTCTTAAAGGATCTCATTTGGCATCAGAACATCTTTCCTTTAGACCAGGGGTCAGCAAACTTTTTCTATCAGGCCAGATCATAGGTGCTTTTGGCTTTGCAGGCCATATGGTCTCTGTCACAACGACTCAACTCTGCCGTTGCATATGAACGTGACCAGAGGTGATTCGTGAAAACAAGCAACTTATCACTGCTTCTAATGAAGCTTATTTATAAAAACAGATAGTGAGCCACACTTGGTCTGTGGGTGATAATTTGCTGACCCCTACTCTATGTTGGACACCCCAGACCCCCCAAATGCTTATATATTACCTGCTGCTATCATAGTCTTCGTGTTCAAGAAGCATTTAGTTTGGCTTTTCAATAGAATGGATTTGTGTTATGTATTCTGAATCTGTGACTGAGTCCAGGAAATATCCCTGCCATAAAAAGATCACAGTAAGATTATATCTTCCCTTCCTACATTTTTTTTGCCTTGGGTGATTTTCAGGACATTGCTGTAAACTGCCTCATTCAACTTGTATCTCTAGTTTCAATCCCATCTTTCAACAGACTCTTCAAGCACCAATAAACCTTCGTCCTTCACACAGTAGAGAGGCCCCTGTTTCTTTCAAACACGCTGATGAGCAAAGACAAATGTCTTCAAGACTGTGTCTTATCAGCATACACTACAGAGTGCCTTGCAACTCATGTGTCCAATGACTATTAGATGAATGAGAAAGAAAGCGAGTGAAGGGACAGAAGGAAGAAGGGAGAAGGAGAAGACGGAGCAAAGAAAAGAAAGGAGAGGAGAGGAGTGGGAAGGAAGGAAGGAAGGAAGGAAGGAAGGAAGGAAGGAAGGAAGGAAGGAAGTTATCGAGCATCCTGAATCAATGAATGAGTGTGTTTCCCACATCAATATTTCTGCTTCTTTGCAGGCAGATTTATAGCCAAGGGCCTTCAGATACATGTTTTGTGTAAAAGATTCAATAATCAGGAAAGAACCCGTCATTCCTTTACTCAACACACATTTATTAAGGAGTATCAATGTGCCACGATTTGGGGACACACTGATGAACATACTAGCCAACATTCCTGCCCCCGTGCTGCTTACGTTCTGTTCGCAGGGGCAGACAATAAAGAACCAAGTCAATAAAGAATATCCACGGGACTGGCTTCCAAGCTTTCTCTGCACCCATCAGCACTTACCAGAGCCTGGCCCTCCGCAATTATTTGCTAAAAAAGTAGTCAAGGTCTATGAGCCAGTCCCTCTCTTCCTCAGCTTCCCTCCTGCAGGACGGATCTGCAACACGGTCACAGGGGACTGTTGGGACCATAGAGCAAAGAGAGCTGGGATGTATTCCCAGGCACTGTGAATAGTTCACTTGCTCCAGCATCAGGCTCTGAGGGGGGGGGGGGTGCTTCTTTCCAGTGATTTGAACTTTCCCAGGCTAGTGGCTGGCAGGAAGCTGTAAAATGTTGGTGGCAGCTTCAGTAACGAGAGCCAGTGGGCTGTCCCTGACAACTGGAAGCTCGTGCCATCTCGGGGCCATATCCCTAACACCACAGGCATGCCGGTGCCATGGCAATGACATCTGGGGAACGTCTGCTTTTTCCCTTTCAAAACCCGGTGGTACACACCTACAGCCTAGGTTCCTGGGGGGATAAACAGAAAAAGGAATTAGCAGCCAGCACGGAGAGAAACAACCGAGAATGTTTGCTGCTGTGGCAGCCAGACCGGCCTCAGCTTGTCTAGACAAAGCCCATCTCCACTGCAGAGTCTCCAGAGAAAAGTAACCAGTGTCAGGAGGCAGGCAAGAAGTGACCTAGGGAGCAGAGCTCGGGACAAGCCCCACCGCAGGGCAGAGACAGTGAGCTGGCCACCTCAGAGAAGCCAGGCCCGTTCCACGAGCTGAGCAATGTTTCAGGGATGCATCTGAAGCCCCAGATATAATATATGGCCACAAAAGAGGGCTGTCAAAGAGAAAGAGGCTAACATAGCTGTGTCCTTTCCAGAGAAGACACAGCTCAGGGGAACGATCACGGGCCATGTCACTACCTGCTAATCTATCTGTGCTTTTCAGAACACTCTGAATTAAAAAAAAAAAAAAAAATACTATTTGTCGAGGGTTTACTATGTGCCGAGTGACATACTAAGGAGTTTGTATATGTTATCTTATTTAATCCAGCAGACCACCGTGAGAGAGAGTTATCGTGAAACCCATTTTTCAGATGAAGAGACTGAGGCTCAGGGAGGCTAAGTAAACGTACTACAGGTCACAGAGATAACAGGGGATGGAGCTGGTGTTTCAACCAAGCCATCTGATTTCATTCCATGATACTGCCTTCTATTTCTATTGCTTCATTTCTTCCTCACCACAACCCTCTAAGATAAACAGATTGCAAATTATTTTCCTGATTTTGCAGCTAAGAAATGTGCTAATACATAGCCATCAACCATATGCGGCTATTTAAATTTAAATTAATTCAAATTAAATAAATGTAAAAATCAGTGGCTTAGTCACAATAGCCAACTTTCAAGTGCTCAGGAGCCACCTGTGAGAGTACAAATAAGGAATATTTTGTCTCTGCAGAATGTTCTAATGAACGGCACTGGCCCAGCACTCTGAGGTTCAGTTCAAGTTTCTGAGCTCTCTGCCAGACACGGTGCTAGAAAGTATAGTGATGAAAAAGGCATCGTTCAGAAGGTTACAAATTTCCTTAGGAAGGTTACAAATCTTGGGGGCCATATTGGATTAAGCAATGGGTGGGTACGGATGGGGGCCAGAACCCTGCTCACATCTGTGTCCTCCACCACATCGACATTCTGGCCTCTTACCAGAAAGGAAAGCAGGATGACTTCAAGTATCCTAACATCGGGTCTTTCTAGGTGCGTTTGCACTAGGCTAGTGACAAGCCAGGGTGCTTTTTGAGGAAGGGTGTGTAAGAGACAGAAGTAAAAGGAAGGAGAGAGTTTGTGCTGGGAAACGCACATCCGGATGGACATGTACAGATGGCACGTCTCACCTGTCGGGAAGAGCGCTCTTGCCTACCCAGCAAGCACAAGAAGATGTAAACCCACCTCTTCTTGCATCGAGCCTTGTCGTTGGGACAAATAGTGATTGAAAAACCAATCACAAGCACCCAACCCTCCCCAAGTAAACATTGACAAAACTAAGGCCACCCTATAGCAATGGTAATACGGAAGGAGCATTTAGGAGCATAGATCCTAGTTCAAGTTCCTTCTACCCCTCTGTTACAGGTGCAACATTAGGCAAGACATTCAACTTGTTGAAGCTGCGTGTTCTCCCTGCATAAGATGGAAAGGATAATCATCCCAGGATCTTAGATTTCTCGTGAGAATTAAATACAGCATCTATGAGAATCGTACAGCTTCCGCATTGGCCAGGAGCATAGGGAGCAGTCTGCAAATGGTAAGTTTGGGTTGCTGAAAGCTTGTTTACCCATGTGTATCAACAGATTTGATTTTTCCAGACCACTAAATATTAAATTGGTTTTTTTTCTTTCTATTTGATACAGATCACTGTGACGCTGAGTTTGATATAAATACGGTGAATTATATTCATTTGGTTGTTTTATTCATGTAGGTTATTTCTGTAGCTGTATGATAAAATTTTGACCAAAGGAAGAATAAGAAATAGCATAGCTGAGAGTTTAGGGGGCAGTTTAGGGAGGCTCAGCCAGGAGCCCAAATCTATTTGCTCATCAAACATTTATTGGGCTTTCTTCCCTATGCCAGGCAAAGATGAGTAAGACAGCCCCAGCCTAGAAAAGTTCAAGGTCCCGTAAGAGAAAAGGCAAGAACACTCATATACAAATAATCCAAGTGCCGCCAAAAGATATGAAAGTCCTGTGAGGACCTCAAAGGAAAGCCAAGTCAGGTTTAGTTACTTAGATACAAAAAGTTGTCAGGAAAGAGGTAAGTGTCAAAATGGGCTATGACAGAGCACCGAAAGCCTGCCCGAAAGTAAAGTTTTGCAGGAGGCAGAAACTGTAGGAACAAAGGTTTGGCCAGTCATTGCTGGGGGAATGAGATGCAGGGCAAGGGAATGAGGGGAGCTGATGAGTTAGGGAAAGAATGGGGAGATTTGGACACCAGCTTTAGGAGCTTGGACTTCCTTTGAAAAGACAGTGATATGAAGGTTAGCTTTAATCCGGGTAAAGCAAGGAGGAACTAAGAGCAAGGAGACTTTTGCAGTTTTACAGCCAATATCTCGTGAAATTCCACAAGGAAGTGGAATGTGGTTGGAGTGGTGGAAAATAAGAAGTGGAAACCATTTGGAAATAGTATCAATAGACCTTGATGTGAAACCACTTCTGTAAGAGACACTGGTGTTCTGCAGCTGTGAGCCTGGATCATAACGGGGATGGGGGGTCAGAGGCAGGAGCCCTTCTGAGGAGGGAGGTTATGAGTTCAGATCGGCCCTGGGCCCTGGTTCGGTGACTGACACGCCTATCCACTCGGCCCCCCAAGCCTGGATGCCATCGCAGACGTCTTCCATTTCCTGCCATTCCTTAAGTTACTGTACTAGTCAGCTGGTGCTGCACCATGATTACCCCCAAATTTAAGCAGCATAAGGAAACAACCATTTATTAACTTACACAATTTCTGAGCGTCAGGCGCGCGGATGCGACCTAGCAGGGAGATTCTGTTGGAGGCAGCAGTCAAGCTGTCAGCCGGGGGTGCGGGCCCCTCGGGGCTCGATTAGAACCGGAGGAACCACTTCCCAGCTCACTCCTGTTGCCGGCGGGCCTCGGGTCCTCTCTGGAGGCTTCAGTCCCCCGCCACGTGGGCCTCTCCCCCTGGGTTTTCCAATAGCGAGTGATCCAAGAGAAAGAGCCCAAATGCAAGGCACAGTCTTTGGTGACCTAATCTCGAGAGGGACCCATCACCATTCTACAGTATGCCATTGGTCCCGATGACCCGGCTCTGGCAAGAGCATGGACGTCAGGGCAGGCCTCACCAGGGCCCACCTCTAAGACCGCCACAGCAGCTCCAAGACCTGCCAGTCAGCCTCCATGTTTCCCAAAGCTTGCCCCCGTCCGCCAGCTCACTTCCACTGCTCCAGCACCGTGTGGCGGCTCCTGCTTCGTCTGCAGTCCAGCAGCTCGTGCTACTTTCAGCGTCTCTGCCCGCAGCCTCCTCCTGGCTACCACTCGCTGCAAGAGTGATGTCTCAAAACGAGATCCACCTGTCCCCCTACGCACACCTCCTGCACCCCCTGCGCAAAACCCGTTACTCGGATGATGCAGATCGAGCTCCTTAGCGTGGGTGTGGGTCTTTCTGTGTCCCGGGCTCTGCTAATGCTCCAGCCTCACCCCCTGACACCCTCTGCCTTGGACCTTGTACTCTAGTAAGTCAGGACTCTGTGCCTCCTTCACCACCTGTACCATTTCACCATCCACCCCTTTGCTACACTCCTCCCTCTACCTGTACCCTTCCTCCTCTCTCCCCACCCTCACAGGGTAGCAGTGTGATTCGGAGCACAGACGCAAGACTCTCACGGCCCATTATATAAATTCTATATGCCGGGCATTGGTCAAATTGATTATGTGCATATATTAACACTTCTATCCCCACACTGACCTAAAGGTAGACGATTATTACGATCATCATTGCACAAATGAGGAAACTAAGGCTCATAGAGTAAGAGCTGTCAAGGTATGTGCAATTCAGGGCTAAGTTCAGATACTGTCTCCTCCACTCAGCCTCATCCTTCTAAAAACAGGTTCCCTCCTCCATACCTCCCATCACACCCTGGGGATAACTCTGACTTGGTAGCTACCATATTGTTTTGAAATGATCTATTTTTGAGTCCGCCCTTTTAAAACTCAGCTCTGATAGCAGGGACCGTGTCTCTTCCAGTTTGCCACCCAATGGAGTCTTAGCCAACACGTTCTGGGAGAGCATACCTAAGTTAGCAGTGCCTGCTGAATACCCAGGTGACGCTATAGGCAGTTGCCCAATAAAGGAGGAGAAAAAAGCTGAAGATAAGACCTTAACTAATAAGAGAAAGAAGAGATAGTGAAAATACTGCTTTGTTTTTAGAACATTTAACATTTTCCTTAATACAACTGAAACAATGACTCTAAACCACTAGTCTGAAATACTTACCAAAAATAGCTATGCATAGTCCCATCCAGTGGATGGAATCAAATCCAGAAGCAGCCATAGCGTGATTCTCCCATGTTCTGTTCTCTGGGGAAGACTGACTATGAGTATCTCAGGTTCAGACGCCGTGACCAAAATCGTGCTCGTTCCCTAAACACTCCTGTTTCCATCCTCTCAGGAGCCACGAGTCTGTCTCATGGTTGCACCCAGGCAGGCTGATCTGTGGAACCAGGAAAATCATCACATTGAGTCACAAAGTAAGCAAATGGAAAAAAAATTTAATTAAAAAAAATTTTTTTTAAATCAGCTAATGAAGGAATTTTATGAAAGTCATAAGATTTTATTACTATATTTTTGAAGGGTTGCCTCTATGAGGAAAAGTATCAAAACAGCCTTCAGACTACTGTGAACTTTACGAAAATTTCTTTGGGTTCTTTGCAAATGGCGGCTTGTGACCCAAAAGTCCTATTCAAAGCATAATCAGAAATAATAGGGGAATTACGGTAATTTCTCTTTCACGATCTAATCTCTGACCAGGCTTGCATCTCAGACACACCTTGTAGTTTGTTGTGTGTTGAATCTGTGTGAGAAAAGAAATTAATCCCCCAAATTAGTCCTGCCAGGTGTTTCTAAAAAAAAAAAAAAAGTTTCCATATGACAGGAGCTCTTGTCAATATCCTGGTAAAGAACGAGATTAATTTTTTTTTAAGTTTATACAGTCCTGACTTTGTCTAGGGACCCCTTCAGTTTTCCTGTCTCCAGTAATATCATTTTAAACATTTGCTTTCTCCAAATGGCTTCTGCGTTCTGTATGACTCTACTTGTGATGCATCTTGGCATGTTACTGTGGAAATATTAAATCATTCCACATGTGCGTGTGTTTGCCTCTCCAGGTATATTTTAGAATTTGCTTGAGAACTATGATTGTAGCTTCTTGTTCTCCTCCGCCTCCTCCTTCTCTCTCCCTCACCTTCTCTTTCCTGGGCGCACCTCAGTAGTGCTCCCAAGGCAAGCGCTCCATCACCCTTGACTGGTTGATTTCCTCAGGCAAATGCAGAAACTACTATTTACTGACCAATATGTGCCCCTGCATGAATGAAGCGCTTTACCTGTGTTCTTTCTTTAGTCCTTGCAACAGCCCTGTGAGTATTACTATCCCTACTTTCCAGCTCTGGAAACTGAGGCGTAGGAAGAGAAGGCAATTACCCACAGCTGGTAAGTGAGTGGCAGAACTGGGAATCAGACCTGGGTTGTCTGGTTCTAGAGCCCGTGGTTTCCTGGGATCCCACTCATTTTCCATCCTCTTAACTAGCAACTTCTCAAGAGGCATTGCTTTGCAGATTTTAAAAAGAAAGTGGGTACTTTGGGCTAGTAAATCTGACATCTCTGATAAGGCACAATGGATAGGATGCTTGTTGTAAAGCCTTCATCTCTAGAAGGCTGTTGTTTCCATGCCCCTTAGAATAGTACATGATACGCCTCTCATGGCACCCAGGCTGGTTGGCCTGTGCAGCCATCTGTTGACTAGTCCCCTGTCTTCTACCTACTTGCTCCCAAGAGTGTGCTTCTTGGACCAGAAGAATCGGCATCACCTGGGATGTTGGAAATGCAGACTTGCAGCTTGCCTCAACTTACTGAGTCCGAATCTACCTTTGAACAACATCCCTAGGTCATTTCTGGGCGCGCTACAGTTTGAGAAGAACTCCCTTACTTACGGGTTGTCACATGACGTGGGACTTTTCTCTCTTGTGACTGTTGGTAAAGAAGTCAAGATGGGTCAGCAAACCGATTCAAGTGAATCAGCAACATCACCACATCAACCCAGAGGGGAGTGTAGATTTTCAACCATGTTCACATCATCTTGGCCCCAGTGGTTCCTGTCTCCTGTACCAATATCAATATTCAAGTCAGTTGGAAATTCTCTAGATAGAGAGTCATGTGTTAGGATTAAAATATAAAACCTTGTCTAAGGATAATTTGAAAATTCGCTGTGCTTTCTGGAGTACATCCCTAATGCCCATCTTTAGAATATCCAAAGTTCAGCTGCTAAATCCATGTGACATTTTAATCTAGCCCAATGTCAAAACCTGGTAACTTTGTTAAAGAATTGGTGAGTTTAGGATTCCAGCCCCTTTATAAAATCTGCCACCAATCTCCAGCATGTGCCAAATTGTGTTGTTATTGTGGGCATAGAACAGAGCAGCCTCCTTATTTTTCTCTCTAACGTGCTTTGAGCTCTACAGCCTAAGTAAGCGTTTTCCTTGCACTGGTTTGAACACACTGTTATTTTTCACATAAGACTAGTGATTATTCTGCAAGGACTTCCCATGTTTTGCTTCACCATTGAGATGCTGCTTCTTTGCAAAAATACACTTAAATTCATTCTATTTTGCCGCACTCAACTTCAAGTATTTATCAAGTGATGTGGCCAGTACAGAACAAGTCAGACATGAATGATTGCCCCGGAGGAGAGTATATTCTGGGGTAATGGGACCCCATGGCTGTTGCAGGCAAGGGGTGCAGGCAGAGTGGAGACCTTTCAGGGGGCTGGGGAACTATCCAGATACTCTACATACTGTAGGACCGTGAATATTATATACTCAGGTATAATACAACGCTAGGATATTAGAACAGCAAAAAATAATCCCTTTAAGCAATTTCCCTTCTGGATGGGAACCCTATGGGTATAGATGGGAACCTAGATGGGTATAGAGCTGCAACTATTGAAGCAAGATTATGTGTGGCAATTATCTCTTCCTCAAGTCCTAAAAGTACATAAAAAAAAGCATGGGGTTATTGGGTAAGACTTCTTAGAATTGGTAATTTTGAGGGATCTACTATGCGAGGCCGAAGTTATGTGCCACTCAGATTATTTATAGGGCTTTGTGACTGTATATTGTCCAAACATCCCTTCCCAAGATGGCTAAAAATGCCAAGTCCCCAACTGATGAAGACTTGCCCATTTGGTAAATTACACCCATTGAATTTCTGTTGGGGTTTCTGGAGCGTGTGTTTGAATACCACTCACTCATTCTTGTTCTAGCTCATGGGAAGCAGATTATCAACAATGATTAAAAGAATCACTTAGTCACACACAGCAACGTGGGTTTGAGAATGGACCCTGCCACAGCGGTCAGGAGTCTAGGTCCCTCACCTAAATGCTCAGCTATCGGACTCACAGCGTGGCCGGGGCCAGCAGTCAGCTCCCCTGGGAACTCGGTAAAAGTGCAGCATCTCAGGCCTCACCCTGGACTGCCGGAATGGGAAGGTCTAGGGCCAGGGACCAGGAATCTGTGTTTTAACAAGCTTTCTGGGTTTGGGAAGCCCTGTGCTGGCCATTACCTTCCTCATCAGTAAAAGGGAGATAATATAATAATTGTAGCCGCTTCCCAGTACCATGGTGAAGATCAAGTGAGACAATGTACATAATGGGCTTCACGCAGTATCTATACGGTAAGAGTATTTGATAAGTATTATCTGTAATAATTTTATCTTTTCTTATTTTTGGTTTAGAAAGGTAAGAAACCAGAACCTCAAGCAGAGAACTCTGTCTGCCTTAGGTTTCAGCAGAAATCAGTTCTTGCAGTTAGTGTTGAAGACTTGTCAGACGTCCGCCTTATGTTACTAAGAAAATCCGAATTGTATAAACAGGTTTCTATTGTGCTCTCTCTTCGGCTCCTGTTTGAAAATGAAGGAGGTCGGCGGCTGTGTGTTTTTACGGCCAGTCCAGAGGCTCCGTAGACCAGCTCTGATGGATGTGTGTGTCGGATTGCAAAACACTCCCCGACGGGAGCAGTTAAACTGGATGGTTTAGAAAACCACCTCCAGGTTTCCCATTTGGGAACACAAACACTTATGGAGTGCTTCTTCCCAGGGAGACGTGGCTCCAACTTCAGCTCCCTGGGAAGTGCCCATACGTATCAGAGGCTGAATGAAGCCCTGGTCAGGCCTGGCTTGACCCACCATGGCCTGTTCCAAACCATCTGAATCCATTCTAACTTCTCTGCAACCTCTGTTTAGTATTTATTTATATGAGTTTGGGCATCGGTCTTGCTTATCAGACAAAGGTCCGTAAACTGTTTCATAAAGGGCCAGATAGTAAATATTTCAAGTTCTGTGGGCCACGGGGTCTCTGTGGCAACTACTCAAGTCCGCCATGGTAACTCAAAAGCGGCCATAGACGACGCATAACCAACTGAGTGTGGCCGCATCCCAATAAAACTTTATTTACAAAAACAGGTGGCAGGCTAGATTTGGCCCACGAGCTCTAGTTGGCTGACCCCTGACTCGGAATCTCAAAATATCCCGTAGAAAGGACCCAGAGGACCAGGCAGAAGAATAATTCAGTGTTTATAGGTAAAGTTCTGGCTTAGAAGGAGTTCCTGACCCCCACTGAGCCATGTCTTGGGTAATGAAAGATAAACAACACTAATTGTCCCTCCAGACCAGCCTAACCAAAACCCACTCTGAAACTGTTTTGCTCCCACCTGGTGGGAAAACACCTGCTCTCAGTTTAACAACTTTTAATGAAGGTGTTGCCTCACGGGTTGGGACCAACCACATCAAGTCACACATCTGGAACAAGGAAGTCTTCCTGTTAGTGATGAGGTCGAAATGTTCGGATACCAACGAAGTAGGAGGCCAGGGCCCGGACTTAAACCGTAAGAGAGTGAATGCCAGCGTCTTACTTTTCTAGAATAGTTCAGGGGATATAACTCCTGATGTTTACAGATAACGGCCCCTCTGCAAAGAAGTTACCCAGAGGGTGTGAACGTAATAAATTACTCTTGATCCTTGCTAAGGTAATAATACGAATCTCTGTATGATACTACAGCAGAAGACACCAGTTGACAAACGTCGTGATCTAGGCTGTTCTTTCATTTGAAGAGTCTTTTGTAGTGCCAGGTGTGGTTTGAGACTCAGCCTCGTATGACTTATTCATTCCAAAGTTGGAATCCACTCAGTTCCAAGGGAGCCATTTGTAACAAATGTCATTGGTTGCTTAGCCAACGGCCATTCCAACTCCTGCTTTCTTTTTTCCTTGAAAAGAGCCACTAATTTTGCTGGAGTTCTCCATGTAACAAAGCTAAATCTTCCCTGGTTTAATTCAGCGATGACCCTCTCATTAACCATAGCAGCGAGTTTATGGATGTGCATGTAGCCCGGTGCTACCTCATGAAAAATCAGGAAAAGTCTGTGGGAGGCTTCAGGAAAAGATTCACTCTCCCTTAAAAAAGAGGCCGAAGGGAAAACCTGTCCTTGCGTGGGCACCGTGGATACAGAGCTTGGAACGGGTGGAATCCATCTTGAACCCCGGGGGTGCTAAGCTACAGACAACAAAGTATAATAATGAGGCAATGAGACCTTCTGTTACTGAGACAGTAAGTGTTCCTTATTATGTAAACTAACTTAAATTTTCTGTTTCTCGCAGCCAAAAGAATGCCAAATGATACCCATTCCTGTTTGGTCTCCCCCAGGCCAGTTCAGGTCTCTCTGTTCCTCTCAGCTCTCGAGCTCTCTGCTTTCACTATCCCTACCTCATCTTACCATTCAATAGAGATTCGAGAATTGTGCTTTGTTTTATTTTGTCTTAATAGCCCTTGAGGCTGAGATCTTACCTGTTAGGATTTCACCAGAGAGCGGCTGGTCAGCAAAGAGTTATAAACACAGCTACTCACAGACTGAAGTGATCTCAATTTGTGGTTTTGTTTTTGAAAGTGTTGGTAGTACTAAGGCTGTGTTTATTTTTCATTTATTCAGTGCAATTGTCCTTCCCTAACAAAGATTGTAGGCTAGTGGATATAATCAAGTAAGCAATTACATACAATGTAATGAGGGACCAGAGAGGGAACTGGGGGATGCGGAAGTCCAGAGGGAGGATCCGTCGTTGGCTTGTCAAAACCTTCACATTTCTTCCATGCTTGCAGAGGTTCCTCTCCTGTAAATGCCAGACCCTCACTCCCCTGCCTCCACTGCAGCGAGGGCCTGCACATATGAGCTCCCTCACGCCAGCAAGGGAAAGCCTTCAAAGGCTTTCTTCCTTGAAGATTAAGATCATCACAGAGAGGTGTTTTCTTCTGTTTCTGCTCTTGCTTATTTCCGGGGAGGGCCTGATTCAGAGCTACGGCAGCCGTCTTGTGACGGTGAATAAAAGCCAAGAGCACTGCAGAAAATGATTCTAAGTATTGACATTATTGTATCATAGAACTAATCCTATATCTGTGTATCTCCAGATTTCTCGTTATGTGATGATACCACTGTATTTTCGTATCTGTTATGTATAGGCCGTAGCATGCTAAATGGTATAAAGCGTATCTAACTTGGACTGGAGAATCTAAGAAGGCTTCCTGGAGGAAGTGACTCATAGGCTAAAGCACGAAAGATATGTACACATTATGTAATAGCAGGAGAGGTGATAAAGGAGGGTCCAGAGTCTTGGAGGAGGGGATATGGCAAGTTTAAAAACTCAAAATCAGTGGCTATGGCTAAAGCATAAAGTATTTTCTATGGAGTGGGAAGAGATAAGGTCAAATAAGTAAAGGGGGAAGACAAATCATATGTAACCTTGTAAGTCATGTTAATAAATTTTGCTTTTTTCCTTAAGAACATTATGAACACTATTGAAATCTGTCTCATCCTCAGGTCAGAGTTGATCACTTCTTTTACACACCCTGATGACACTGCTGATGGTTTGCTGTCATTTGGTCCTGTTAGTGGTTGTAATTTGTTATACAAGTTATTCGTTTCTTCCAGTTTAATTCAATAATGCTCATCCCATTATCCATACCAGTTATTGGCTTATGGATGAGCATGTAACCCAGTTCTGCCTAATGGAAAATAAAGAAAAATCTGCTGGGGAGCATCTGGAAAAGTTATCTTCTCCATTAAAAAGAAGCATGGAGGGAATGTGTCTCCTAGAGGGCAGGCTATGTCTTAGCTCAAGTATATTAACCCCCTCCAAAAAATCCTCATTGAGGTTTGTTGAATCAAATTGCTTATCTCATTAGGACTTACAGAGCCTGGATCTATTTTAAAGTAGTTTGTCTTCCTTGATCCTTTCAATACCCCCGTGAAACCTAGGGAGAGGTCTAGGCTTCTCACAGCTGGTTGGGGGAGAACCATAAGGACTAGAACCAGGTTGTATCTCTCTTCATCCAGAAATGCTTTTCACTGTATCATACAGTTTTCCCCCATGACAAGTGCTTCCATCACTAGAGTTTGTACATTTATTCATTTGCTGTAAGGTCGCAGTTTGATGAAACTTGAAAAAAATTTTTTTCCATGTAGTCATTGCCAGAAGCTTTGTGTGGTGGAAACATCCAGTCACACTTTCTTTTCTTGGGGAGAATTGAGAGTGGTCCTTTGGTGTTGACAGACGTAGGGCAATAAAGCCTCTTTGTTGTGGTTTGAGAAAAGCTAGCATTCCCCCATGTCTCCTGGTCTGTAAAGCTCACAGAATACTCCAGGCTGGGGGACACATTTGCGTAGGAACTCTCTTAGTTCGCATGACTACCTACCTACTTCAGCAGATGACTCTGAACATCGCAGTGGCTCAACTCAGGGTTTTATTTCTCTCTCACGTGGAGATTCATTTTTAGGGGGACTACATTAGAGACCCAGGCTCTTTCTCTCTTGTGGCTCCATCCTCCCCTGTGGTCCCTGCAATCTTCTGGATCTGGTAGATGACAGAAGAAGAGAGAGAGGAGCTTTCCATGGACCTCACTTCTGCCCACATTACATTGGGCAGGACACAGTCATGTGGCTACACTTACCTGCATGTATGGATGGGAAATGTAGTCAACCTCTATGCCCAGAAAGATAACCAAGTGATTTTGAAAGACAAGTGGTCATCTCTGACTTAGAGACCAAGGGGAATCTTGAGAGGAAAGTAGTGATAACTCTCTACCTTCTGAGGTTCAACTTTATAGTATTTTTTCTTTCTTTCTTTCTTTTTTTTTTTTTTTTTTAGAGAGAGAGAGAGTGCATGAATGGGGCTGGGGAGGGAAGGGGAGGGGAGGGAAAGAGAGAGAGAGAGAGAGAGAATCTTAAGCAGGCTCCATGCCCTACTTGGGGCTCAATCTCACAACCCTGACATCATGACCTGAGCTGAAATCAAGAGTCAGATGCATAACCTACTGAGCCCGCCAGGTGCCCCAACCTTATAGTATTTCTGATGAACTAGGGTACAACAGAGGAGGCTGGGGTACATAGAGGGGAATTCACCATAAGGGAGAAGATAGACTTGCCTGTTGATTCACCTCAAAGCCAAGATCATGTTTTTCATGAGGGAAGGTTAATTCCAAACATGACATAGGGGTAAAGTTAGAAATCCCTCCTTATGCAAATAGGTGAGTGTTTATATATTTAAAGAGCTGAGTGCTGAAGAACTGCATATATTTTGGGGAGCTACTAGCCCAATATAATACCATTCAATACTATAAAATAACCCATTCATTCATTCATTCATTTTTTTCAGCAAAGCTTATTGAGGACCTACCATGTGCTAACCACATTCTGGGCGGTGGGATACTGTTGTCCCTGCCCAAATGCCCTCAATAATAAATAAATATGATTTCAAGTAGCCCTAAGCACAATGAAGAAAACAGAGTTTGGTTGCAAGGTTAAGGAATAGAAAATGACTAAGGCAGAAGGGTCTGGCACTCTTCTAGATTGGATAGAGAGCAGGGTATGGTGAATGCTACCAAGGGAGAGAAAGGCTTCCTTTCCCCATTTCTAAGACCCAATGAGACTGCTGTTGTTCCAAAAAATATTGATAACCCAGCAATTTTCTGTCTTGGTCCAAGACTCCTCCACGTTTCTGGACCTCTTGCTTTCAAGAGCCACATTATGTGCCCATGGTGACAAAAACAATAGCATAATACGAGCTTCGTGTGTAGACTCAGATTTTCCAGGGTTTTCTCTGTAGAGGACAGTAATTAAGAATGACCCCTTATGGTGCGCCTGGGTGGTTCAGTCGGTTGAGCATCTGCCTTTGGCTTGGGTCATGATCCCAGGGACCTGGGATCGAGCCCCACGTCGGGCTCTTTGCTCAAAGGGGAGTCTGCTTTTTCCTCTCCTGCTTCCTTTGTGCTCTCCCTTTCTCTTTCTCTCTCTCAAATAAATAAAATCTTAAAAAAAAAAAAAAAAAAAGAATGACCCCTATGCCAGTGAACACCCTGGGATTCTCAGACTTACCCCAGGAGGTGCAACTCCTTTGAAATACGCTGATTAGAGAATGAGGGATCAGGCACCAGGATTGTGCAGTCTGAGCAGGACCAGGAATGTGGCCTCATAGGTGAAGAAAGGCATATCAATTCCTCCCTCATCCCACAGTTACTTCTTAAACACTTTCTATGTGTCAGATACCATGTTAAGACCTAGAGAGAAAGGGAACAAATGTGGCACAACCCTGACTTGAGAGGTGTTAGCCTGAAGGAGAAGAGAGAGCTTGACAGAGAAATCAAAGTTGTCCTCACACACATGCTTATACTCCCACTGCATGCAAAGCCCTTTGCCCAGTCCCGTAAAGCATGGTGTGTAGCCTCTCGGGCTGCTTCACATGCCCCTTCATGAATACGTGAGCACATTATTTCCTCCCTGAGGCGCTCCTCCCTGAAAGGGCACTGACTTCCTGCTCTTATTAACGATGCTGCAGGTGCTTCCCTCATGAGGAATTCAGCCTCGTTCCGCTTCATGACCAGGCAGCTATAGGGGTCCCACAGGGCGGGATTCTTACCTTATCCTGGGATCCAGCCCCAACATGTGTGTTCTCATTCTGACCCTCCCAGGTCACCCTGTGGCTGCCAGAAACCACGGGTCCCCGTTGTGCGTCGGTCCTCCAAAGTCAACCTTGTCATGACGCAGATGCTGTCAGAGGCCACGTCTGAAGAGCATGCCAAAACAACTAGTCCAGAAGGAACATTCGGTCAATCTGGTTTGTCAGAAAGCCAAAAAATAAGACATTTGTTCGATTGAGTTCATGTAAGAGTTGGTTTATTTTTAGCTGGATTTAGTCTTGTTGGCTGGCGTATCTAGGCAGAGTTCTCGTTTCCTAGGGTTACAAGAGCTCACGTCGTCAACAGCCACCACAACAAAAATGTGTCTGTTCCCCCCCCCCCCAAGATCTTCATCTTATCTCCATAACCCCGTGGAAAGCAGATGTAGGCAAGAACCGTGTCATCTTCTCCATCACACAGCGTAGGTCTGTTTTAACTTTTGTGTCAGTCAGGGCCCTGCCAGGAAAGAGGTAGCCTAGCCAAGTGGAATCACTTGGGGAAAGTGTAACAGAGAGACAGTTTGCAAAGTTGTAGGCAGGTGTAGAGAAATGCCAGGGGATAGGGCAGCGACTCAGGGTAGTGACAGAACTCAGGCTAGGCCTGAAGGGACAGGAGGAGGCGGAATGGAGAGACAGACAGCCATCTTCGTCCAAGGAGCACATCCACTGTGTGTCTCATCCCTAGCAGGAGAGCTGGGGGGATAGAACCCTAGCCTCACTCTCCTCCCTCCCTTAGATCACCTCTCTGGGGTCCCTTGTAGCCCACCTCACCTGGCCTGAGGGCACAGAACCTGTGGATATAACTCCTATCTGTCAGCATCCTGGAACACAGAAGAATCTAAAAGGGGGGAAAGTAGAGCCGGAGGAGCAGACAGAAGGTATCCAGCCCGGTACTGTGTCAACTAATTTCCTAGAGAGTTTGATTCCACACCCTCCCTGGATCAGCACCTTACTTTTCAAGTCAAGCAGCCATGTGGATTCACAGACTCTTGAGCAAGGGGAATTTGAAAGCACCAACTCCTCTGGGAGACAGGAAATTTCTCTCAAGTCCATCCTCCTCTTGAATGCCTCTGTTGATAGGAAGATCACTACATGTCAAGGCACTTGAGGGCACATCTAATAAGAAGCCTCTGCAACCCAGCTCCCTTTTTCTCTGGTTTCTAGTGTCCTAGGTCACCAGAACAAGTCTAAATCCCCAGCTCTCTTTCACAAGGAAGGATGTTAGAGCCTTAAAACTCCACAACTGGGCGTGGGGTGAGGAGGGGAAGCTGCAAAGCTGGGGGCTGATCTCCCAGGCCAAGGCAGAAGGGCTCTCATCTTGTAGAGAGGGTGGGGAAACCACTTCTCTCCTTGCATCCCGCCACAAACGCCTCTAAAATTCAGAGCATCCTAAAAATGAAGATGAGACTCTGGAATCCCTGAGAACCAGAGCTGGGACCCTTCGGACAGATTTAATTATATTTCAAAGCCACACACTCCCCTCGGCAAGACAGAGGAATCCAATAGGCAATGGCCAATGGCCGCCAGTGCCCTTAATGAAAACCTAGCAGCTAAAAATACCGTCTGCGAGCTCCGAGGACCGCAGTGCTGCCAGTCTGGTACATTTCATCTGTTCAAAAACCCGAGCCTGCGGAAAGCACTCCGCATGGGAAGGGCTGGGTTGTTTGCAGGAATCAGTGTAACACGTAGACAGTAGTTTATTTGTTAGGCTGGTAACACATGAGAAATGGAGGAGAGATTTGTTTTCTGTAGCAGGAGGCCCATCAAGCCAGCTGGCAGCGTGCCTGAAACAAATCACCAAGAAACAACTAGATCTGTGTGAAACTTGGTGAGAAAGTTTGGAGTCGGCCGGGCAGGGAAGGGGCCGCCAGTGGAAGATAAAACGGGCAAGTGGAGAGGACAAAAAAAGATTCTCGAGGTCTCTTACTGCCTTATTTCTTTTGCACCAGTTTTAAGAGTTGAAATTAAATTGGGTTGGATCCATTTTTTTTAAATCTCTCTTTAGCAGCTATAAGCTTTGAAAGATCAAGTTAGGACTCCAACGAAGTAGTTTCCGTTGTCAGCCCACCATTCACTATGTAAACTCAGGTATCACAACAACCCTGAGAGACACGTTTTATGAGCCCATTTTTTAACGGTACAAATATTTTAAAAGTTACGTTCCGTAAAATTCACTTTTTTTTTCTGTACAGTTAGTGCTGCGAGTTTCCATAAATGCATCTGGTTGTATATCTCCACAGTAAAGATACAAAGCAGTTCTGTCCCCTCCAAACTTCCCCTCACGCTAAATTTTTCTCATCACAACCTCCCCCCGGCCCAGCCCTAACCCCTGGAAACGACTGCTCTTCTGTCCCTATAGTTCTGTCTCTTCTAAAATGTCATATACATGAAATCATATAGCATAGAGCCTTTTGATTCTGTCCTAGCCACATTTTACAAAGAAGTCATAGGACGCTCAGAGAAGTTCAGTAACCTGCCCAGGGTCACACAGCTAGAAGAGCAGAAATTTAGTGCAAGTACACTGATTCCAGATCTTATCCTTTCTCCCCAGCGCTGAGCTGGAACTCTGTTTCCTCATCTCTCTCAACGAGATTGTGGGGGAGGAGAAGGGGAGGGGGAGGGTGGTCCAATGAAATCATGGATGCAGAAGGACTTTGGAAAATGCAAAGCCCTTTGTTCAACGCAGCATTGCTTCTTGTTTGTAACTGTCTTTGTCCCAGGCCAAGCTTTTGCAGGAGGGCATTGAGCTCTCCAAATCACCCTCCTGAACTTGGTGGCATACCTTTGAACCTAGCCTTATCAGTCTGTTTAAAGAAACTCTCTCTCTCTCTCTCTCTGTCTCTCTCTCTCTCTCTATCTCCTTCTACTAATGTAAGAATCACCTCAGGAGGTTAAAGGACCTGTCCTGACTGGAAAAAAGAATCACTGCTTTCCACAAACACAGATTTATTTAATGGGATTTGGGCCGTGCAGGGGTGTTTTGGTCATCTGAAGGGATTTTTCTATTCTCAGGCCATGAAAGTAACTGCTATGAAATACAATTTGACTTGACTGTTATGTCACAAGAAGTAAACATCATCTGCTGGCCTGATGGCTTGGATGCCTCTCTCTAAACTGCTTCTGCCAAAGGCTTTGAAATGTTTGCTTTCGGGCTGGATTCAGCCATCAGGATATTTAGAGAAGCTCGTGCCGAAACCCCACAGAGCCGATCCCTCTCTTGGTGACGATAAACCTGCAAAGCTGTGGTTTTCTTGGAGCCCCAGAACTAGGAGAGTTGTTCCTTCTTCCACCCCTGCTCCCTCTAAACGTTATCAAAAGCAAAGGTCTTCTTTCTTTGTTACTGCTGCAGATGGTGCAGTTTTAGCCACAGGCCCAACCCAGGCTCAGGAGACACCTGGAGGGTCTCTGGGCGCCAACACTGCCCCGTGGAGAGGTGAGGCAAGCCGCACGCCCAGTTTCAGATTCTGTAGGAGACAGAACTTAAGCAAAAAGAACTCATTGAAATTCATTTTAATAATGTATTTTAAACCAGCATATCCAAAATACAGAATCAACATACGATTATTCATGAGGTTGGGTTTGCTCATCCAAGAAAGTGACAATGATATCTACTCACAGAGTAGGTGCGAGGGTTAAAGGACATAATCCAATGAAAGTGCCTGACACGTGGCAAGTGGTGGATAAACGTGAGTTGTTATTAGAAGCATCAGGATTACCGTTTTTACTGGTATCATGAGTCTTACCATTGCTATCCAGAAGCCAAGCCTCAGGGGCGCCTGGGTGGCTCTGTCGGTTAAGCACCCGACTCTTGATTTCATCTCAGGTCATGATCTCAGGGTCATGTCTGGCTCTACACTCAGCAGGGAGTCTACCTGAGATTGTCTCCCACCCTCTCCCTCGGCCCCTCCCTCTGCTCACACTCTGTCTTGTCTCTCTCTCTCTCTAAAATAAATAAATCTGAAAAAAAAAGAAAAAAGAAAAAGTCAACCCTCACTAGTCTATCTTTGGATTTCTTATGGAAATGGAAACCAGAATCAGATTCACCACTTCTAAGATGGAGGGGATTTAGGAAAAAGGCAACCAAAGGAATGAATCATGTTTTACAGCCCTTAAGAGCTTAAAAAATTGGGGGTGCCTGGGTGGCTCAGTCGGTTAAGCCTCTGCCTTCGGCTCAGGTCATGATCCCAGCGTGCTGGGATCGAGCCCCAAGTCAGGCTCCCTACTCAACTGGGAGTTGAGAATCCCTCTCCCTCTGCCGCTCCCCTGGCTTGTTCTCTTTCTCTCTCTCTCAAATGCATAAATAAAGTCTTTAAAAAAAAAAGAGTTAAAAAAATTATTTCCTCCATGTTATTTCTTTGATAGTCACACTTAACCTTTAACATAGAAACTGTTTTATCCTCTTTATGAATGAGGAAAGGGAGGCTCAGAAAAGTTAGGTAAGGTGCTCAGAGTCACCCAACCAGAGCAGGAGAGCCAGGGCTTAACTACGGGGCTTTTATCTCTGAAGCTATTTCTTTAATAAAACTCTCTAAACTGGCAGAACCTCGAGCCTGCGTCTGAACCTGCTTCTGCTGCTCATTGTATGTGCTGGGCAAGTTGCCTGACCTTTCTGAGCTTCTCTTCTCAGCTGTAACGTGGTGATATCTCCTGCACGGGAGTCAGGAAGATTAAATGCGGTGGGTTTGTAGACTGAGTAACAGAACTCCACAGATAGTCAACGTACACTCTGTGTTGGTTTCCGAAATCAGAACTCCTACGGGACTCTCAAGTTGGATGTTGACTTAATTGGATGTTGGTGTACATTTTGGATAGAACCTAAAACTGACCAGTGGTTTTAAAGCTATCCTACTTTAGATGAGAAAAATCACTGAGGGTTAGGGCTGAGCACAGGCATCAGGCCTTTTATGCATGTTGATTGACTCCGATGTGCCCATCTGGCTTCACATGGGTTTTTTTTCCTGCTGTGGAGCATTCCTCATCCCACAAGATCCCGTGAAGAGGTCTCATCTTGAAGCCATCACTGCCATCCGGCTAGCAGACACTGCGCTTAGCTCTTCAGTGAAGGCATAATGGGAAAAAAATTACCCCACATCAAGAGAAGTGTGGCTCGGAGTCTTAGCAGGACACACATGGCTGTCTCCCAAGGGACGGTTGTGGAGAATTTAATAAAAGTAAAGAATTGTTTATGAAAGCGTGGGCAGAGTTAAGGGAAACCAGCAAGGGGTGGTGTAGAGCCTTGTGCTTAACTACAAAGGGGCTGTGTCAGCCCAAACTTGAAGGGGCCAGGAGACAGAACCAGGACTTCACCAGAGCTCCAACGGAGCTTGAGGGCCGCCTGACAGGAAGCATGACCTTCAGTAGAAAGTCACAGACAAACTGTAGAAGAAGGAAGAACAGAGGCACAAGGAGGAAGGGAAATAAGCATGATGACCTCACTCTCAATGCTCCTGATTGGCTGCATTCAATAGAAAGTCCGAGGGAGAAGGAGCCCGTTCATGATCAGCCTCCCAGAGCACAGAGCCCGGTAAAGAAGAGAGTGGTACTGTGGGGACGAATGGGAATTATCCAGCACAAAATTATCATTTGGTTGGGATCTTGGAACACTTCCTAAATGACCAATTCTCCAGCCCCTGAATTTGGGAGGTGTTTTGGAAGAGAGCATGACCAGCCTGTTACTCTTGAAGTTCTACCCTCATTGACTGACAAAGTCGTCTTCCCACTTCCTTTGCAAATATCTTTCTTTCTGAATGGCATTTTCCCAACTTGCCCATTACGCAGCTCTACGAAAGCGTGTTCGGTGTGCGACTTTAGAAACCAGCGCAAGAGAACCAAGATTGACTAAGTTCTACGATAGACCAGGCACTGTGCTAGGTAGTTAACACCGGTTAACCCTCAGTCTGTGCCCTCAAGGGTTCTATCATCTAATGGGAAAGGGGGAAAATATGTTTGAAGTTCACCACTTCGAAGTATAAACATAAATGTTATAAAGATACATTATAATGGAAAACTCAGTTGGGCTTTGCAATAGGTTGGGAAATGGTCAGCACTCATCAGAAAGAAGTGATTTACACCAAGAAAAAGGATTTGATATGACTGAAATCTGATGGAGGTGGGCATGGTATTTTATAGTAGGCAAGAGGAGAGACTGTATTTCACACAACCAAAGTATTGGACAAAATGTCTTAGTCCCTGTACCTGATTTTATTAAGGCTCTGTTTGATTTACTTCAAGCTCTTAAGGTAAGGAAGAGGTTAAATCAAAATAAAGATGCCAGTCCCACAGAAGCAGCCATAAGAACCCATATGGCTGCATCCCTTGACCATACAGATTATGAGACTGAACCCAAAATAGCCCATACATTCAGTGCTCGTAATGGGCTAAGGCAGAGAAGGAACAGGGAAAAAGAGAGAGTTGGTCATTTGTCATCTTAAAGCCCCAACAAAGGTAGATATGCTCTTTTGCTTTCCAACTGATTCTGGACACAGAACACATCTGGCCACAAGGACAAGGAAGACACTCAGTGTAGTAGAAGTTGGGGTTTGGGGTAACTTCAAGTTTTAAAATGGGAAATCTCTCTTCATACGTAATTCGTCAACTGATTTACTTACTAACTTTCATAAATTTTTTGTTGATTGTACATGTAATAGTCATGGGGGAAACTTGAAGTAACACACGCAAAGCATAAATAATGAACTGTCAATCATCTTTTATCCCATCTTACAAAGATTTCTGCCCAGAGCTTTTCAGTAAATCTCCATGTACATTTGGGTTTGGGGCTTATTTTCGTTTTCCTCTGACACATTTGGGATTATACTGTAATTATTATTTCCTCTCAATCCCTAATTTAAAGACTAATTATAATCTTGGGGCACCTGGGTGGTTCAGTCAGATAAGTGTCCGACTCTTGATTTCAGCCCAGGTCATGATCTCAAGGTCATGAGATGAAACCCGCGTCAGGCCCTGTGCTCAGCACAGAGTCAGCTTGAAATTCTCTTTTCCTCTGCCCCTCCCCATAGCTTGGTGCTCGCTCTCTCTCTCTCTCTCTCTCTCAATAAATAAATAAATAAGACTACCTATAATCTAAAAGAATGCTTCTTTCTCAGGGACATGCATTTAAATCAACTATAGAATTAATTTTTTAAGATAATTTTAAAATAAAGTAAAAATAAGTTTTCCCTGGAAATTAGGATTCGGTGTATATGAGCTACATGGACCTGGGGCATCTTTAGATGATTATTTTCTCATTTTTGCTTCATATCACCACTTGTGAATTAGTACATAGTGTAGGGGTGGATTCCCTATAATACGAGTACAAACATCCTCATTTTTAACATGGCATCATTTTTTATGGTATTTTCCTACATCACAAAATATTTCTTTTTTTATAGTGGTGAAATACACATAACATAAAATTTACCATTTTAACTTTTTTAAGTGTACAATTTAGTGGCACTAAGTACATTGACAACGTTGTCTAATCATCACCCCTATCTCTTTCCAAATCTTTTTCATCTTGCCAAACGGATACTCTCTATCCATTCCTCCCATACCCACAGCCCCTGGAGAAAAATAATATTTTCTAAACAGCATTTCATGGTGATGAAATATTTTGTAGTCATTTCATATTGTCAATATGTCATAACAGTCTATATGAAATGACTGCAAAATATTTCTTATAGGGATATGTTATTGGCTACTGAGCCATTATCATAACTTGGGACAATTTTGTCATTTCCAGGTTTTTTTTCTATGGCAGCAGCAAATGCCTGTACGTGCGTGTATGTTTCTATTTGGTTCTTCTTTGTGTCTTCTGTTTCTCTGCTGCAGTATTCTATTTTTTTATTTGTGTCAGTTGTGTTTGCAATCGCTGTTTTTGCACAATAGACGGTATAAAGTCTTTCTCACATAATTTTACACATATAGTCACATATATAATTCGTGTGCATAATATATGATTATATAATATATAATTCATATACATATTATGATATCCTCGAAATGAACTCCTGGAAGTGAATTTACTGAATGAAATGTGCAGTATTTTAAAGCTTTAAAGTTCTTGATAAAATAGCTTCATTAAATCTTTATGATTAAAAAAGACTTTCACCACATTCTCTCTAAAACTGTTTATCATATTTAGTAGATAAATAATATCTAATAGTTCTGATTTCTCTTTAATAGCTTATTAGTGAAGAATGTATTTCTTTTACATGTTTATTAGTTATTTCTTATTTTGTAAATTATCCAGGTATTTGTTTATCTGCTTGAGTTTTACTATTCATTTTATTTATTTATCCAGTTTAACAATGACAGAGAATACTTACCCTTTGCCAGTGATACTTGTGACAAATATTATTGCCAGTTTGTTGTTGGATTACTATTGGTGGGGTTTTCTTAGCAAAATACAAAGTGTAAAATGTTTACGTGATACAATCTTTAACCTTTGGGATTGTCGTCTTTTGTTTTTACCTTTAAAAGTTCTTCCCCAAATGAAGAGTCAATAATCACTTATTTTTTACACATATATGGTTTAATTGTTTTCCCCCTTAACTCTTTAGGTATGCCTAAAATTGATTTTGAAATTGTGTATCCAGTGAAAAGTCAACCTTTTTTTTTTTCCCCCACAAATAGCTAACCCACTGCCATGAGATTACCTATTTGTTAAAAAAGCTTCCCCCACTGGGCTCCTGGGTGGCTCAGTCGGTTAAGCGTCTGCCTTTGGCTCAGGTCATGATCCCAGAGTCCTGGGAGAAGTCCCACATCAGTTTGCTTCTCCCTCTGCCTTCCGTATGTGCTCTCTGTCTTTCTCTTTGACAAATAAATAAATAAAATATTTAAAAAAAAAAAAACTCCCCCACTGATTTATGATTATATCTTTAACATATATGTCAGAATTCAATGTGCTGGGTCTTTTTCAGGCTACCTATTCTATTTCAGTGATTATCTTTTTATTTCTATTGCAGTGCCACACTGTTATAATCATTTCATTTTTTTAACTTTTAATTTTTTAGTAGGTATGATTTCAAGAATATACAAAATAGATACAATTAAATTATGAAATCCTATGTACTCATCACCCAGGTTCAACACTATTGTTTTTAAAAAAGGGCATGATAACAAAGCACAAGAGAAATGGCCAAGAAAAAGGAGAGAGGAGATTAATAATCTTCCCATTGCATCTTATCCAATTACAACGTAGTCTCTACCAATAAAATAATTATAAAATAGTAAGATGACAGGGAGAAAACAGTTTTTCCAAGAAACCTAGCTAAGGAGAGTCCGTGTACTTGAACAAAGGGTATGGGAGTTTCTGATATTCCTACAAGGCAAGACAAAGAGAAAACCTAAGTCATATAAGAAGTATGTGAGTTCATAAGAAGTGATGAACCTTTTCTTTACATGAAATTCAAAGAGGAATGTTTTATTTAAACATTGTTGAACAAAATGGACAATGTCTTCCAAAGTAGAATTGCAAAAGATAACAAAGGAAATTTTAGATTACTTTTTCTTTTCTCAACTCTGGATAAAAACCAAAGTCTGTTTTTAATCACTGTCTTGAGCACATTTCTAACAAGAGCTAAAGTCATAGCATCCAGGTACATAGTTTTTCAAAGATGCTTAGAGAATCTAAGACCTTAAGTCACAAATTTTTAATTAATGTTCCCTGTTTCATGATGAAAAGACTGAGAAATATATATTTGTTCTTGTATGGTGACTAACATAACATAATAAAAAATTATTATAAAAAAAGAAATATATATTTGTTCTTTCCTTAGAAAAAATAGGAGATTGAGCTACCTTGCTTTTGACTGGTGATTATCAAAGTGTGGCATAATGCTTTTTATGATAAGTGTTAATGATTTCTTTTTTAAAGATTTTATTTATTTGAGAGAGAGAGAGAGAGAGCACAAGCAGGGGGAGCGGCAGGCAGAGAGAGAAGCAAGCTCTCCACCAAGGAGGGAGCTCGATGTGGGACTCCATCCCAGGACCCTGGGATCATGACCTGAGCTGAAGGCAGACGCTTAACTGACTGAGCCATCCAGGCACCCCTCCCCCCTTTTCTAAAGATTCTATTAATTTATTTATTTGACAGAAAAAAAATTTTTTTAATGTATGTTTTAAGGCTCTTGTTCCAGGTAAGATGGAATAAGTGTTCTCTACACTGTATCTCCAATTGAACATAATTACAAAATCTTGACAGAATGCATAGAGCAGTTGTTTGAGGACTCTGAAACATAATTAGTAGCAGGGGAATTGGGGAAGATCAGAATCTCAAGTTACAAAATGGTTGTGAGTTTATCATTTTTTCTCTTCTGGCATGCCCTGGCCTGAACGTAGTGCAGCCCAAAACCCTAAAGAGAACCTTGGTGTGCCCACAGTGCTCCAGGAGAAACCTTCTAGTCCTGTGTTGAGAGGAGGGGACCGGAAATTTCTAATACTCAGAGACAGTATGGAAATCTTCCATTTGCCTTCTTTCTTTCCTTCTCTTGGTTCTCTCCCACCCTGTCCCTTAAGTAATCCCACAGCGGCAGTGACAGAGGCTGCCACTGGAGCTGACAGGAGCCAGAACTCTGAGGGAAGGGAATCTTCCTCTAGTATAGGTAGAGATGTGATCCCAAGACAGTGGGGCAACCCCTCTATTGCATCTGATTCCTTCTCCATCCTCTTGTCACTGAGGCCCACACATGGGAGCAGTCACAAATATACGTGACAGAAAAGGCAACGAAAGCCCAAACTCTCAGGCCACAGGGCCAAAAAGAGGAGCCCAAGGGAAGTGGACAGTATCACGGACATCGCAGAAGAGGAACATGAGAAAGCAACCCTTAAAGTTATTTATGAACACATGGTTTCACCCTAAGCTGTGTATGCAAAGTCTGGTCGTAATCAGCCAACCAGAGACTGTGAGAATTGAAATAACAGATAGACCATGGGCAGGGTCCCAAACTAACCACTGAGTGACACACAAGTAGGACAGATCTTAATAGCAAGCACTGTGAAGACTTTGCAAATTGAAATGACGTTGGAAACAGGGCCCATAGGTTGGAATTTGTGGTTTTAACCTCACCAGTTTGATTGCCTGCTAAAATAAAAATATCAACAATTTTCATCAGATTTAAACAAGACACAGTCTTTTACAATATAATATTCAAAATGTTCAGAATACAATCCACATTACTGAGTATACAAAGAATGAGAAAAACCTCAAAATGCATGGAAAAGGCAATCAGTAGACATCAACACACCAATGACATAGCTATGGGAATTATCTGACAAAGACTTAACAGCAGCTATTATATAAATATTCCAACAAGTAATCACAAACACACTTGAAATAAATGAAAAACAGAATGGCTCAGCAAAGAAATAGAAAATATTAAGATGAACCAAACAGAAATTGTAGAACAGAAAAATTCAGTAACCAAAATTTAAAACTCCTTGTATGGAATCAATAGCACATTGGAGATAATGGCAAAGCATACTTGAAGATAGATCAATGGAAATTGTCTCATTTGAACAATAGAGAGGAAAATATCATTTAACAGTTAACAAAGCCTCAAGGACATGTGAACTAACTAAAAGTCTAACACTCGTGACATTGGAGTCCAAGAAGAAGAAAAGGAAAAGGAAGAAAATGCTGAAAAAGTGCTTGAAGCCTCAATGGCTGAAAACTTCCCGAGTTTGGCAGAAGACATTTATCTACATATTTAAGAAGTATGGCCAGCCACAAATTGGATAACTCCAAAGAAATTCAAGACCAAACATAACCGAAGTTCTGCATCAAAGAGAATGAATTTTCAATGAAAATTTCCTGAAAGCAGCCAGAAGAAAACAATATGTTACCTAAAGGGAAACAATGAGTCAAGCGACTGCACATTTCTCATCCAAATACCAAGGATGCCTGAAGAATGTGACACAATATTTTTGAAGCACTGAAAGTAAAGAACTGCTAACCCAGAATTCTATATCCAGTGGGAAAAAAAATCCTTCAGTGATGAGGGTAAAATGAAGGTATTCTCAGTGAAGAACAACTGAAAGAATCCGTTGTCAGCAGAGCTGCTGTAAAAAAAAAGAAATCACCAAGGGAAATACTTCAAGAGAAGGGAGATGACACCAAGAGGAAAAATCGGAACATTAAGAGTGGAGGGAAAGCAACAGAAATGGTAAATATCTGGGTAAATATAAAGAACTCCCAGTTGAATTTTTTAAAATATTTGATGACTGAGGGGCGCCTGGGTGGCACAGCGGTTAAGCGTCTGCCTTCGGGTCAGGGCGTGATCCCGGCGTTATGGGATCGAGCCCCACATCAGGCTCCTCCGCTATGAGCCTGCTTCTTCCTCTCCCACTCCCCCTGCTTGTGTTCCCTCTCTCGCTGGCTGTCTCTCTCTCTGTCAAATAAATAAATAAAGTCTTAAAAAAAAATATTTGATGACTGAAAACTAAGATTTTAAACATTGTATAGGAAAATTTTAATGTATACAGATATGATGTATAACAACTATAACGTAAAGAGAGGAATGTAATGAGACCTACCTGGTAATGCATTTTCTACGTTGTATTTGAAGTGGTAAAATATTACATCTAAATAGATTATGTGACATTAAGTATGTATATACTTGAATCATTAGGCCAATCACTCAAAATCTATGTCAAGAGATATAGTCTAAATCACAATACATAAATTAAGTGATATTTACCCTAGTGCAAGAGTCAGCAAATTATGGGCCAAATCTAGCCCACAACCTGTTTTGTTTTGCCGACTAAGCAAAATTCTAACATATTTACAAATTCTAAAAAAAAGAATACAAAACAGAGGGAGAAAAAACACTTTATTGTATATAGCCCACAGAGCCTAAAATATGTATTATCAGGCCCTTTGCTAACTCCGACCCAAGAAAAATGAAAGTATAGTCACAGAAAAATCTGAATATGAATGTTTATACCTACTCTATTCATAATCAACAAAATCTTAAACCAACCTACATGTCCTTCAACGGGGAATAGATCAACTGTGGCATAAACATATGACAGAATATTATTCCCTAATTTAAAAAAAAGGAATGAACTTTTGTTACACACAATAGCATGGATGAATCTCAAAGGCTTTGTGTCAGAAGAAAGGGGATGCTGTAGTGTCAGAGGAAGTCAGTTAAAACAGAAAGTCTAAATAAGTTTCAGAGTCTCGTAACGCCCAGTTTTCCAGCTTTCATCATAAACCGCTCATCACACCAAGAACCAGAAAAATTTGAAACAATGAAAAAAGATAGTATGTCTGAAAATCAAGATGGCAGTAAGGTTAAAATTATCCGATAAAGATTTTAAAGCAAACAAATAATCCAATTTAAAAATGGGCAGACAACATGAGCAGACATTTCTTTTAAAAAAAAGTACAGACGGCCAACAGACACATGAAAAGATGCTTAACATCACTCATCATCAGGGAAATGTGAATCAACACTACAGTGAGATATCACCTCACACCGGTCAGAATGGCTAAAACCAAAAATGCAAGAAACAACACACGTTGGCAAAGATGTGGAGAAAAAGGAACCCTTGTGCACTGTTGGTGGGAGTGCAAACTAGGGCAGGCACTGTGGAAAACAGTATGGAGTTTCCTCAAAAAGTTAAAAATTGGACTACCCTACAATCCAGCAATCGCACTACTAGATATTTACCCAAAAAATATAAAAACACTAATTCAAAGTGATACGTGTACCCCTATGTTTATTGCAGCACTATTTAACAGCTAAATTATGGAAGCAGCCTAACTGTTCATCAATAAATAAATGGATAAAGAAGATGTGGTATAGTGGTGCCTGGGTGGCACAGTCGTTAAGTGTCTGCCTTTGGCTCAGGGTGTGATCCCGGTGCTCGGGGATCGAGCCCCACATCAGGCTCCTCCGCTGGGAGCCTGCTTCTTCCTCTCCCACTCCCCCTGCTGTGTTCCCTCTCTCTCTGTCAAATAAATAAATAAAATCTTTAAAAAAAAAAAAAAAAGATGTGGTATATATACACAATGGAATATTATTCAGCCATAAGAAAGAATGAAATCTTGCCATTTGCAATGATATGGGTGGAGCTAGAGAGTATGATGCTAAGTGAAATAAGTCAGAAAAAGACAAATACCATATGATTTCACTCATATGTGGAATTTAAGAAACAAAACAAACAAGCAAAGGGGAAAAAGAGAGACAAACCAAGAAACGGACTGTTTGACTATAGAGAAAAAACTGAGGGGAAGTGAGTGGGGGGATGGGTGAAATATGTGAAGAGGACTAAAAAGTACACTCATCGTGATGAGCACTGAGTAATGTGTAGAATTGTTGGATCACTATATTGTATGCCTTAAACTATTATAACACTGTATGTTAACTGTACTGTGTTTAAGTTAAAATTTAAAGAGAAAGAATTTAAAGCAGCCATGATAAAACTGCTTCAGTGAGCATTCATGAAGAGAATCAAAATAAATTAAAAATAGAACATTTCAGCAAATAAGTAAAAGATATAGAGAAGAACCAAATGAAAATTTTCAAATTGAACAGTTAATCAAAATTTTTAAATTCAATGGCAGAATAGAGTGGACAGAGGAAAGATTCCTTGAACTGAATGACCGAATAATAGTAATTACCCAATCTAAGCAACAAAGAAAAAAAACATGGACTGAAAAAAACCATGAACAGAACCTCAGGAACCTGTGTTACTATAACATTCGTGCCCTCAAAATCCTAGAAGGGAGAAAAAGGGCAAAACTAAAAAGAACTTGAAGAATTAATGGTTGGAAAGTTCCCAGATTGGCAAATAAACCTACACACTCGAGAACCTAAGCAAACTCCAAACAAGATAAACTCCAAACCCACAAGACACATCGTGGTCAAACCTCTGAAAACTAAACATAAAGAAACAACCATGGTACCAGCAAGAGATAAATGATACCTCTGGGAGAAAACCCATTCGACGACAGTGTATTTCTCATCAGGAACCACGGAGGCAAGAAGAAACAAAATTCTCAAGTACCAAAAGGAAAGAATTGTCAACCCAGATCTTTTTTTTTTTTTTTTTTTTTTTTTTTTTTAGAGAGAGAAAGAGCACACACGTGAGCATTGATAGCAGGGACAGGAGGGGAAAGAGAGGAAGAAGGGGAGAGAGAATCTTAAGCAGGCTCCACACTCAGCACAGAGCCTGGCATGGGCTCACTCTCACGACCCTGAGATCACAATCTGAGCCAAATCAAGAGTCAGAAACTTAAGTGACTGAGCCACCCAGGTGCCCTGAACCCAGAATTTTATAGCTATTCAGTAATAAAGGGGTCATCAAGACAATTCTCTTGGGAAAACAAGGAGAATTTTTCACTAAAAGAACAGCTAAAGAAAGTTCTGCAACAGAAAGAAAATTATAAATAAAAACTCGAGTATCAGGAAAGAAGAAAAAAGACTATAAACAAAAATATGGGTAAATACAATAAACTTTCCTTCTCCTTTTGAGTTCCCTAAGTTATGTTTGATGACAGAACCAAAAAATTATAATACTGTCAACTGTAGTCTAAGTGTATGAAGAGGAACTTTTTTAAGACCATTGTATTAAGAACAGGGAAGGCTACTGGACGTAAAGGGAGATAAGGTTTCTACACTTTACTTGAACTAATATAATGATGGCACCAGTAGACCAATGAGTGTGTGTGTATATAATGTAATATCTAGAGCAACAGTTAAAATAGCTATTAAAATAGAAGTGAAATTCTAAAAAAGAAAAAAAATGTTAGAGTAGCCTATAAAAGCCAAGAAATAGAAAATGGAGCAGTGAAAAAGAAAAAGAAGAAAGCAAAAATTTAAATGGCAGACTTAAGCCTTAATATATAAATAATTATGTTAAATGCAAATTATATCTATACCAATTAGAAAAATTATATTATAGTATATGTTGTATGCAATTATTTAAAAAATATACACACGCACATTAAGAGGCTGAGATTGACAGAGACAAAAAAAATAAATAACATGAATAATGTGGACTTCAAAGAAGTCCAGAAGAAAATCACCAGTCCAAGAAGAACATTATATGATGATAAAAGGGTCAAACCACCGTGAAGACAGAGTAATATTACATTTGTATGCAGCAAACAACAGAGCTGCAAAATATGGAAAGCAGAAATGGATAGAACTAAAGGAGAAATAGACAAAAAATTATATTTCAAGCCTTCAACATCTCTCTATCAATAATTTAATGGGACAAATGTACAGAAAATCATAAGGATGTGGAAGAACTCAAGAGTGCCATCAACAGGCAGCATCAAATCAACGTTTATAGAAGACTCTACCCAATAAGAGCAGAATACACATTCTTTTCAACTGCCTACAGAACATATACCGAGAAGTGGTATATCTTGGACCATAAAATGAATACCAGGAAATTTAAAAGAACTGAAATCATACAAAGTATGTTGTATGCCCACAACGAAATCAAACTAGAAATCGATAAAAGAAAGTTAACAGGAAAACCACCCAAATTTGGAAACTAAAGAACATACTTTTAAACAATACATAGGTCAAAGAGGAAGTTTAAAGACAAATTAGAGAATACATAATCCGAGTGAAAATGAAAACACAGCATATCAAAATTTGAACACAGCCAAAGCAGTGCTGAGAGGTAAATTTATAGTGCTAAATGTATATAAAGAGGGAAAATCTCACATAAAGAATCTAAGTTCCCACCTCAGGATCCTAGAAAAAGAGCAAAATAAACCCAAAGCAAAAAGAAGAAAAGAAATAATAAAGAGGGGAGCAAGAATCAATGAAATTGAAAACAGGAAAACAATTCTTGGAGAAAAATCTGTGAAAAAAAAGAGCTGTGTTTTTGAAAGGACCAATAAAATTGACAAACCTTGAGCTATATTGTCAAAATTAAAAAGAGAGAAGACGTGAATTACCAATATCTGGAATGAAACAAGGCCACTCACTACAAGACTCTGCAGACCTCAAAAGAATAACAAGTAAATAGCATAAACAATTCTACACACACACATATAACAACTTGGATGAAATGTACCAGTTCTTCAAGAGACACAAACTACATCTCACTCAGTATAAAAAGATCATTTGAGTGGCCATCAAAAAAAAATTGTTAATCAGTTTTATAAAAAACTTCAAAAAACATGACCAAGTGGGGTTTATTCCCAGGACACAAGGTTGGTTCAGTTTTCAAAAACCATTCATTGTAATCCAAAATATTAACAGGCTAACAAAGAAAATCATGATCACATCAATTGATGCAGAAGAGACATTGACAAAATTCATCACTTATCATGAGAAAAACTCTCAGAGAAATAGAAATAGAGGAACTTCTTCAACTCAGACCCAAACATCTACAAAAAGCCTACATCTGGTATTACACTTACTGGTGAAAGACTGAATACTTTCTCCCTAAGATCAGGAATAAGGGAAGGATGCTCATTCTCCCCAGCTTTATTTAACATCGTGCTGTAAGTTCCAGCCAGTGCAATAATGAAAGAAAAGGAATACAGATCAGAAAGGAGGAAATACAACTGTCTCTCTTTGCAGATGGCATGATTGTCTCATAGAAAATCTCAACAAATCTACCAAAAAGCTTCTAGAACTAATAAGTGAGTTCAACAAGGTCACAGGGTACAAAATAAACATATAGAAATTAATTTTATTTCTATGTACTAACGATGAACACATGGATGCTGAATTTTAAAATATAATGCCATTTAAAATCCCTCAAAAAACAAAAATATCATATATGTACTGAACTTCTGTGCTTTATAAGCACAAAATGCTGATGAAAGAAATCAAAGAAGATTTGAATAAACGGAAAGACATAGTATGTGCACGGATTGGAAGACCAAACATAGTCAAGTGGTCATTTCTTCCCCCAATTTTATACAGATTTCATTCAATTTCTATAAAAATCTCAGAACGTTCTTTGTAGATATAGACAAGATTATTCTGAAATTTATATGGAAAGGTAAAGGAACTACAATGACCAAAATAAGTTTGAAAATGAATAGGTGGGAGAAAGCAGTCTACTCATTTTCAAAATGTGTTATACACCTACAGTAATCAAAACTGTGTGGTATTGGCAGAAAGACAGACACAGATCAGTGGAATCAAACATGGAGCCCAGAAATAGATCCATACAAATATGCCCCACTGGTTTTGACAAAGGTGTAAAAACAATTCAGTGGAGAAAAGAGGGCCTTTTCAACAAACGGCGCTGAAGGAAGTGGACATCCGTAGCCGAAAACAAACTGAACTTCAATATAAACTCAAAAACAAATGAAAAATGGATCACAGAATTAAATGTAAAAATGTAAGGCCACAAAACAATTTCAAAAATAGCAGAAAATCTTTGGTATCTAGGAGTAGACAAAGAGTCCTTGGACTTAACATCAAAAGTAGGATCCTTAAAAGGGGGGAAATGGTAAGTCAGACTTCATCCAAATTAAAAACTTGTGCTCAGCAAAATATCCTGCAAGGGGATGAAAAGACAAGCAATAGACTGAGAAAAAATATTTGCAAAACACGTATCCAACAAAGGACTAGTATCTAGACTACAAAAGAATTCTCCAAGCTCGCCAGGAAAACAAATAAGCCAACTAGAAAATGGGCAAAAGACATAAAAAGACATTTCCCTAAAGAGGACATACTGATGGCAAGTAAGCACGTAACATGTCCAACATCATTGGCCATTAGGGAAATGCAAATTGAAACCTCTTAAGATATCACGACACACTGATCAGAATGGCTAAAACTAAAAAAAAAAAAAATAGTGACCACACCAAATGATGGAGGTGATGTGAAGAAACTGGATCACTCATGCATTTCTGGTGAGAAAATAAAATGTTACAGTCATTCTGGAAAGCCATTTGGCGGTTTTCCAAAAGGTTACATACTGAATCATTCCATTGATATAACGTTCTTGAAATGGGAAAATTATAGAAATGGATACCAGATTACAGTTGCCTGGGGTTAAAAAAGAGAGTGAGGGTGGGAGATAAGTGGATATAGCTATAGAAAGACAACATGGGAGACTCTCGCATTGATGGAAATGTTCCGTATCTTGACTGTGTCGGTTGTCAACGCGGTTGTGATATTGTACTGTAGTTTACAAGATATTACCATCGGGGGAAACTGGGTAAAGAGTACACTGGGTCTCTCTGTATGAGTTCTTACAACAGCGTGTATCTACAATTATCTCAAAAAGTCAACATTTTTTAAATATATGTTTTTTCTTTTGGGGCTTCTGGGTGAATGATTTCTAACTCCATGGACTTTTACTTTCATGCGTGATTAAGGGCTACTTCCTAGTAACCTAAGTGAATTATTCTGAGGTTTTTAAACCTGATATTCATTCATTAGAACTAGAAGATTATTCTGGCTTTCAGTTCTGAGTTCTGCTAAGAAAACGGTCTCTGTCGTGGTTTCAGAGAACTGCGAAGCTCTTACCGTGTGGAGCCGCCGTCTGACCATTGGAATCCCTGAGCCTCGGGGGTAGAATATGTTGTAGCATGTTATCTAACTTGACCGTAATTGTCAATTCCTCTTCATAGCGTTTTTGGTTGTTGTTGTTGTTGTTTTTAATCTTAAATTACTCTTGGTTTACCCTTCCAGTTGATGGAGTTTGTGGACTTGTTTGCTTAACTCAACAATGTGTAGAAATTCCTATTTGTATGAGCAATATGTCTAGCATATAACTTTCCATTAACTCGACTTGCACATATCTTTGTGTTGTGGTTAAGAATGAGTCATCCTCCCCTGCATTGCTAAAGCCAATATATACATAATCCCAACATAATTTGCTTAGACACTGACCCTTCCATATTATCACTGAATTATCTTTCCGCTGGAAAGTGGGAGAGCTTGGTTAGGTGGACTGGGAAGACTTTTGCTCCACTAACAGCCCACGGCCAGAGAAGTATGAAGGCCCTGATCTTAGACTCTCTGGCTTAACGACTCATTTTCCTAGCTGAGTCGAATAGCAAACGGTCCAGATTGGGGTTGCCAGCAAATATAGATATTGCGATACTTAAATGAAACAGGACAGAGATACGTCGACCACCAGTGTGCGTAAAAGGCAATGATGGCTGTCGTCATGAACGGTAATGATGCTGACCTGTGTTACTGTCCAGGTGGAGGCTGTTCCTCTCTCAGGCCAAGGATGCACTGTTAAAAATACATTTTTATTTCCCACAGAACAAAGTGGGCTTTGTACATTTGCTGCTGCCATTTGTGGCGGAGAAGAACTTTCTCGGATTGCTTTGGAATGATGAAGAGTGCGTCTCTCATCCAAGAACCGAAATGATACGTTCAGGTGAGTCTGGAGTCCAAATCCTCAAAGGAGGGATTTAGGAGGGATTTAGCGTTTGGAAGGATCAGGTTTAAACCAAACAATCCCTTTGCGAAGAAATTCCATTCAAGTTCTTTCTTTAAAACAGGAAATTAAACAGAGTCATTATAAGGCAAAGTCGGGAGAGTGGTGGCATGGTTTCTCCCTACTGTTAGTGGCATGAATTTCATTTGGGGTCATCTGCGAATTGAAAACTCTATTTAAATGTGATCCTAGTAACCACAGCTCCTTGAAAGTACAACAATCAGAATTCTAGGCAAAATGTGGCATTTTAGAAACATACGGTATACCTGACGTACAACTCCTTGCATCAGTATCAAGATTTAAGTCCTCCGAGAGCATTGTTTTAAGTATTTCATTAAATTCGCGGGCCTATTTCCAAAAATCTTGTAGCAGTGGAGAGGGCCAGATCATAGAACATGAATTCCTTCAAGACCCTGGTAGAGTTCACATACTTTATTAAAATTACTCAAGGCAAGCCAGAAAGCTGACCTGGTGAAACAGGCATCAGTTGGCACATTTTCCAGATGTTTTTATTTTTAAGTTTCATTAAGTGAATATCGGCAGAATCGCCAATGCTGTGTAAACGCAGCAAGATCGCACCCCACCCAGTAAATAACTCTTTCAATTGCTTTCAACAAAGCCTTCTCTCCAGAACTGAATTGCACATTGTTCTTTATGAACACAAGAAAGACTTCCTACACATCCTCTTAAATTCTTAGCAGGGCAGCATGTTGGTGAAAACTCCTCTTGAAACATTTGATGGTGAATACTTAAAATTAATCTGACTTTACTGGCATATTTTTTTTTTCTTTGAGCAAAAATGAGGCCTTTGGGGAAAATGATTAAACTCAGTCAAGGTCTTCGCTTGTCTTACTCAGTGAGATGTTCTCCAACAAATCAGAGTTAAAGAGGGTCTGGGGGTGGGAGCATGCCTGTCATAATTATGGAAGAGCAAGGGAGGGCTGTAGGAGATGAGGTTGGGGTAACAGGGCCACTCTCTATAGAGCCTTGTAGCCCAATGGAAACGCTTTGGCCTTTTACTCAGAACAAGAAAGGGGGCTTTCTGTGATTTTCCAGCAGAGCAGTGACAAGATACAGAGCTGGGTGTGGAGTCAATGTCCCTGGGACCCCAGATCCCCAAATGGAAATCAGGGGCTGTTGGGAAGAGCAGAGGGGAGCAGATGCTGGGGAGAGAGCCAACAATGTGTACTGCACACTGGGTTTTCCCACAGTGAATGATAGAAAGAAAATAAAACAAACTATGCTTTTGAAACCAGGGATACTCACACATGTGTAACACACACATATACAGAGAGAGGGAGAAAGAGAACTTTTACATCCCACATACCTTCGTAGCCATGAAAAAAGTGAACAAAGTATAGAAACAAAAGAATTGAAATGACTGAAGTGCTTTGATCAAAACTAATTTTTTTTTTTTTAATTAGGGTCACTTTGAGGAGTTCAGACTCCTCAGGAGTACATCTTCTTGGTTCCATCTGTCCAATGTTTCAGGAAACAGTCTGTTTTGGCAGTTAATTGTGTCTACAATTCTTACATAAAATATGTTAAACATCTGTCCCTGATCAACTTAAATATCACTGCCTCTATTGTGTCTAATGCTGGCCCATCAAACTATAACTTACAAGAGAGGATTTTTTTTTCCCAGCCCATCTTAAGAAGAAGCATAATCATATTCTCAGGGCTAAGTGGGAAAATTACAATATAACAATTTCAGTATAACAGTTTCTTTGTAGACAGGTATCATTAATTTAGGGACCACATGGGATGAATTTGACCCAACCCTGATTTAAATGTATGTCCATCCTTGTTTGTAGGTTGTAGCTTCGAGGTATCTCTTTTTGTTAGCCAGGGCAATACCAAACCCATCATCCATGCAACAGTGATCTCTCCTATGTGCTAACATGCACAGCCATGATTCTGAAACTCCCCAAGGCAGTCCTTTAGGAAAGGTTCTCTCTACACATAACACCGTGAATACTCTTTCTTATTGAGACTCTATTGTGTGCCAGGTACTGAGTGGAGCTCTTCACGTACCATAGTCCAGCTTCACCCCTTATAGCTGTGTGAACTTGAGTCATGCACTTAACAGCTCTGAGCTTTAGTTTCCCTGTCTGTAAAATGGGGAGAACTTCATAGGGTTGTTGTGAGGATTAAGTGAGTTACTGTATGTAAATTGCTTAGAATAGTACCTGGTACGTCATAAGCGCTAAATGTGTAGCCTATGGATAATCTAATAATCCTCATGGCAGAGTTATAAAGTAATGCCATTATGTTTCCCACCTTACTGATCAGAGGTAAGAGAAGATAAATGACAATAGCAATGATCATGATTTATTACTAATAGCTGGGCTAAACAAGTTATATACATTATCACTAATCTTTACCAAACCCTTATTCCCATTGGGAAGCCAAGAGGTTAAGGTCATATGGCTGGATTGATGGAACCAGGATTCAAATCCAAGTCTTCTGATAGAAATGTCTGTGCTCTCTCTGTTACACCAGGCTACCTCTATCCTTTGGGAGTTTGGTCTACTGGTAGAAATCGATTCTAAATCCGAGTCTTCATAAATCGGCCAGTGTGTTTTGAATAACTTCTTTTCTTCCGTTGACCAAATGAGTAAGTTTGGCATATTAAGATCATGATTTTTTTTAAAAATTTTAAACTGTATCCTTGTTCGCCAATACTATGTTTTCGTCTATTTTTCCCTTTGGGTAAAAAGTGAAAGTGGTTGTTAAAATGGACTTTAAAAGTGCTTCTTGATATTAAAGCCTATCTCAGGAAATGACTTGGCCACGGGAGGATGGGTGGTGCACTAATATGGATTGAACACAGGGAGTCCCTGCGTGCCAGAGCCAATATTTTCTTACTTCAGCAACAGTTTCAAAGCAATAGAATATTAATGTGAGTGTGGGTTAGAACTATTTTCGCACTGTGCGGTTCAGGGATGATCCTGCACGGAGTCATCTGGGCCGGTACTTAGTAAGGGGCAGATCGCTGGGCTGAACTGGCTGAGTCCAGAGGTTGGAGGTAAGAGTCAGGCATCTGCATTCTTGCAAGTCCCCCCTGTGATCCATGTGCACGGGACAGGTCAGACTGTTGCTTCATACATCGGACTTTCCCTCATTCTCATCATCTTTAGCACAGACTCCCAGAATCAGAATGGGGACCTTTACACATCAATAGTCAGATATCGGGAAAGCTCTGATCAGTAGTCAAGAAGAGATAGAGAGCAAAGCAGGTGGGAAATTACAGTGAGGAGAGATCGTGTCACACTGTAATCCCTTGAAACTTCTCTCTCTCTCTTTTTTTTTTAAATTATGTTCAGTTAGCCACCATATAGTACATCGTTAGTTTTTGATGTAGTGTTCAATGATTCATTAGTTGCACGCATTATTCATTATTTTAACACCCAGTGCTCATCACAACACGTGCCCTCCTTAAGACCCATCACCCAGCTAACCTATCCCCTCACCCTCCTCCCCTCTGAAACCCTCAGTTTGTTTCCCAGAGTCCACAGTCTCTCGTGGTTTGTCTCCCTCTCTGATTTCCCCTCCCTCAGTTTTCCTTCCCTTCCCCTGTGGTCCTCTGTGCTACTCCTTATGTTCCACATATGAGTGAAACCATATGATAATTGTTTTTCTCTGCTTGACCTATTTCACTTAGCATAATCCCCTCTAGTTCCATCCATGTTGATGCAAAGGGTAGGTATTCATCCTTTCTGATGGCTGAGTAATATTCCATTGTACATATGGACCACAACCTCTTTATCCATTCATCTGTCAGAGAGCATCTCGGCTCCTTCCACAGTTTGGCTCTTGTGGACATTGCGGCTGTGAAGATTGGTGTGTGTGTGCCCCTTCTTTCTTTGAAGCTTCTCTTATGTGAGAAGTCCAGCCATGAGCTCAGTGGTCCAGGGAAGCCTGGATGCAAGGTTTCTTCTCCTTGGAGAAACTGAATTTATTCCTGGAGTATACATTCCAGGAGTTGAATATATTCCTGTTTTGAGCCAAGCTCCACAATGAGAAGACAGGGAGGGCAGGGGAGGTAGAAATAATACCAGTGGCCCAATAATCAAGGACTTACGATAGACCCCCACCTGCCAAGCACTTTTCATGCGGCATCTCACTTTATGCTCACAACCTAAGAGGTAGGTCCTGTTTTGTGCTCCTTTTGCAGATGAGTGAACAGAAGCGCAGAGGAGCTGAGTAATTTGCCCCAGAGCGCTCAGATAGTGGGACCGAAGCATAACACCACTGTTCACTTCTCTGTTCAGCTTCAGGAGTTTGGCCTCAGTTAGTCACAAGAGCCCATATACTGCTTGCCTACTGATTCATTCACTTAGATGCATATATGTAGAAAACAACAAAAGGGGAGTATGTTTTCACTCCCATGCCTTTGGTGTTTGAATATGGGTATAACTGGGGCTAAGTTGAAACTGACCAGTAGCAAGGTCTGAAGCCCAAACAGATGGCAATCTGGTGAATACTGACCACATTTCAGTTTATAGGGATTCTAGGCTTTTTTCCCCCCCCCTCTAAGACCAGGACAAACCCAGCAAAGCCACAGCCAGCTCCACGTCTGTGTTGTTAAATGTAGGCAATGCTTTAGGTAATCACCATGTGCCACGCGCTGGGTGGGAATCTCCCATGTATTTCTTCATTTAACCATCAGAACAATCCCAATACAGAAATGATTACAGTGATCCCATTCTCCTGATGAGGCAAATGAGTGAATCCTTCAGAGTGAGGTCTGCGTGACCCCAGAGCTGAGCTACCCTGCTGTATTGGTCAGGGTTCTCCAGAGAAACGGAACCAATAAGACTATATAGATATACATAGAAGAGGAGATTTTCTGCAGGAATCGGGTCACACAATTATGGAGGCTGAGAAGTCCCACAGTCTGCCATCTATAAGCTGGTGACCCAGGAAAGCCAGTGCAGTCATTCAGTCTGAGTTCCAAGGTCCAAGAACCAGAGAAGCCAGTGATGTAAGTTCCTGTCTGAGTCTCAAGGCCCAAGAACTAGGAGCATCCATGTCCAAGGGCAGCAGATGAATGTCCCAGCTGAAGTAAAAAGAGAAAATTCAGCCTTCCTCTGCTTTTGGTTCTATCCAGGCCCTCAGTGGACTTGATGGCACTCACCCACATTGGTGAGGGCAATCTTCTTTACTCCATCTACAGATTTAAATACTGATCTCGTTCTGAGTTACCCACACAGACACATCCAGAAATGATGTTTGACCAGCTATCTACGTGTCCCTTACCCCACTCAAGTTGACACATAAAAGTAACCATCACACCCCCCTTTCCAGTATGGACTACACTACATGGAGGTAGACGTCTGTAGGAAGAAGCAGGAGATTAGAATTCCAGTTCTAACTTTGCCATTTCCACACCTGGCAATCCTGGGACAGTCCCATGTCCCCTATGACTTCAGTCTCTCCCATTCATAAAATGCGGATATTGCCCTAATTATCTTACAAACCACCAATCATTCTTTCAAAACCCTGAAACTTACAGTGAGAGAAGCCAAAAATCTACATTTTTTTTCCCGAGAAACACAATTCAGTAGGAGTTCGGTTGTCATAGTGGCCACATATGAACAGTTTCAAGGAACAAAATTGTAGTACTTTTATAAAAATGCATTAGATGTGACATTCATTTTTGTCTTGTAACTGGAATAAAATTCCCACATCCCATCAAGAAATCTTCTCCCCACTCCTGGAGTGAAAACTGTTCACCTAAATAATATTTATGATTCCGTTGCTTCTGACACTAAAATGTGACCAGCCTCTGACCATGTTTCACCTCAGAAGAGCAAAGGGAAGATGTAGCTTCTATAATTTTCATGTCATGTTGCATTTACCTGTTGTTTTCTAATACAAACAAAATCTTGGCTGGTAAGGACACCCAAAAGATAGAGAAAGTATTGTAAGGTGTTCAAAATATGCTGAGAGACAAGTGCCCTGGTGATACTTAATAACACATATCATCAAATAAAACAGGTAATTAGCCATGATAACGGAAATATAAACATGACCTAATTAGCAGAGCTTCTCATTACTATCTCTTGGTTTGGACAGTAAACATTTGGTCTATTGCTATCACACCCATGTGCATAATTGCTTAGTTGACTTTGGCGCCACTGGCTCGGCAGTAGTCAAGATGTCCAAAACAGTGGAGGGCGGTCACGATGCTGAAGCTTTTGTATTTGTACCATTGCCAGTGCACCAAAGATAACATATGCATGCCCTTGAATGTTCCCTGTTATCAAATCAAGCTTCTTATAAGAATTACCTTCATGTGATGTCTGTGCTCCAGCACTTTCTGTAATCTCATAGAACAGCACTTCACCCCATTCCTTCCATGACTCTGGGATGGAGGAGAGACTTAGCTCCTCAGTCCGCTGCAAAGTGCCTTCCACATCCATCAGTCTACCAGATCTGCTCAGGATAGAGTTCCCAATGACCACCCTATTGCCAAGACCGATGGATTACATTCTCCCCCATCCTTCTTGATCTCTTTGGTACTTTTTACTCTGGGTTCCGCCCTCTCTTTAACAACACACTCTGTTCTGTGATGCCCATCTCTCTTGGTCTTCCTCCTACCTTGGTAGAAGGTCTTCTCCAGTTACTTTGCTGGTAACTGGTCTTTTCCAGTTACTTTGCTGGCTCTCTCCCCTTCTGCCCACTTTAAGTGGGACTTCACTGGTACTCTTCCACTCTTTTCCCTCCATGAATAATCACTATGAAATCTCATGCCCACAACAAATAGAATTAAGCTATTATTTCCTTTAGTTCTTCCTGGCAGTGCCTTACCTCCGTCTCTTGTTACTTGTCTCTTGGATTATTTCAATGCCCTCCCAATTTTTCTCCTTGCTCCCATTTTGACATCCATTCTGTACCAGTATTTCCAAATTGTATGTTTGATCCTGTTGTTCTATGTTCTCTGTCCTCTGGGCTTCTTTTCACAAAGTCATCTTGGGTACGAGGCAGTTAGGGTGGTTTGTGACTCCCCGGGGCTGGGTGACTGCAGGGGCTGAGGTGAAAAAAGTGATGGCTGCTATCACAAACAGGTTTTCCTGAGGGACAGGTATATAAAGACCAGACTGAGAGGAGGGTGACTCTCCCAGGATCTTCCAGGAGCAGGGGTTTTGTCCCCTGAAATGTGATTGCCACAATGTATTCTGATCATTAATAACTGTTGTCTTGTCAAGTTTCATTCTCGCATAAGGATAGTATGTGGACAAACATTGTAAGCAGGGAGAATCAGTAGCCACCTGACTTAAGGATACCAGGAAAGTCATTGAAAGTCTTTTCATTTCCCTGCCAGCCTGTCATAGTGCCCACTTCAGTAAGATTAAATTAAGTTGTTATAAAACCCAAAGAAATAGAAACCTAGATTGAAGTTTAATGCTCTCTTACATAAGCAAAGTCCAAAGGTTAGCTGCCCAGGTGTGCTGGGGTGCTTCCTGGTCATAAGATACGGGCTTCTTCCAGCTTCCTCCTCCATTATCATCAACACACTACTTTAACCTCATGATACAACCTGGCTGCTTAAGCCCCAGCCTTCAGGTCTGTGTTCCAGCCAATAAGAATTGGCATGAAAGATCAGACTACCTTCTATTAAGGATGCTTCCTGGAAGCTGCATAGACTGCTGTCTTTGCATACCGTTGGCCGAAACTCAGTGACCTAGTCACCTTAGCTGCAAGGGAGGCTGGAAAATGTAATATTTTCTTTCGGGTGGTCATGGTCTCAGCTAAAGAATGGGCATTCCATTATTAGAGAAGAAGGGGCAAGTTCAGCTATGGGAAGACTATCGTCCCCTGCTGTAGCACCTGCAAATCCTTCTTTAGAGACACAGACCTTAGTCTGAAAGATTTTCAGTGATACCCAACATTCTTTATTAGGTACCCTTGTGCTTCCTCCCCAGGCATTGATTCATCAATTCCCTTCCAGTGTGACATCAAGATAAAGGGGATGTCAGGACAGGAGGGAAGGTTACCACCAAAAGACAGAGGGGCTCTAAAACCAGAAGGAATGAAATGTCATATACACACAATCCACTTAATAATTTCAGGGGGGAGAACAATAAAATAGAGAAGTTAGAAGCAATCCTGCGTGAACTTGGAGTCAATTTTCCTCCTATAAAATGGGAATAACTGGGTTATTGTGATGATGAAAGAATGAGCATGTTTTAAAGTCACAAGTACCCTGCCCTGATGGGTCACAGACATTAATCAATGTTGCTATGACTAACTACAAATATTAGGTCAAACAAAAGCTGCCAGAAAGAAACCAGGTTCCAGATGTAGGTCTGATATTGTCTGTTAGCCCAGCTAATGGCAATGTGCTTGTTGTTTGCTTCATGAAGGCAGGAACGGGACCTGTCTTGTTCCCCATCAGATCCTTGGTGCCCAGCACAGTACTTGGCCCATGACTGGGACTCAGGAAACAGTCCTTGAATTAAATGAGTGAGTGACCCAAACAGATCAGATGAACTGCAGAAAACGGCTAAGGACATCATAGTAGAGAGGGCATGCGAGTTCCAAATCAAATGAAGAGGAAACTAGCGTAATGAACAAGGAGATTTTGAGAGCCGCTGGAAGAGAAGAAAGAGTTGACTAGCACATTTGATGCTGGCAGATATCTGGCAGAATAACGATGCTTTTATCCACGACTTTGGGAGTTTGACCTTTCTTGTTGTTTCTGAATTTGAGGTTTTTAAGTTCTTCTTTGATGCTTTATACATTTGGATGGGAGAAAAATGTCAGCTGGAGTTGGTGTAATTAATCGGGCAAACAAATACAGGCAGAGAAACCTGTTACACGACATGACACCCATGAAGAAGTGACAGCCCCATGAGCTGTTGGCACCTTCCTCTGGTCCAGATCGTTCTTCCCTTGAATTAAACAACTCTCAATGTTTGTAAAGTTCTTGAAAAAATATGGTGACCACATGAAGAAAGTCAGTCAGAGCTTTCTGTTTATAGATTGTGACACTCTGTTAATGAGATATTTACGGTGTCAGTACAGTCATTCCAGGTTTGTCACAGGACATTTAATACTCACCTGGATATTGTATCACGTAACCGCTGGAATGTGTAAATATTTCTCACCACCAGTACCGAGAGCTCCTCCTGGACTAAAACCATATAATTCTTCTTTTGTCTTTGTAAGAAAGTTATATATATATGTCACCAGATTACTTTTTCTCTCACATACACCTTGTCTCACCTCGATATTAGCTTGCTGCGCCTTAGTCATCTTTTCACAAAGAGTGAGTCTTAGTTCATGATTCAAGTGTACAAGGAATGTAATTTTATTTGTCCACACTTTGCCTTCATTACTGTTTCGAGTCCCTTCCCAACAAAGATGGAAGGAACTTAATCCCCACCGATTTAGGATCTTTGCTCTTTGCCCGTGGTTGCTGCTAATTCAGCCTCTGCCAAGGCAATGAAAGGAAGTCCACCTGCTCCCCTGTTGACCCCTCTCCATGTTGCCGCGGCTGTGGGTGCCCCCTCCATCCCTGTCCGGGTATCTCGGGGAGGGGTGGGTCCAGTCCGTGAAGTGCAGTCCCCTTTAGAAGGGGGCAAGTATGAGGTGTCAGCAATAAACACCTCAACACCCAGGAGACCAGAGCATCAGCAGGGTTAAAGGATCTGTGCAAAGCACAGACAAGCCCAGCAGGTTGACCATTTGTCCAGCTTGCTGCTACATGGGACCCGTTGCTACCACGAAGCCTGTTCAGATCCAGCGTTTGCTCTAATGCACCTGTGGACACCCTCCAGGATGCATGGGAATTCTTATCCTGGAGTGGGGTAAACCGAATGAGGCCTCTAAGACCCTGTTGGCTGAGACAACATATGACATATGGTCATCTCTTTTCTCGAATCCTGCTGCCACGTAAGAACTCTGCCTGGCAAAGTTTGGAACCCTTTCTTCTTGATCCCAAAACCCTATCTGCAGAGAGTGCCACCCCCCCTCCAGGTCTTGGGCTACTGAGTTACAGGTCATGCAGGGCAGATGAACCTGCATCTTAGCCCTCATGGCAACCCTTGACCCTCCTCACCCAGGCCAGAGATTCTTTTCTAATTCCAGGGGCAAAAACCCTTGCTCTGACTGAATACATTTTCTCCCAAATCTGCTGACTACACCATGAGTCTTTGTCTTCCTCCATTGTCTTGGTGGATGCTATTTAATAAAAATAGAATGTGAACCACAATGGTGAGCCGCACACATCACTTTCTAGTAACTCCATTTATTTTTTAAAAAGGAAATAAGTGAGATTGATTTTAACCGTATGTTTTACTTAGCCCAATAAAATACTATCATTTCAACATATAATTGATTTTTAAAACTAATAATGTAGTATTTTACATTCTTTTCTTGTACTAAGTCTTTGAAATCCAGCTTGTATTGTATACTTACAGCACCGGAGCAACCACATTTCGGGCAGTCAGCTGCCACACGTGGCTGGGGGCTACCATATTGGTCAGCACAAGTGTACGCCATGAGTCTTCCTTTCTGTTCTTTTGTCGTCTAATTTTTAAAAACGCAAAATCCAGAAGAGTCCCCTTTCTATCTGCTTTTCTGCTACTCTGTTTCCTGAGGCAGTGAACCCAAAATGGACCACTTCCCAAATGAGGAACATGGTTATGGGATTAAAAACAAATTCTGGAAGAGGGATGGGGAAACAAAGATTAGTAATTCACAGATGTTATCCCACCGTGGTTTATTAATAAATTATTTATGGTTTATTATAAATTTATCAATTATGGTACTTTACTATAGCATATTTTATTATGTTAATATGAAATCTTGTTATGTATTAGTAAGTATTATGTATTATATAATGCTATCCTACTATTATTTATTGAGTGCCTACTATGTGCACATTATAAAACTTATTTCTAAGACTTACAACAACCCAACATAGAAGTCATATGCAAATTTATCAACCGAAGGCACGAGCTCATAGAGGTTAAGTAACTTGCTCACGATTGGGGATGACAGAATCACGATTCAAACCCACATCCTTCTGGTGGCCCCCAAATCCTTCACCCCTTCCAGTGAGCCATACCAATTTCTTTCTCTTCCTGCTTGAACTGTTTTGTTTTCCCTCCGCATAGTGGCTTTAGCAGAGCATATAGAAAAGACTGCCTGCCACCCCTTTGTGACCTTGGTTGAATTAGTTCTCAGAGTCCACCAGGAGGGGAACCCAGCAAGGCTGCAAAGCAGCTGTTGGGATGGCTGGTTCAACCAGAGATTGCCCTGGCCTTTGCTGCCATTCAAAGCGGGGCCATCACTGCTGCCCATGTCAGGAGAACCTTCGTTTCTGATAAATGATGGCAGCTGGGATTGGAAAACTCATGCCCACCTTTGGCAGCGAGCTATGGGCTCGTTTCCTCAAACTGACTGCCTGCACGTTCATAGGCACGATTGGATGTGAGTACTGGGTTCTCAGCCATCATTCGGGATGCAATAGAGATGTGACTTGGGGTTTTAATCCTAGCTTAATCTTTTCTATAATAATTTTCATTCTTTATCTGAAGACAGCTATTTCTTTCATTTCTGCTCTGTGCCACACAGATCTAATTTTCTTTTTCCTTTTTGAGAGAGGGCAGTCCACAAAGTTCAAAGGGCTGCTTGAATTACCTGCTTCAGTTCTGCTTAACTCTTAGGTTGGTCTTCAGCATTTGAATTTGATTTTCTCCTTCTTATTAGCAATCCGAGGTTAGACCACGTTTCATTTACCTACAACTATATAATTATTTATGCATCTGTCTGACCCATTTTTAGCAGCTTGAGGGAAAAGATCCTGTCTTATCAACTTCTTTTTCCCCTTGGTCAATGCGTTCATTCAAAATATATTTATCAAGTACCTACAAGTATCCCAAGAACAGGTCTGCCAGAAAAGATACAAAGAAGGACACAATTTGGTCCTTACCCCAAGGAGTTTAGAGCAGTGTTTCTGACGTTGAATGTGCATCAATTTTATAGGAAAGAGATTCCTTGAAAAATGTCATGTTAAATTAACCTCACCTCCACCCGTCGACTCTGCAGGACCTCTCAGAGCCTTTAATATGCTGATGTGCACTATGAATCTCCAAAAAGAAAAATAAGATATATAACATTTCCTGAAGTGTTTTGACAATAGAAGTGTTTTATGTCATACAATCACTTGGGACAAGTGTTTTATGGAACATGTTTTAGGGAATGGCAGATTTGAGGCTAGAAGAGGGGAGATAAATGGAGAAGTAATTACAATAATGCCAGCTAACAATTATGGAGTTCTTACTCCACGCCAGGTTCTGTGTAGATGCTGAGAAAAGGAGAGCCTCCTGAGGCCAGTAGAGAAGACATCATCAAGGAGAGGACTCAAGCTGGCAGTTGAAAGATTGGGCAAAGACTTACAGGTAGCTCTTGAAGAACATGTGTTGACAAGATGAGTAAAAAAGACATATCTGCACTCGACTTTGTATGTACTACCATTATAAATGTTAATAGTTTTGTTTTGTTCGTATGTTAAGGATCCAATTTGTAAATAACTCAAAACTGGAATTGTGGTGAGCTAATTAATGGCCCCCAAGATGTCTTTGTCCTAATTCCCAGTACCTGTGAATAAGTTATGTTAGATGGCAAAAGGCACTTTGCAGGTGTGATTAAGTTAAGGATGTTGACACAGGGCGATTGTCCTGGATTATTCAGGTGAGCCAAGTCTAACCACAGGGGGCATTATAAGAGGGAAGCAGAAGATCAGAGAGACAACAGACAATGTAACCACAAAAGCAGTAAAAGATTTGAAGAGGCTCTACTGCCCACTTCGAAGGTGGAGGAAGAATGCCAAAAGCCAAAGGATGTAGGTAGTCTCAGGAGCTAGAAAGGACAAGGAAGCAGATTCCCCCTGAAGCCTCCAGAAGGAACATAATCATGGGGACCTATTTTAGACTTCTGACCTCCAGCACATTCCATTAATAAATCTGTGTTGTGTTTAAGCCACTAAGTCTGCGGCGTTTTGTCCCAGCAATTACGCAGTAATAGGAAACTAATGCAGAATATATTTTTCTTTATTTTTTAAACACACTTTAAAAAATTATTGACAATTCCAAATAGCTCTTGTTTATATGAGTTAGGACTACTGCTGTTTGCCATATTAGAAATCCAAACTAAGAATGTGGTAAATAATTCATGTATTTAAAATGGCAATAATAAGCTCACTACATGGTAACAAAAAAATGCATATTTTTAAGAAAAATAACTATATTATCTAAAACAAAAAAAGAAGAGGAGCCTTATTCCATATTTTTGCTCATTTTTTTAATGGTTAGCTTAATAGAAGGCAGCCGGATTCTAATAACTGCTTCTGCATTCCATCTGTCATGATATCACCCATCAGGTAGCCTCTGGAAAACTCCAGTGAGTGAAAGAGCAAATAATGAGCATGAAAGCCATTTTGACCTTACACACCCCCTGACAGACTCCTCAGGGTCTCCAGACCACAAAGTGAAGATCCCTGATACAGAGAATGGACTGTGTCCCTGGCACCCTTTGCCAGACAGGCAGTCTGACTCAATCCTCACAACAATGCAGTATGGCAGGCACTCATATTAACCCATTATAGAGATGAGGATGTGGAGATTTGAACAAGGTAAATAACTGGTCTCGGGCGACATACTGGTGGAGTCAAAATTCCAACCCAGGTAGCGTGACTCCACATCCCAGGATATTTCTGCCACCGCTCCACTGTCCCCAGTTATCCTGATAGACTGTTAATGGCCATCATTAACCCATGTGTGTAGGACTCCCTCTTTTCTGCCTTTTTTTCTTCTAGATCAGACCACCTGCCAAGCTCTCTAGACCACCCATCACATTTTGTCTAGATATCTGCTTTTCAACTTTTAATGAGTTGTAGAATCACTAAGCTGGAAGAGAGCTCAAAGTCCTTCCCCCTCATTGAACCTTTGGAGAAACTGAGGCCCCAAGGAGGAAAGTCACTAGCCCATGATAACACGGCTAGTTATTAGCAGAGCCAGAAAAAGAATGCAACCCTTCTGACTGTTCAGTTGTGATTCACGCAGATCCCGTGTTACACAGGATGCTGGAATTCAAACGAAGATTTTAAATATAATAGAAAAATAGCAACCGTCCTCACAAAGCATTTCCACTTTAACAGCTACCCATCATGTCTGTTCTCCAGAAAGCGTAAGGAAATCTTCCAGGGTGTGGGTCAGCTCACGACGGAGACATCTTTGCTTGAACCCCTGCAGGCGTGCTATCCAACTGCATGGTAACAATAACCTCAGTCCCCAATACCAAGTGGGTACTTAATAAATATTGGTGGGATGAGAGGGGCAGCTGGGTGGCTCAGTCAGTTAAGCATCCAACCACCATGATTTCAGCTCAGGTCATGATCTCACTGGTCATGAGATCAAGCCCCGTGTAGGGCTCTGCACTCAGTGTGGAGTCTGTTTGAGATTCTCTCTCTTTCCCTCTTCCTCTGCTCCTCCTCTTCTCTCTCGCTCTCTCTCAAATAAATAATAAATCTTTATAAAATAAAAAAATTCAATAAATATGGATGGGATGTGTAAGTAAATGAATCCCTCCTTCCCCTCATTGCACCTCTGTGTGGTCGCAGGAACGTGGTCGATTTTACATCTCCACCTGTGGAAGCCGGCTGGGAGTTTCTCCCAAGCAAAAAAGAAACACTGAGATCCCAGACAGTAAAGCAGCTTCGTGTTTTGCCTTCTGTTTCCCTTTCAAATTCCGGCTCTTGAGCAAGGCCTCCACCCTCTCTGCCAGAAAAGAGGGAGGGAAATTTTTAAAAAAGAAAAAAAAGAAGAAGAAGAAAAAGAAGATAAAGTGCCTTTGTAACAGCTCAGACTTATCTACAGCTTCCTCTTGAAGCTACCCAGCCCTTCCCTTCAGATTGTAATAACTGGACCCTTTTTTCCCCGTTTTTCTTATCAAGAGGAAAATAAGAAAAAAAGTGCCTTTCCACAGGCTCTCAGAAGTTACCAGATTGCATCTCTGGAAGGGGTGAACTGTTCAGACATTTAGGGAATCAGGCCCAAGGAAGGCCTCCTCCCAGTTAAGGCACACCTGCCCCCCAAGAAGGTCCTGGCTTTGTGTCTGGGGACAGAAGGGGTTTACCGAGTCCGGGGGTGCAGCTGTTCGCTATAGGAAAATAGCTTACGCTGTAAATACTCCAAGGTATTGTGCCTGGTGTACAAAAATGTTGGTTCCAGAGCAAATACATAAATCTGCGCCTGACGGGGGAGCTTAGTGGGCCACATGTTCGGAAACATTCGGAGTTCTCTTTAATGAAAGCAGATTGCCTTGCCCTGTGGACTTAGGGGATCCTATTTTCTTTTTTCATTTCAAATCCACAGGCTCTCAGAGGAATTGAAAGCAAGTAGGTTACACCAGGTGCTTTGAGGACAATGAAACACTGCCGCCGGACCTAAAAGCATTAGTCATTTGGGGAATTTCTCTTTTTCAGACAAGACCTGGTGGAATTAGATGCTTAGAGCAGTTATTACAGTTTAGCTGGGCCAGGTGGTTTCTCGGGCAATGTCTGCAATGGACCAGGTTCAGTCGGTGGTGTCAAAAATCTGGTTTGTTTCATGAAAAAGGAGATAGCCAAGCAGATACCAGAGTTCTCCCCTAAAAAAAGGGGGGGGGGAGAAAATCAGTTAAGTTGTTGAATGATAAGAAAACCTCTCGTACAGGCTTTTCCACACTTGCGTTCAAAATCTTCACTGGAGACGTGGATGAAATGAAGGATTATTTGTCCCAAGAAATGCTCCAAACCAAAAATTAGTGCTAAGATCAGTCAACCCTAAACCAGGGACCCAACAAATTACTCAAACATTTACTGTTTTGACAGTTCTGTTCTTTATAGTCACCTCCCTTTGTTACTTTAATTTCTTCCCCTCAAAAAAGAATGGTTAAAATTTATGGCTAGGAGAAGTAACTGATTACTGCTGGCAAGTTAACTGAAGGGGGCCAATTGTTCCATACGGCAAGAATCAGAAGGCTAGGAAGCCATTCACCAGGGAAGACTGATGTGCGAAAGGGCAGAGCAATGTTCCCTCCATTGTGTGATAAAGAGTTTCATGTTTGGTTCCAAATTCCTAAAGGCAGCCTGGTGTGCAACCGACCGGGCCATGCGAAAGTTGAGAGTATATGCTTCACACACAAGATGGGGTCAACTTCCAGGAGACAAAGGTTTCCTGTTCACTTTTGTTAGAATGGGTCCAGGCATTCGGTGCATTTGTCAAGACAGGAGAAGCAACGTGGCCATTTTGCTAGTTTCACATGGAAGCTGAATGGCCCCGGGTCTCATCAGACTCTAGGAATGACGTCATAGAGACCCCTTGGGACACCCACACACACACATACAGCAGAGTGCTTCTTGAAACCCCAGGGGAGGCTCACAGATGCTTGAGCCAACTTTAACTGGCCGATACTACTCCAGGCAACTGTGCATATTGCCAAAACTTCTCTGCCATCTCCTACCAGGCAATCGAATCTCAGCCACCGCTGTCCCACTGTTCCAGGGGACGCTGTCGTCAAAGTGTAAGGACTGAGCCCAGGACAGAGCTGGGTTCCACCCAGAAGTGGGACAAGGCTCTGCCCCACGTTTTGTCATAGGATCCTAAGCAACGCTGTATGTGCCCATATTTCTAGAGCCCCCCCGCCCGCCCTTGAAAACAACTGCAGCTTTTCCATGGAACTCTCCCTTAAGGCTTACAATGCATCCATGGGATTAGGGAACAGACCCTGCCTTTCATTGGTTAGTCCCCTCCTACCCTCAGGTGCCTGCTTACAAAACTTCCTTCTCAGTGAACCATTTTTCTGTCCGAGTCTACCAATTCATACAAATAATACACCAACTAGACGCTGACCCCTATGTCAGTGAAAGCCAGCCAGACCCTGACCCCCCACGAAGATGGTGTTCCACACAGTAGGTCCACGCAAAACCTCAACTAGAAAGGGTCCAATTTGTGTGGGAGGCTCTCTGTCTGACATACTTCCTTATTACCTCACCAGTCATTTGACGTGTTTATTGTATGTGTTGCTAAGAATGAGAAAGTCACAGTACAAGAAAGTGTTATAAGTAAGAGGGCACTACAAGATGATCTAGTCCGGCCAGCTGCAGGAAGGAGAAACCTCAAACCTTATGTCCTCTGCATGGTCATAATAACCACAGCAGCAACCGTAATGACTAACAGGCATGGATTGCTTTAGAATTTATGAAGCATTTTACATACATTATTTCATTTAAATAATGAACTGAACCCACCCGTTTGGACCCCTAGTTGTTAAATAGCAATGAGATGGAACTTAATGTTTCTAAGTAGGGAAGCTTAAAAAAAAAAAACTTATTAAAAATAGCTCCAAAGGCAATTTGAACATCAAAGAGCTTTTTATGAAACAGCATTTTGATGAGTTAAGTGTAAATGAATCAGAAACATATGGATTAAATTTTATTTAAAATAAACAAGGGTTTAAAAATTAAGAGGCGAAGTAGTTTGAAAACACATCCAACTTAATCCAAAGTGTCTGAGCCCAGAAAGGGCCGAGGGCTTTGTAAACCAGGGAGGTGAAAAATGACAATTTTGTTACCTGGAGTTCTTGTCCTGGGTTCTACACGGAATAAAACTCTACAAACCTTCACTCCTAAACAAGAGGAGACCTAAAAGTTATTTCTAAATTCCCCTTTAAGTTACGAAGCTATTGTATTAGTACCAGATGACTAAAATCATGAATTAAGCCAGCCACAGATTGATAATGTCATTGAGCTTCTGTTTTTCTAACATTTTAACTCTTCTATGCAATGCTCGGTTTTCAAAGATGTTTTTGGGATTTATATCTCTTCCTCCTGGTTTCTTTTTTTAACCTCCAAATATTTATTTTGAGCTATCTCTGTTATTTTTTTCCTTCCAATGTAATAGGCAGCCCACCGACTATGAGATTTTTATTTCCATTTTATTCATCAAAATCATTGGTGGTTCACTGAGCCAGATATTTTAAGAGAATGCAACTTTAAAAATCCACCTGCTTTGGGGAGTCATAGTTGTTTCCCAGTTACAATAAGAATCCTTGGTTCTAGCTGGTCACCAAAACCGGTGAAGTTTGGGTTTGCACCAGATGATTTCCTCTTGTCGTGAGAAATGTGTACCTTACCGACAGTCCTTTGTCTTTAGTGAGCATTGCAGCTCGGCGTTATTGTGCACACGTTTCCTATGTAAAGAGATCAATGCTCCTACTCCATTGCAAACCTGAGTTTTCACGTGAAAAGATTCTCTTCTCCTGCCTTGGTGATGAAATTCCCAAAGCAATTGCCACTCTTAGTCCAGCCCCAGTAGCTACTAAAAAAGTATCACTTGATAGAGTCATGATACTTAATAGATTTCTAGGAAACGTTTTAGGCCATGTCTGGATGTCTGCAGTAAAATTGGATTGAGACAGAGATTCGTAGTACCAATTATCCTCTGCCCATCCATGTCATCCCGTCCTTAACTGGGTTCCAGAAACCAGAGCAGCCTGGGGCAAATTGTCAAATTGTCAAATTTGTCCTCGGCAATCTTCCAGCTTCTCGTATTAGTTCCACAACTCCTGTGCCCACATGCAGACCCGGGGCTCTCATTCCGATAGAGTGGAAGACATTGTACTGAAAGTCACCCAGACCCAAGTTCAAGACCCACATCTACCACTTGCTGGTAGAGGCAGTAAGAATTTGCCCACCCCCCATCCCACCACATGGCATTTCTTTATTTTCCAAGTCACTTCCTTTCCATTTTGTGTTTGACTGTCCTGGGCTTAAAGCTAGATGTGTTATCACATTAGCTCCCTTTGATGTTGTCTGTTTGGGGGGCTGTACATTCGAATGTGACATTTGTTGCCTCCAGAAGATGCCGTATTTTTGTCTTACAACCTGACGGCCTCCATCCCTACCTTAGTCTTTGCCCACATGCTTCCTCTGCCTGGAATTTGCTCCCTGAAGCTGGCCACCATTCTTGCTGCCAGGAGCCTGACAATCCTGCAGGCCCACCTTTCCTGAGTCTCTTCCATGCAGGGCCTGGTCCGAAGTGATAGCTTGGTCCCCTCAATTTCTGTGCCCCAGCTGCGCACCCCCCCCCCACACACACTGTATCAATATTTGGTCTATGACAGTCTCATTTCCCTTTCTAAACCTGCTCTGTCAATATGGGAGCTACTGGCCATGTGTAGCATCTTAATTTTAAGTACTTAAAATTAAATAAAATTTAGAATTCAGTTCCCTGGTTGCAATAGCACCATTTTGGATGCTTACGAGCCACATGCGTCTAGTAACTGTCATATCGGATAGCGCAGACATGGCACGTTGCCATCATTGCGACAAGTCCTATTGGACAACACAGTTCTAGACGCTGTGGGATTTAGGGCCAGATCTCTGTGCTCTTTCTCTTCTGCAAACTCTCCCCTCCATCTACTACATGTACGATAGTGCCTGGTTCATGAGGTTCTATCTGCTTCTGCCAACTTCCTGTCTTTCGTGGGGCCAACTCAGTACCTTTTACAGAGTGATGATGGTAAAATCTTACCGCCGTAAGTGCCTTATACCATACTACACGCTTCACGAGGTAGGTGTTAGTAGCTTCCTTTTACAAATGAAATAAGGAAGTGACCCGCCTAGGCGTCGCAAGCATTAGGTGAAGAAATCAGGGTTTGACCCCTGGCATTTCTGACTCCAGCACCATGTAATTACGCACCGTGTTCTGGGGCAGGAGTCCTCAACTGCGGCCCTCGTGATACTTCTGGCTCTCTGAGGCCAGAGAATTCCTGGTTGCGGGGACTGCCCTGCGCCCTCAAATGTTTAGCAGCATTGCTGGCCTCCGCCTGCTAGGTGCGGGAGTATTACCTCTCCACTCCCCAACCCCAGTCTGCACAACCAGAAAAGTCTCTAGACATTGCCAAATGTCCCCTGGGGGGAGGGGGGCAACCTCATTCCTGGTTGAGAACCATTGCTCTAGACGGTCAGTTAAAGTTGGTCATACGGCTGAAGAAAGGCTCTCAAAATACTGGCTTCTTGCTTTTAACAAGTGAGAAGCAAGTTTACACCTCCTCTTTGGGGCAACCCAGTAAGAATTCTCTTAATCTGCTGTGTAATCCACCCGGCCAACTCCCCATCTGGGAAATGTTCTGCGGCTGCTTCCTCTCATGTTCAGCAGAGATAGAGCCTTGGGTTGCTGACAGCCCAGATGTTCTGCACCCCCGCATGACTCACGTTAACACCCACATACCCTGTTGCACAGGGCCGGCCGGCCAGCTTTTCCTTGAGACCACCTGGTTTAGACAAACAATCTCAGCAAACAGCACCTCTGGGGGGGGTGCGGGGGGTGGGGTTGAAGACATGTGGGAAGGAAGAAGAAAGAGCTAATATCTGGCCACTCAGTACAGCCGTCCTGAGCTGTTTGAGAAGACCCAGGGCCTGGCAAATGGATCCAAACCCCGCCAAGCCACCTGGGAATGACATTTCAATCTTTATAACAATCCCAAAATGAATAAGACAAATCAGATGGTCGTTTCAGCCCTGTCCTACCCCGCCCCTCAACTTTCTCTGCTTTTCCTTTGTTTGTTTTGTAAGTGTGCTGACTGCAGACACCCCCTAAGAAAAATATTTCTTTTTTAAAGTGTATCCCGAAGGCAGCATTTGCCCACTAGCCCTATGAGAAATGCTACAGGTAAAAGGTGGGTCACACAAGTAGGAGAAATGCTGACAGCTCTCCCCTTCCTGGGGTTCCCAGGGCACACTCACACGTAGAAGCTCTGAGAAGTCTCACAGCAAAGAAGTGCAGATCGCGAGCAGAATTACCCTTAGCTGGCTTACTCAAGCAAAAGGTGCCTAGGCCTGCCCAAAAGCCCTGTAGGAAGAAGCAAAGTCACAAGATAGCAAGTATGAAAATATTCTTCAATGTTGAGAGTATAAATGCAAACATCTGGTAGAACCCAGAAAGGCTGCTTTTTGCAAGGAAGCAGGAAAACTCTGAATTATGGGACCATTGGGTTCAAAACAAACTTCACGGGCTCAGAACTTAAAAAAAAAAAAAAATGAAAAGATTTTTCCCCAATGAGTATATTAAGCTTTATTCTTACAAAAATAATCTGTTTGAAGAGTTTTATTTTAGGTTCAGAATTTCAGATGTTCTCCATGTCTCTTTCTTGGGCATCCAAGTCCCAACTCCAATTAAGAACTTTAGACTCAGCTCTTCAGGAGCAATAAAACCCAGAGAATGAGCAGTTATAGTTCATGCATGATGGCTGTCGTGAGGGTGACGCGTTAACTGGCAGAACCTGTCCTGAAACTGTTTCCTCTCTGCCTCCTTACCTCCCAGAGCCCTCCCGTCAAGGTTTCCAGGGGAGGCGCCATGGCGGTTCGAGGCTCAGGGAGGCCCAGGTCACAGGGCTAGTAGGTGGCAGAGCTGTCTGCCCTGCTGTGATAGAAAATCTTCCCTATTACCCATGCCACCTCTCAAAATAATGACAGTGACCACAATAATAGCTCAATTCATTTTGTGCCAGTTGTTAGTGGAAGTGCTTTTTCGAGAACAGTGGTGCTAGAGACCCAAAGTTTGGGTTCCCTCTAAAATCCGCGTGTGGAACCCTAATCCCCAGTGTGATGGTATTAGGAGGTGAGGCCTTGAGGAGAGGATGAGGTCGTGAGGGTGGAGCCTTGGTGAATGGGATTAGTGTCCTTATAAAAGAGACCCCAGAGAGATCCTCCGCACTTTCCCCCACGTGAGAACATTGCAAAGACAGCCCTCTGTGATCCAGGAACCAGGTCCTCACCAGGCACCAAATCTGTGGACGCCTTCATCTTGGCCTTGCCAGTCCCCAGAACCGTGAGACAGAAACTGATGTTAGAAGCCACTCCCATAGCATTGTGTGGAAGCAGCCTGAACAGACTAACACGAGGGACTTTTATCCCGGGATCCACAGATGTCCAAAGGCTTAGTGGTTAGAAGTCTTAGTCTTTCTACTTGGATTAAATTAGATGTGATTTTTAAAATATCTGCTTAAATATTTTGATAACAATATTTTGGTATATTTGGTTTCCTTTGGAATCCTATGCATTTTAATTTATGCTTTTAAAAATATTTTTTTCTGAGAAGGGATCCACAGACTACACCAGACCGCCAAGGGGTTCAAAGCATGGGAAAGATTAAGAAGACCTAGGGGGCACCTGGCTGGCTCCGTCAGTGAAGCTGGATCTCGGGGTTGTGAGTTCGAGCCCCACATTGGGTGTAGAGATATCTTTTAAAAGAAGGCGAAGAGGAAGAGGACGGGGGAGGAGGAGTAGGAGAGGGAGGGAAAGGGGGAGGAGGAGAAGCAGAAGACCTGAGGAGCACTATATTACCCATTTTCACAGACGGGGATACTGAGGCACAGAAACACCTAAGTAATTACCCAAGGTCAGAGGGCGTATGAGGAGCAGAGCTGGGATAGGAACCCAGGTAATCTGGCTCCAGAGTGTATGCCCTTCACCGAGACCCCATGGCTGCCTCTCTGAGGCTCTATATCAGATCCTCTATGAGATTCCGGAGACCCCACGTTCTCCCCACAAGCAAGGTAGACCCTCCTCTGTGCTTCGCATAGCAGCCAGGTGTGTTCAGTGAAAGCTTCACTGGCTTCCCCTTGCACCGTCCTGCTTGCTCTGGCCTTCGCCTGCCTCTCCCAGCCCCTCTCCTTCCCTTCTCTCCCCTGCTTTCCAGCCACATGGGTCTCCTTCCTCCATCTCCCAGCCTTTGAACGTAGCCTCTCCTCTGCTGGAATGCTCCTCCTCCCCTAACTTCCTTCTCATCCTGTGATCTCCTCTTTGGTGTCACCACCTCACAGAGGGCTTCCGTGATTAACGTATCAAAGTGAGTTCCCTTGGTTTTCTTTATGTATTTTACGTAGTGATCCTTTCTCTGTTGTGAGTATTGCAAATATCTTCTCCCCATTTGGGGCTTATCTTTTCACCTTCTTTATAGAATCATTTTGTGAGCAACATGCTTAGTTTTAATGAGTCAAATTGGTCTGCTACCTGAGAGTTTGTGCTTTTTGTTCCTTGTTTTAATAAATCATTCTCTATGTCCGAGGGCAGGGAGATAAACTTTTGTGTTTCTTCCTAAAAGTTTTAAAGCTTTGCGTCTTACATTTAAGTCCTCAATGCATCTGGAATTTACTTTGAAAGCTGTGAAACAGGGATTCAATTTCTTTTTAAAGATTTTATTTATGTATTTGACAGAGAGATAGAGCCAGAGACTGTGGGGTGGGGAGGGATGGCAGAGGGAGAAGGAGAAGCAGGCTCCCTGCCGAGCAGGGAGCCCTACCTGGGGTTCGATCCCACGACCCTGGGATCATGACCCGAGCTGAAGGCAGACGCTTAACCGACTGAGCCACCCAGGGGCCCCAATTTTTTTTTTCCTGTATGGATAACATTAATTATCGAGTTGTCTGGTTTTCTCCCACTGGTCCCATGTGGACCTTTTATTTCTGTGGTCTGTTAGCCAATCCCTGGACCAACTACTCTGCTTTATTTCATATAGTCTTAACATGTGTTATGGCAAGTTGCCTTTACTAACTTTTTTCTTAAGGAGTGTCTTGCCAATTTTTGCTTTTCTATGTAAATTTTTGAAACAGCCTGTCAAGTTCAACTTTAAAAACAAACAAATAAAGAACCTGTTTGAAGATTTTCATTAGAATTACTTTATGTCTTCAACATTAATTTGAGAAGAACTGACATTTTTAAACTATTGAGTCTTTCTGTCCATAAATGGAAATTATCTGCAATTCTGTAAGTCTTTCAGTGCTTTTATTTGGGTGTTCAATGAAATGCTTTTGATTTCTAATTATCTCTATCAAATCTTTTGCATATTTCATTACATTTCTTTCTAAGCTAGGTAATTTTGCTATTTCCTATTTATTGCTATTGCAGAGAAATATCATTAATTATATTTAGAGGTATTCCACAACCTTGTTAAGTCAAGTTACTCGTGGGTTATTTTATGTGTGTTCTCTCTATACAGACATATAGATCATCAGCAGATGGTGGGAGTTTCTTCCTTTCTAATATTTATGCATTTATTTACTTTTCTTATTTTATTGCATAAGCTAGAAACTCCAAAACAAATGGTAAATAAAATACCTTTTCTTTTCTTTTCTTTTCTTTTCTTTTCTTTTCTTTTCTTTTCTTGATTTTGGTTTTAAAAGAAATGTTTTTAACGTTTCAGCATGGAGTCTGACGTTCGGCTAAATGTTTATGTAGATACTGTGGGGGTTTTGTGGGGTTGTTTTTTTTTAATATTTTATTTAAGTAATCTCTACCCCCAATGTGGGGCTCGAATTCATGACCCTGAGATGAAGAGTCACATGCTTCTCCAACTGAGCCAGTCCCACTCCCCTGTCTCTCTGTCACATAAATAAATAAAATCTTAAAAAAAAAAAAAGTTGCCTTCTAGTCTTAAAATTTACCATGAGTTTTACCATAAATGTTTGCTGAGATTTAATGCTTTTTCCTCATTTAACAAAGTTAATTCATTTCCTATGTTTTGTTGATGTGTGATTTAGTACACTTTCCAAGGTTGAACCAACCTTGCTCTCCTTCCTGGTTGTGATACATTATCTTTTTTTATTCATTGACGGACGTCATTTCCTTAGATTTTGCTTAGAATTGTGTGTTTATGATCTTCAGTGCCCTTGAGCTATTACTTCTCCTCTCACACTGTTTTTGTCAAATTTTGGTGTCTGGGTTTTACAAGCCTCATAAAAATGCATTGTGGTGTAGTCTCTCTTTTCCTATTTTTGAAGAGATCCTGTATGATTGAATTTGTCTGTTCCTTGAATATTTCGTAGAACTTGCCAGTAAAAGCATCTGGGTCTAGTACTTTCTTCAGGAAAAGATTTTTTAACAGAATCAGCGTCTTTGATGTTAGGATATGATAGATTACAAAAATGGCCACAATCCGTCTTTCTTCTGTTTATCTATGGCCCCTCACCAAAGAGATAGCTACATCCTCACCTTTGGAATCTGGGCTAGCCTTTGTGAATTTCTTAACCGACAGAATACAGTTCTTGCCCTGTACTGGTTTCAACCACAGGTCCCTGGAGGCTTTTCACACTTCTGCTCACTCTCTCAGAACCCCGCCTACCACATGAGCAAGCTCAGCCTAGACTAGCAGAGGGTGAGGGACCTTGTGGAGGTCAGTTCAGGTATAAATGTGTGTGAGAGAGTTCAACCTTAATTAGTAGAGATACCTACTCAACCTGCGTCTGGCCAAAGACATGTGAATAAGCCTAGCCAAGACCACAGGAACCATCCAGGTGACCCATGGATTTCTGAGCATAATAAGTACCTCTTTAAGTGACAGACTGGTAGGGTGGTTTGCAGATAACTCATGCATAGCACCACTCATATTTTTTGTTTCTTGAATCTATTTGGGTAATTTATACTTTTCTAAGAACATACCGTTTCACCTGTATTTTTAAAAGTTCTTGACATGAAATGATTCATACAAATCTTGTATTTTCATTTTTTTTCTTGCATCTATCATTTTTGCCCTTACAATTGTTTTGTTTGGCTTTTCTTTTTATTTGATCAATCTTGTAAGAGGTTGTCAGTTATATCACTTTAATAAATCAACCAATATCTACACGTGGAGATCACCTCTATTGTATATTTGTGTTATCATTCATTAGTGTCTGTCTTTTTGTTATTATGTCCCTCACTCAACTTTCTCTGGCTTTTTTCTGTTTTTCGTTTGTGTTGTTTGTGTAAGGTGTATGTCAGCGCATTTATCTTCCACCTTTCCTATTTTTAAATGTAATCATCGAAGGCTACGATGACATCATATGAAGTTGTAAAGGACACTGTTTGAATGCCCATTGTAATTTCTTCTTTGACACATGCGCCATTGAGAACTATGTTTTTAGTATCTAAATGAAGGAGGAGCTACACTTTTGTAATTAATAGCTACTTTTGTAATTAATACTTACACTTTTGTAATTAATACTTTTTATAGACAGGGCTGCGGCCAAGACCAATTTGTACTAGTTCACAAGATGTGATTGTTGGAGACTCGAGAATTTTGCACAACTATTGTTAATAAATTGATAGCCTGAAATCAGCTGTGGTGGGACTATTTACACCACAGAAATCTGGAAACATTACGAAGCAGGGTTTCGTTTTGTTTTTCCAACAGAGGTAATTTACCAGCATACTGTCGTCTGTATGATACCAATAGCTTGGAATGTGTTGATACTTGCTTTATGCCCCAGTACATGGCCAAATGTCACATATGTTGCAGGTATGCACACAAAGAAAGGTTTATTCCAGTTATTAGGAATAATATTCTGCGTCTGTTCACTCAATTTATCTTGCTAATCATGTTAAGTCTTCTATGTACTTCTTTTTTATTTCCTTTACCTATTTTTTATTTCCTTTATCTTTATCAATTATTTTTTTAAAGATTTTATTTATTTATTTATTTATTTATTTATTTATTTATTTATTTATTTATTGAGAGAGAGAGAGAGCGCGCGAATGGGGGGAGGGGAGAGGGAGAGGGTGAGAGAGAATCCCAAGTAGACCTCACGCTGAGCATGGAGCCTGACGTGGGGCTCAATGTCACAACCCCGAGATCATGACCTGAGCCAAATAACGAGCCAGACACTTAACCAACTGAGCCACCCAGGTACCCCTATCAATTATTGATTAAGAAGTTTTTACTCATGGGACACCTGGGTGGCTCAGTCAGTTGGGCTTCCAACTCTTGATTTTGGCTCAGGTTATGATCTCAGGGTCATGGGATTGAGCCCCATATCAGGCTCCATACTCAGCATGGAGTCTGCTTGTCTCTCTCCTTCTGCCCCCTCCCTCCCACCACTGCTCCAGCTCTCTCTCAAATACCCCCCGCCCGGTATAAATGAATAAGTCTTTAAGAAAAAAAGAAGTTTTTACTTAGTAGAGTAGGGGACTTGTTCATTTTTCTTTGTGGTCTCGAAGCTCTTGCTTTAGGTATTTTGAAATTATATTATTGGAAGCATACATTTAGAATTGTTCTTTCTCATGAATTGAAACTTTTGTCAAAATATCATGACCCTTTTCATCCCTGGAAGCACTGTTTCCACAGGTACAGTTACCCATATTTCTTTAGGTTGGTAAATACCTGTTCTCTTTTGTCCATCTTTTCATTTTCACTCTTTTTGTATTGCTGGACTTTTTTAATGTCACCTAATAGTCTCTGATTTCTTACAGAAATGTTTGGTTTATTTTCATCTATTTGATTGTAACTACTGATGTAATTGGATTTATTTCTACAATCTTATTTTAAGCTTTCTTTTGACTGCCTTCCATTCAGACTGGGGGAGACTTCTCTAATTCCATTATGTCCTCTCCACTGTTGTTTTGTATTTTATATTGTTTCTCCTCACGTTCTTGTTAAGTTTGTTTCCTAATGTTTGTAGTGGTTTTGACTGTGAAAGTTATTTCTAGGTATTTTCCAAGACTTGGGTTGAAACCTGGTTGTGTTTCTGTATGGAGGATTAGAGATTTTCCTTCTGCCAGCCACCTCACGACCACCTCAAGTTACATTTTTGATGAAGGTCCTCTGTTTGTCGACGCCATAGACCCGACACCAAACCGGCAATTGCCTTTACCACGGGTTTATGATAAGGAATTCTCAAGGAGTTCTGTCATCTTTTTTTCTTTACCCAAAGGTTGGAGCAGTTACTATACGCCCAGTGTCCCCTCATTAGTTGGTTTTTGTTTTGTTTTGTTTTGTTTTGTTTTTAGCTCACTCACTGGGACTGTTGCCCTGTTTTCTCTGGGATTTATGTAGAGGTTTACCCATCCAATCTTACACCCTTCTTCTTGTCCCCCACACATGGCTGATTAGAACCCAGGATTCACGGACACATGGGTGGCTCAGTCGGTTAAGCATCTGCCTTTGGCTCAGGTCATGATCCCGGGGTCCTGGGATCAAGCCCGTCATCGGGCTCCCTGCTCAGCTGGGAGCCTGCTTCTCCCTCTCCTTTTGCCCCTCCCCCTGTTCGTGCTCTCTCTCTCTTTCCCAAATAAATAAATAAAATATTTTAAAAATAAAATAAAGTTTTTAAAAAACAGGATTTAAGCTGCCAGGGACAAGATTTACCCCAGGGCAAGTGCCAACTCCAGAGTTAAGTTACCTCTCCCCTGATGATTCTTGCTTTCTGATCATTTCAGGCCCCTGCAGAATTCCCGTCCTCTCCTGCCCAGGCAACCATGTGTTCTTTTGCTTGTTGTTCATTTTTTAATGTCTTACTATTTTTTAGCCAAAACCAGAAATCCCTCCCCGCTCTTCTCTTTCTCAGTCCCTTATTCATTTCCTTTATAACACACAGTGTGTCATTATTTGTTTATTTGTTTATTTTGTCTTTCTCACCATAGTGTATCATCCATGAGGGCAGCAACCCTGTTCTCTTCTTTACCATCTAACTTCAGCACGTAGCAAGCATGATGAGGCTCTCAGCGCATTTTTATTACACTTATATGTGAGCGAATGAATGAAAGCTCAGCACGCTGAGGGACTAGTATATAGTGATAAAGGGGAGGCGGGTCCTTGCGGGAAGTGCTTACCCCACACCTCATATTTAGGGGAAGGAGAAGGCGACTGCATGCGGCGGGTGTATCCGGGGGACAAAAACAATGTTCAGGCAGTCTGTGGAGCTGCCAAACAGAAGGGACCTGTGGTCCTGATCTCAGGGTGTCAGGCACCTCAGGTCTCACAGTGAGTGAGAAAAAGGGTTTTATAGGCTGTTGTCTAAAAATATTCTCTGTCTGGGGCGCCTGGGTGGCTCAGTCAGTGAAGCGTATGCCTTCAGGTCAGGTCATGGTCCCAGGGTCCTGGGATCAAGCCCCACCTCGGGCTCCCTGCTCAGCGGGGAGTCTGCTTCTCCCTCGTGCCCTCCCCCCCCATTCATTCTCTTCCTCACTCTCTCTCTCTCTCAAATAAATAAAATCTTTTTTAAAAAATAAAAATAATAAAAATATTCACTGTCTTGATACAATCTACATATTACAAGTTCAATGACCATGTTGTAAAGTGTTTTCAGCTCCTTTTATCATAATACACATTTTTTTAAAGGCTTGGTACGCCAATTTAGGTTAGTGAAGAGCTAGATGCCCCAAGGACATCATGTGCACTGTGAGAACAAAGTACTAGCAATACTGTTTACCCTTTGACCACCCTATTCCTAGTTTCTGCTCCAACAGGTTTTATTTATCTTCAGATTAAAGCAAGTCACCAGTGGACACATAGTTATTGCTTTATGGTGAAGTACAGACACGTAAGCCAGGGGCATCGGTGGATTCTGTCACCTTCGAAAAATTTATTTTTTTTATAGGCTTTGTTTTTCACTCATGGGTAACCTGAGAACATTTCAGAGCCTGAAATCCTTCCCTAAGCTAAAATAACCTGTTGAAAGTAAGTGTAAACCAAGTCTACGCTAGAAGAGCAGAGGTTTTTTATTTTTTATTTTTTTCTAAAAGTTCCTTGAGTCTGGAAACATGTCTGGTCATACTATTGCAATATGGAAAATAAATCATAATTAGATTTCATTGAGTCACAAATGACCCTGAAATTGACTAACTGTATTACATTAGAGAAATCTAAGCCTCATAAATACAGTGATTAATATGCCTACTCTAGGCTCTGTGCCATCCTTAGTCAATTATGGTGCTCCTCCACTGGGCCTCAGAATCCTTCTTAACACAGAACAACGGGAGAAGAAGCCTAAATGTCATTGCTGATGCTCGCTGAATTAAACCATCCACCCCATTTGCCATCTCGCCAACTAAGCAAATGCTAAATCCATCCCCTTAGTGTAAGTTGCGGATTTTATGTTGGTTAACTTAATACCTGGTAGTTCAAGGGTTGATTTCAGAAGTTTGGGGATACTTGCTTTCTAGGTTTCTTTTTCACAGAAATAATTTATTTTTCACTTATTCTGCCTCTATCCTACCATAACTTATTTCCTTCTCTCTCTTTATAACCATTCAAAACAAAAATAATATGTTTACAAGTTAAGGAAATTCCTAATAGCAGAGAAATGTGCAATCAGATAAATGGAACTGTCTTATTTTCCATAAAATGAACTTAGTGGCTCTCGTCCCTCCTGAGCCCAGTGGAAGGAGATAAGCTCTATAGGACAGCAGTGGAAGTTGTGATAACAATCAGCAAGTGATTTTTTTTTACCACAGTGAAGAGATTTTCCATCAGATTTCATTTGACCTTGAACGCTGTGTTAGCAATGAATAATTAATGGTACTTATTACAGTAATGTCCCCACTTAACTGACATTATCAGGGAATTAGATGCCCTAAATGAGTGAATTGGCCAGATAGGAAGACTTGCCCCCTTTTGGCACACACACACACACACACACACACACACACACACAAATCTTTATTGTAACCATTTCTGGTGCTTTTGTTTTTTTAATGTGTGGCAAAATTTTGTGACTTATTGACACGCTCAGAAACATAAACGTTTATTCATTCAGTAAATATATCTTAGTGCAGCCCATAATGTGCCAGGGACTATGCCAGGTGTGGGCAATGTAACCGTGAATGGAAGAGATGGAGTCCCTGTCCGTACGAAACCCATGTTTTGGTGGAGAAGAGAGATGAGCAAGGAATCATGCTAGAGTGCTAGAACAAGAGCAGGGAAGACTTACGAACTACACTGGACTGAGTGGCAAAATAGTTGAACTCGACTTGGCTGAGTTCTCCAGGACCGTCTGCTGCTAAATGGCATCTGATGGCTGCGTCTTGAGTTCTTGTGATTGATCCTGGTAATATATCTCCTTTAAATTCAGTGGTAGTTTCTCGCTGCTTGTAAGTATGTGGTGCTGCTCCTACTCTTTTTTTTTTTTAAGATTTTATTTATTTGACAGAGATAGAGACAGCCAGCGAGAGGGGGAACACAAGCAGGGGGAGTGGGAGAGGAAGAAGCAGGCTCATGGTGGAGAAGCCTGATGTGGGGCTCGATCCCAGAACCCCAGGCTCACGCCCTGAGCCAAAGGCAGACACTTAACGACTGAGCCACCCAGGCACCCCATGCTCCTACTCTTTTTTTGTACCACAATAATGTACGTAAAACGGTTAAACGAAGGATGGCAAATGCGTAGCATACTAGTTATCTATTGTTGTTTAACAAACTACTCCAAAACTTACCAGCGGAAAAGAACACCCATCTACTATCCTACACTTCATGTGGGTTGGGAATCCAGCAAGCTCGGCTGGATCCTCTATGTCAGGCTCTCTGACATGGCTACGTCCCCTCAAGGTGTCAGCCAGGCTGGGGTCTCATCTGAAGGCAGGACTCCGTTCCTCAGGGAATGTGGGACTGAGAGCATGTGCTTCTTGCCAGCTCTAGTCTGAGGCCACTCTCAGTTCCGTGTTACGTGAGCCTCTCCGAAAAGGCAGCTTGCTTCATGAAAGCCATTGAGAGAGAAAGAATGTATTAGCAAGGGGGAAGTCACAATCTTTTCAAACCTAATCACAGAAGCAACGTTGTTTCACTTCTACTGTATTCTCTTGATTCCAAGCAAGTCACTAGGTCCTGCCTACACTCAAAGGGAAGAATACCAGCAAGGGGATTACTGGGGGCCACTATAGAGGCTGCTCACCCTCATATACCAAGAATATGATCATCATTCTTCCCAGGGCCATAGCAAACCTCACTGACCACTCATGGCATTCTCAACCCCTGAGCCCCAAAATGGTTTCAAAAGCATACTTAATGGAGGACTCCAAGAGGCCCATTACTAATCAGTTGGTGAGATAAGGCCAATTTTCCTTCCCTTACTTAAACAAAAACCATTCCAAGTAATTGTTATGGGGAAAGTATGCAGGCCAAGAATCTGGACAGAGATGGGAGTGCTAGTTAGAGCCCATCTACAGCGTGACACAACAATAGCCATCATCTGTCAGGTCAATGGGAAGGAAGCAAAGCCTGTAGCAGAAATTGACTAATAGAGACTTAAAGACAAATATTTCACAGTAAGGACCTTGAATTGGGAAATACGTATCACAGCAGGCAAGAGCTCAAATGAGATCAGATCATATTATGGTTGGACACACACAAGAAGAATCTGGTCCTGACCAGGACAGAGGTTATCCCCTTGGCTATACTGAATAAGAGTCATCATCATTTTTCTCAATGAAAAATACCAAAGATGAACATCAGACACCGTGGCCTAGCCTCATGTCTCTTTCTTATGCCTGTCTCAGATTTGGGGGTTTCCCACTCTATCTATGGTAGTGTTACTCAACCTTCCTTCACAAACCCTCCCTTTGCATAAACATAAAAATCTCATTATCCATCTGCAAAGGAATGTCTCTGCTCCCTTCTTTGACAATCACTCACATGTCTCTCCGTATTTTATTCCCATTACAAAGTGAGGACCTCCTCATTCTTCAAGAATCTTTTTGTTTGCTCACACCAGCTCTGGACTCCTTAAACTTCATCTCTGTCTGTGGGGCTTCCAAAAAAAATTAGTGATTTTCAAACAAGGGGATCACAGCCCCCCACGAGAATTTTAAAAAGAAATTAAAGATTTTGTTTATTTATTTGACAGAGAGAGAGCGCACAAGCAGGGGGAGGGGCAGGCAGAGGGCTAACAGACTGAGCCACCCACGTGCCCCTAGAATTTTTTAATGTTTTATTTTTTAAAGTTTCAAACATTCAGAAAAACTTCAGTAATTGTACAGTGAGTTCCTGCAAACTCTTCACTCAGACTCTTCATATTTCCCTTATTATCCTAATATGTATACTTATATTTGTTTTCCTGAACCATTTAAAAGTAACTTGCAGAGGGGTGCCTAGGTGGCTCAGTTGGTTAAGTGTCCGACTCGATTTCGGCTCAGGTCATGATTTCGGGGCTGTGGGATTGAGTCCCACAATGGGCTCTGTGCTCAGTGCGGACTCTGCTTGAGATTTTCTCTCTCCCTCTGTCCCTCCCCTAGTTTGCTCTCTCTTTCTCAAATAAATAAATAAAATCTTTAAAAAAATTTTTTTTAATTAAAGTAACTAGCAGAGATGATACCCCATTACAATGCCCTTAATATTCCAGGATATGTTTCCCAAAACCAAAGGTCCTTACCTACGTAGCCATAGTACAGCCATGACACAATAAATAATAGCTTCTAATCTGTACATTTCCCTAGCATTTCACTAATGATCCCAATAAGTGTACTAATGATCCCAATAAGGTACTTCATAGGTCAGATCCAATCCCAGTCCCATGTGGCATTTAGCTGTCAAGCCCTTTCAGGTCCCTTCCTTGTAGAACATCCCTCAATTTGGGTTTATCTAAATGTTTCCCCATGATTGGATTCAGGTTTTGCTTTTGAGGGAGAGCTATCAAGAGAGATGATGGTATGTTTTCCTCAGTGCCTGCTCTCGGTGGGTACCTAGATATAGTGTCTGTCCATACATAGTGTCTGCCAGTTTCTCCACTGTAAAGCTGATTTATAAGTAGTTTGTACTTAGGAATTAATGAATCATTCATTCATGCTTTGCAGGGAGACACCTTGAGACTCTATAACCACCCTGTTCCTCTTCAGACTTTCGCCTTCCCCCCAGCACTTCTCCCCCCCGTTGATGATTCCTGTCTGAATCTGTTATTACTCTGATAGCTTTGCCACAAAGAATTTTTAAGGGTGACTTTGGCATGAATGGTTTTAAAGGAATCATTTCCAGATTGTCACCTCCTCTCTAGATGATGCTCGAACTGCTGTCTGAGAACAGGCCTGCGGCGTTCTGGTTCTGTTCTAGGGCCTCCAACTGCATAACTTCAGGGCCCGCTTCCTGCAGGCTGCCCGGGACACAAAGGGAAGGGCGCCCCCGGGGTGGTGCCTCAGGCCTCCGCTGGTCCCCTCTCTCACTTCCCTTTCCCAGCTGCCTGCTTCCCCTTTTACAAAAGAAAGGCCCACGTCTCACCCATCCAGAAGCTTACTGTGGAGCAGTCCCCCAGGCTAAAAACAATCCAGGATTCCAAACAAAGGAGTGATTCAGAATCTAGCTGTTAGTGTTGAGAAAGTGAATGATTCTAATGATTGGGTTACAAATCCTTTTCAACTCTTTGCTTTCAACAAAATTGAAGAAGGATCTGATGGAGTTGTCAGTTAGTAGATCATTAAAAATAATTTTTGATGATAGATCACCATACGATTTTTGGCAAATACCCCAGAAGAGTTTGAAGAATTGAGTGATGGTGCCATAAGGAAACTCTTTCCTTCCCACTACTTATGTGAACCAAGTTTTGCAGTACTTACAAGGATGATTCAAAGGGAAAAAAAGAGAGTAAAACTGATGCTGAACCCTGTCTCATTTGAACTATGAGAAATATCCAGAAGTTAATAAGAGGGAAAAGTCCCATTCATCTCATTTAAGATACATACTTCCACTAAAATTTTACTTCCCATGTTTTATAATAATTTATCCAAACTTATAATGTATTTGTTGTTTCGAGCAATTAAGTACAAATGCGAATAATCGTAATGGGACAATTCAACACAGAAGAAATTGTTTAACATTTACAGCATCAAATTCACTGAAAATATTAAAGATTTCAAAGTTTAACTTTGTACAGAAAGTTGATCCAGAAAATTGTGACAAGAGTGATCAATAAAAAGCCTTTCCAGCGTTAAAATACATTACATTGTAGTAAATTCGTGCAGGAACTGAAATGGAAAGAGAAGAAGGAGCGAAGTGTCAAATCTAGCATCAAGACTAAAGTGCTAGAAATTGTACAACTCTATAACCTTATGACGAAATATTGTAGCCCTCCATTTTAAAATGTAAGGAATAAATAATTTTTCAAAAACATTGTGGAAACCACATGAGCGACAGAGTTGGAAGAACGGGAGTTCTCTGAGGCTTTGCCTCCTGTTTTCTCTGGCAAACATTCTGCTTCCCATCTAGGGTCCATCTCCACCTTGCTCTGGGAGCCCCACTCACCCATCACACTCGCCCAACCCCCGCCCCATTGTTGCCTCACCCCCAAGTCAAAGACCAGCTCGCCCCTTGGTGGGAGAGGCTCCGGATCATCTCCATAGCTTCTCAAATTAAAGACTGTCCTCTGAGTATTGCATTTATTTTACCTAGACCCTTAGAGCACATGGCCTCTGTCTGAGCATAGTCAAGATCTCATAACCAAAGAGGAAAAACTTGCCCTTGGGGCAGGTGCCCAATGGTCACGACTCTGAAGGAGGGTCACCTCACTCGAGGCATGCGCACCGTATCAGGCCAGCTGCCTCGTGAGTAAAGCGCAGTAAGAGTCCTCGAAAGAAGGCCATCAATAGGAATTCGTAAACGGCAGGATATCCTTGGTAACCTGCAAATTCCTGGGCCTTGCCAAGAGGATAATCTAATTTGGTGAGTGTGGGAGAAGGCCCAACACACCAAGTACAGGCCCCGTCGGGTGACTTTGTTGAGTTTTGTCCTTGAACCATACCTTGACCACCACTGCCTGAGTGCGATCTTCCATCCCGCCTGAAGCTCCTAAAATCCGTTCCTTCGTTTCCATTCAGGTACTTGAAATTCCAGAGGGTTCAAATGGACTCATAAATCAGCTGAAGGTAAGTGAGCTGTCAATGCACAGCATTTTTATTTTTGTAGTTTATTCCAGCCTGATTACTTACGTCAAATGACTCTATGTATTATACCGAAAATATTACTTTTAATGGGAAGTCTAGTCAAGCACAAAGACAATAATTATTGAAGTTTAATTGAATTTTTAAATATTTAAGCTCCAGAAGAGATACATGAATGGGGAAAATGAACTTACAGAAGAAGAGATATAAATGATAAGCGTATTTTAATTGATGCTTTCTAATGAAATATAAAAGTATTACATGATAAAATGTAACAATATGGTGAAATTCTATGGTGAGGATGTGGTAAAAAGAATATGAATGAGATTAGGACTACAATTAATTTGTCTGTACCTGCAAACAATACTTTCAAATTCTGTACTCGTTTAGCCAGTCATGCCAGTTCTATAAATCTAGTTACAGGAAATGCAAAGTTAAAGTCAAATTTGTTCACTAATTGCATACTAGTTAATTGTAGAATGATAGTAGCAATAAGGAGAAAACAAGTGGTACAGGGATTGGAGGAAATTCACCGGCAGAATAACACACAGTTCTTTCAAATGTAACTGTCAAAACACATTTAATGTTGACAGACAATGTTCAGGACAGAATATAAAGGGATCAAAGTGGGTTAAAGAGAAGGAAGGGAGGAGGAGGGAGGGAGGAAGCAGGGGAAGGGAGAGAATGAATCTCAAACACATAGAAGTAAGAAAACAATAGGCTACCGTGATGGTAAAATTAAGGGTAACTTTTATTTTCTTATTTACATTTTCTTTAGCTTTGGAATTTTTTGCAACGCATGCATCAGTTTTATAATTCAAAACAGTATTGCTTTAAAAACTGTATTAAGTATGTATCCCAACTTCTGAATTGCTGGTTTTGAGGAAAACCAGATTACATGGTCCACCTGTGGCATATTTGCACAGAGTGCCATAGACCTAGTCCATTCCCCTGTTCCCCCCAGTCTATGGACAGCAGCTTCACCTCGAGTTAGACCTACAGGCTGGTGTCTCTTTCTCTCTCTCTCTCTCTCTCTCTCTCACACACACACACACACACACACTCACACACATGCACACGCACACGCACACACACACAATCAGACAAGGATATTCCAGGACGTCCCCCGAGAGCCTACTTCCTTTCCTTTATTCTGAATAATTTAAATGGAACTGAAGGAAGCTATTCTTTTCCATGGGCTGATATTAAGGGGTTGAGAGAACCAGGTAATGAGTTCCTTTCATTTATCAGTATGATCATGATTAAATGTCCTCTCTTACATTATTCATTCATTCGACAAATAGTTTTGAGTGCCTGTTAGCCACTCAAATAGCCACTCTGGTGGAGACGAAGTGGTATTCTTTCATTCGTCTGTGTAGTCAGTCAGTAAATCATGTTTCCGACAGTATTTACCCAGTGTTCAGTGACAGACGTTGCTCAAGACGTTGCAAAAACAGTAGAAAACTAGGGGAGCCATAGTCCCTGCCCTCAAGGAGCTCGCGGGCCAGGAGGAGAGAGAGACAATTGAACCCATAAAAATCATGACAGGGTAGCGCTTGGTTTCGGCTCAGGTCATGATCTCGAGGTCCTGGGATCGAGTCCCACGTGGGGCTCCCTGCACAACGTTGGAGTCTGCTTAAGATTCTCTCTCTCCCTCTTCCTCTGCCCCTCCTGCTTGTGCTGTCTCTCTCTCTCTCTCTCTCTCTCTCTCTCCCTCTCTCTCTCAAATAAATAAATAAAATCTTTAAAAAAAAAACTCCTGACAGTTTGCAGCGTGTGCCAGGCAGGAACACAGTGTTGCAACAGAGGCTGGCAGTGGTACCTGACCAGATGAGGTGGCCAGGGAACGCCAGTCGAAGCGGGGATCTGGAGAATGAGTAGGAGAGCAAGTCTGGCTGAGGAGTGCTGAGGAGCTATAGCTTTTTACTCTCCAGAGATTTTGAGGGCCTGTGAAGTAGGAGGCATGGTTCTGGACAGTGGGTTGGGAAGGGATGAGGGGGGAATAAGGGATGATCCCTCATCTCTACTATGACCTCAGACACAAGAGGGGTTGACAGACACATATGTAAGTCATCACATAATCTCCTCAATATGTGAGAGTCAGAAAAGTCTTCCCAGCCAAGGTGAGTCCAAAAATTAATTTTTTCCTTCATTGTGATTGTTTCATGTAGTGTTTGAATAGGTAAGTATATTCATATATCAAAAAGATTACAAAAGTAAAAAAGGGCTTATGGTGAAAATTCTCTCTCCCAACCTCTACCCTTCACACCCAGCCAATGCCCCTCCACAGAGAAAACCAATGTCGCTGGTTTCTTCTGGATCCTTTCAGAGATGGTCCATGTTAATCCAAATACATGAGTGTGTTTTGGGTTCTTCGTTTTTCCTTTTTATCATGTGAGGATCTGAGCTGAATCTTCAAGTATGAATTTTCCAGAGAAGGGGATTTGGACAATGGAAGAAAGAATATGGCAATGAAAGGCAAGAGAAAACATATGTCTCAAAGAGACAGATTAGGTGCATAGGACAAGCTCTTCTGTGTTGCGGAAATATGAAGTGTGAGGCAGGAGGGCGGGGGAGCCCGATCATGGCAAGATCTGACTGCCACGCTGCGAGGCAGAGATGTAATCTGGCTGGTAGCAGGACTCCAACAAAGACTTTTAAGTACAAGAGTAAAATGTGCTAATTGGTGTTTTAGGATGATCGTTCTAGCAGCTGGTAGATGATAGACATCCAAGGGAGCCTTGTTCACCAAATGGAAACATTGAGCTGCTTTCCTTCAGCCAGAGTGAGCCAGGAACAGTTTTCAAATAGATGTCTGGCAGGGTCAGAGGTTGTATTAGGCAGGTCCATCTATCAGCAATGTGCTGTCCCGAAATTCAGAACAGAGTTAGAATAAGAAGAACTGAGAGAAAATCAAGTGAGAATCTGGTTGAACACCAACCCTCAGCAGAAATGTGGGCCTTTCCTCGACTTTTTAACTTTAAGGAAGAAATCTGTATTAGTTACCTATTGCTGTGTAACAAATTACCCCAAAACGTGGTGGCTTAAAACAACCCACCCAGCTGGCGCAGGTCAGGAATCTCAGTTGGGTTCTCTGCTTCAGGGTCACTCACGAGCTAGAATCAAGATGTCAGTCAGGACTAGAGGTTCATCTGAGATCTTGACTGGGGAAGGATCTGCTTCCATGTTGTTGGTGGCTTCACTGAGGATTGTTGGGTGTTAATTCCTTGACATCTAGGTCTCTCCCAACGGCAGGGAGCTTGTTTCATGAAAACGAACAAGTCGGAATAGCAGTAAGAGAATCTGCTAGCATGAGTTAGACATGTTTGCAATCTCATCTCAGAAGTGACATCTCATCACCTGTGCCGTTTCTCTTGGTTAGCAGAAAGTCACTAGGTTCGGTCCATACTCAGCGGAGGGCAGGGGATTACACAAGGCATGAATCCAAAGAGGCAGGATTGTTGGGGCTGATTTAGAAACCGCCTACCAGGGAAGCTTAATGAGAACTGTTCCTGTGAGTATTAGGAGATAGGACAAGGTCTGGGGGGATAAAGCCAGTATTGTTCCTCGTGCATGGTCTAGTCAGGAAATCATTTTGCTCTCCCCTGGCCTGCTGATTATCACCCTCCTTACAATCACCGCCATGCCGCGTTCATGTTTGTCCACTGCCCCTGATGACAACGCGCCACCCTCTGGAAATCAGAGCATCTGGGAACATTTATATGCGCGCTGGGTTGGGCTGCATCTCCCTGCTGGCGTCGGACACTTATGAAAGTTTCCTCACTCCCGCCTGTCACACATACTTATGACATCAACCCACTAAAAGAAACACCTTTAACAGTGAAGATCAATCCTTAACGCATCCCTGACTTCTCAAACAGAGCAGGCTGGTTAGTTTGGGAAAGTAGAGCTTTATCAATCATAGTGGTAGACAACAGCCTTAGAGCGAGCAACTCAGGGAATGCCCAGGGGAACTTAGAGCCTGGAATGCAGGCGGTGTAAGCTGCCACTCCAAACCAAACAGACATCAGGGAAATAGAAATTACAACAGCCAACACTGTACGTATGACTGGGATAAGAGCCTGACCCTCGTTGTCTTGTTTTGGTTCACTAACTGGGCAAGGTCATTGCTGTTATCCCCGTTTGACAGAGGAGGGACCTGAGGCCCAGAGAGGTTAACTAGTTTGCCTGCACTCATAGCTAAGAAGTAACAATACCAGGATTCAAACAGTTAGTTTGGTTCCCTGCATTCTTAAATTGGGAACCAGCAATAATTCATCGTTATGAACAGTCATGTTTTGCCCTGAATTACAGGGCAGCCTCATCAGCTGAGGATAATTGGGGGGTGGGGGGTGGAGCAGGCATCACCTAGAATAAATCAACTTAAAATGGGAATCAAAATATAAGTGTAAATAATGGAGGGAAAAAACTTTTATTAGGACTAGATCTTTAGGGGCACCTGTGCGGTGCAGGTGGTTAAGCATCCGACTCTTGGTTTCGGTTCAGGTCATGATCTCAGGGTCATGAGATCGAGCCCTGCATCAGGCTCCATGCTGAGCACAGAGTCTGCTTGAGACTCTCTCCCCCTCCCTCTGCCCCTCCCCCCAATAAATAAATAAATCTTAAAAAAAAAAAACTAGATCTTTTAAAAAAATTTTTAATAAAGAAGAAAAGTTTTTTTTTTAAGGTTAAGTCAGGAGTCAGCAAACTTTTTCTGTAAAGGGCCAGATAGTAAATATTTTTTGCTTTGTGGTCACTAAAATCTCTGCTGTAGCTACGGAAGTCTCCGAGTATGATATCGGAGCTGCCATGGACAGGAAGTAAATGACTGAGCATAGCTGGTTCCAATAGAGATTTATTTACAGAATCCTGTGGCTGGCTAGATTTGGCCATTGAGCTGTAGCTGGCCACCCTTAATTAGGTCTTAATTGTAAGGGATACTAATTCTCGGAAAAAGTAAGACTCGTATGGGTTTTTTACGTAATATTTCTGACAAAATGTGTGCTAACCCAATCCCATGTCATCCCTCCCTATTTGGCTTCAGCAGTTTTATCAATAAGAGTCAACTGTGCAAAACTAGGCTTTATCACTTTTCTCAGGGTGTGCCTCTATCTTTTGAGAGCCAAATAGTTCTCTTTTGAAACTCCTATAACGTCATCCTTCTGGATTTTCTCTTCTTCAGGTGTAAATTTATCTAACTGTGCTAGATCCCTGTTTCCGTGTAACTGAAATAGTTCTCCAGTGTCTTTTCATCAACTATGTGAAATCCTGTACCATTTGTAAGATTTCCTGTTCATTTTCAAGTTGGTTTTCACAGAAATTGTTTGTTTGCTGGGTGCGCATCCAGTGGACAACAAGACTGGGAAACCAGCTAAGACTGGGATCTGCTGAGCAAAGATGCTAAACAAGGAAGAATTTGAGTAAGAACTTTGAAATAGTCATGTCATTGGTGAATATTTTCCATGTTACTGCAATCCCAGCTTCCCTTCACAGCTGCTACCTACAGGTTCTCAAATAACTAATATGCAGGTAATAAAGATCTTCCCGTATGATTTATCCACCATTTTTATGCACACATTACGCTCTTGCATTCAGTTTTTCTGTTATGCCGCCATTTATTGCGCATCTACCTTGTAACAAGTCACTTTACTTATACAAATGTCCCTCTCTATTCAAACTCTTACTAGCTAAGCTCAGTAACATTGACACAAATCTTCCTATAAAATCTTTGTTACTTAAAAGTCAGCTGTTGAATAGTTTCAGAAAACGCTATATTCCTTATGATAGAAATTCACTCCTTTGGTCTCATAAACCAATTCATCTTTGACTAGGAAGGGATACGTTTGGTTTTTTACGGTTTCTGCTAGCAACTGTGAGAAGTGTTTTACTGCCCCTGTCTTTCAGATCCGGAGATCCTAAGAGAGCAAATAATTTGCCCCGGTTTTCCTTGCCAGTCAGCAGTGAAGTGAAATTCAGAGTCAAGTGTCATTGGCTCCAGAGCCCATGATCGTTCTTTCACATGCCTTTCAAACATGGAATTCACATTGATGAAAAGCCCTTCTATTTTTCTCCCACAAAGTCAAAGCCACAGATTCCTAAGTTCCTTAAATCACACTTTAATTAATAATGCTGATTTTACATCACAAGCGGTAACACTGCCATTTTTTTAAAATCCCACCATGGGGGTGCCTGGGCGGCTCAGTTCTTGCTCAGTTGGGCGTCAGGCTCTTGATTTCAGCTCAGGTCGTGATCTCTGGGTGGTGAGATGGGGCTCTACATCTGGCTCCGCGCTCAGCAGGGAATCCTCTCTCCTTCTCCCTCTTCCTCTGTCCCTCCTCCCTTTGCTCGCAAGCTCTCTCTTTTCTCTCTCTCTCAAGCTCTCTCTCTCCCAGATAAATAAATCTCTAAATCCCCCCATAAATCTGAGTGTTAAAAGAAATGCACTTAAAATGCAATTGCTCTATTGATCGCCCTGGTTCTCAAACTGGGGTGACGGCACAGCAACATTAGCATCACCTGGAAATGGGGAAGGAATGCAGATCTCGAGCCCTACCCTCAATAAACTGAATCAGAAACTGTGAGAATAGGGCCCATTGATCTGTATTTTAACAAATCCTCTGGGTGATTCTAATGCACAAAGTTGAGAACCACTGAATTGTAGGATTAACAACAATGGTCTCTGGTGATTGTTTTAATAGGAACTAGAACATACACAGATGCCAAAAGTCCAGATGACTTTGTGACTGTCATAAAACTCTGGTTAATGCTCTTGTTTCCCTTCTCATTCATTCATCTAACCAATAAGTACCGAGCCCCCCTTCTGGGTCGTCAGATACTAAGCCAGATGTTGGGACAAGGGAGGGAAGAAAACAAATATGGCTCCAGCTTCCCTCAGGCTTACAGTCTGATGTGGGTGACAGACCAGAAAACAGTCAATTCCAGTAGAATATACTCAGAGGTCAACTCAGGGTGCTGGGGGCAAGGGGTTCACCTAATCCAGCCCTGCAAGTCAGTGAAGATTTCCAGAACAAATGACTAGAAGGGTAGGAGTCCCGAACTTTCTGAGAAGCTGTAGTGCCATGGGAGGTTGTTTGGTCTCTCGCTCAGGTCCACAGCCTGCTTGAAGCAGCTTCAGATGAAATAAGGGGGGAAAACGCTCGACCTGTTGCTTCCAGCTTGTTGGAACACTGATCTCTGACATGCATTAAAAACATATGGACGGTCACAGCCCCTTGTGTTCCCTTGGGAGGAGAGCAGAAAATTGGGGAAGCAAATAAGCCTACCTCCCAATCCCAACTATCGGACTCCTACTGCCAATTTACGTAATTTCCTGTGCTTATTTCAAACTAGTCAGGAGGGCAGGAGACATTGTGAACACCATCACTAGCCCATTTAGACTAGCAGCTGCTGACACAGTCCCCTCTTCTGTGATTAAAAAAAAAAACTTCTAGCAGAATTTGAGAGGAAAGCATCTTTTTGGGAAAGGGATGAGTGATTTCTTAAGAGAAATCAGTTTAGATTTAACAAGCTGCCCCACAGAACGGATTCCCACTTATTTATTCGGCACACCGGCTCTGCATGCCTACTGCGCGATGACACAGAGCTGGGTCCTGGCAACAGGACAAGTACCGAAGGCACCTGACTCCTAGGAGATGAGAGGACGGACCTTGAACAGGACATTGAAAGGGTGATATTTAATAAGAACACACCAGTACAAATAAAGATTGTTAAAATGTTGAAATATATCGGTCCTGGGTAAGGAATGGTGTAAGTTTTTTTCTGTCACCCAGAAATGGGCAGTCCTGGAGCAGGAGGACCCAGAGGGGCTTGGCAGCATGAATGTGCTCCCAAGCGGCCTGTGTCTCTGGGACTGGGGAGCAGATGGCGAGGTAAGGGGCTTCGGTGTTGTCCCTGTTGTCAGTGCCTGAGGCAGGGCATCTCCGGACCCCGTGGGAAGCTCTGGCCTCCTCACCTGACAGGTAGCACCCCTAGCCCCAGACAAAGCCTGCCAGGTCCCTTATGACTACCGATGTCACGGGGAAGTTGTTGGAAAAACATCAGTGCAGTTTCCTATGTCAGATCATGACGCAGAAGGGACACACGTAGCTAGTGGCAGCCACGTCAAAGAAAACACCACATGAACTATCTTTAAAATTAAGGCTTTGGGGCCACCTGGGTGGCTCAGTCAGTTGAGTGTCTGCTCACGTCATGATCTCAGGGTCCTGGGATCGAGTCCTGCATCGGGCTCCCTTCTCACTGGGGAGCCTGTTTCTCCTTCTCCCCCTGCTTATGTGCTCTCTCTCTCTCTCTCTCTGTCAAATAATTAAATAAAATAGTAAAAAATAAATAAAATTCAGGCTACATACTGTGTGATTTTACATACTATATGATTCCACTGATACTACCTTCTAGAAATGACAAAATTACAGAGATGGAGAACAAATCAGTGCTCATGGCGGTTGGGGACAGGGTGGCAGTGGCTGTGAGCTGGATTGAGTCTTACTATAAAAAAGTAGCACCAGGGGTCTTGGTGGCGATGGAGCGGTCCTGTGTCTTGATTGCGGTAGTGGTTCTATGAATCTACACCTGTGAAGAGTTGCGTAGATCTATACACACGCACACGCACACGCACACACACACCCTACAGATGTAAAGTGCATATAAAACTGGTGACAAGTGAGTAAGGTCTGTGGATTAGACCAGTAACAATACCGTACTATGGTTATATAAATGTTGCCTTGGCCGGGAACTAGGTGAAGGGTACACCTCTCTGTATTATTTTTGCAACTTCCTATGAACCTATAAATATTTCAAAATAAATAGCTTTTAAAAAGCGATGGGCTGAATGGAGTCCCCTTCAAATTTCACATGTTGAAGCCGTAACCCCCAATGGGAGGTATTTGGAGATGGGGCCTCTGGGAGGAAATTAGGTTTACGTGAGGTTATGAGGGTGGGCCCCCGTGATAGGATTCATGCCCTTGTTAGAAGACACTAGAGAGCTTGCTCTTCCTTTCTCTGCCATGTGAAGGCACAGCGAGAAGGCAGCCATCTGTAAGCTAGGAAGAGGGCTCTCACCTGAACCTGGTCTGGCACCCTGACGTCTGGGACTTGCAGCCTCCCGACCTGGGAGAAAATCGATTTCCGTTGCTGTAGCTCGCCGAATGTGCGATTTTGTTCTGGCAGCCTGAGCTCAGACAAAGGGGGGTATTATTCATCCATCATCCATTTGTTGGTACCATCCATTCATGGAACCCAGCAGTGATGACATATTGTGACTGTTCCCCCTGGTCTTTGGGGACCCGTGGGTGAGAGCCACAGAGAGCCTCCCTGGTCAGAGCGGGACTCCGGGAAAGATGAACAGACACCAGCCAGTGAGATGGACACGAAAGGGTGTGCCAGGAGGAGGTGTCTAGGTCCTGGAGTGAGACGGGCCACATGGAACAATGGGGGATCCAGCACCATGTAGCAGAGAGCAGAGGGGGAGGGAGAAGTCTGAGGAGGTAGGCCGGGGCCAGTGGCGTGGGCCTATTGAGTTAGTGACACATGTTCCTATGAGCCGGGGACAGCCTCTGCATATAGCCTTTGGCCTGGCATTTTCAAGGCACTTAGCTCCACGTTCAGAAATGTCCTCGTTTGGGGGCGCCTGGGTGGCACAGCGGTTAAGCGTCTGCCTTTGGCTCAGGGCGTGATCCTGGCGTTATGGGATCGAGCCCCACATCAGGCTCCTCCGCTATGAGCCTGCTTCTTCCTCTCCCACTCCCCCTGCTTGTGTTCCCTCTCTCGCTGGCTGTCTCTATCCTGTCGAGTGAATAAATAAAATCTTTAAAAAAAAAAAAAAAAAAAAAAGAAATGTCCTCGTTTGGATGATAATTTAAACAGTCCCCCTACATCTGAGCCAGGGTGAGGACCATGGCTGATCCTTCACAGGATTTTTAGCTAGACTCTTAGTGTCTCATTTTGATTCTAGAAAGTCCTTGCTGGCTTCGGGGATTCACACTCTTGCTGAAAAGGGAAAATAAGCTGACCTGAAGATATTTGCTTATTCTCCACGAAGGGAGGGGGAAAATGGGAGTGGAGAGAAGGCTGCCAAGGGCTTCAGAACCTAAGAGAATCTTTGTGGTCAAACTCCATCACCCTCCATTGCAGTTAGGATGGCCACACCCAGCCACAGCGGTCAGTTCCGGTCAGTCTGTTGTTTATTTCACACACACACACACACACACACACACACACACACACACGCCCTCTAACCCCCAGCCCTCTCATCCGTTGTCCTCTTCACCCTGCCCTCCTGCCTCCCAGACCCATCCCTAGACAATAATCTGGCTAACAAAGGACACGGTGGAAGGAGGTGGGCAGCAAAGAGAGTTTGCGAGGCAGCGCCTGGTCCTTGCTAGGGATTCAGGCCGGGAGCTAATGAGCTGCAGGGTTCACTGTGGACACCCTTATGCAGAGTCCAGACAGTTCTGCCTGGCCCTGCACCAGCATTTTCCCCTGCAAGACAGCAAGAATCCTGGGTTACCTTTGGGATAAATGCACCCATGCTTCATGATCATTCACTGCAGAGATTTCCTGCAGGGTTAAAAAAAAATCAGATTTTCTCCCAATTTCTCTTGTGCGTGCTAACAGGAAGTTAGGTCAGTGTAATTTCTCTAAGAGGTTCTTCTCTCTCTCCTTTATCCTCTTAGCTCCATCCCCATTCCCCTGATCTTTTTACTTGCCAACTACGCAAGCTGTTATCTATTGGTGATTTTTAACTTCTCTGCAAATTCCTCTCTCTAACCATAGCCACAAACGCTGTTCTTAAGAATTTGTTAGGGTGCAATATTCATTGTCACAGCAAGCACTATTAAGCACATCACTAATTTTCCACTTAATTTCATTTTAAAATAACCTTTTTTTTTCTTTCCTTTTCTTTCTTTTTTTTTTTTTTTTAGTGTAAAACCAAAGTGGTCCCTGTCCCTTTAAATCAAATATCCCAAATGTGGACTGGAGTTTGTATTGGCATGATCTTGAAAAGAGAATTATTTCCTGACCTTGCTGAGGAAAGAAAACTTTCTGGCTATTCTTTGGTGAAGGCAATTTTGATGTAAACTGACATTTCTCAGATGCCCTTCTTGGGAATATTCAATGTGAAATCCAAAATTTCTGGCAGCTGAGAGCCCAGCCCAACTGCCAGGCCCTGGGCCGAGATGAAAGAATGTCGAGGAGCAGCAGGCAGATGGGATCGCAACAAGAAGCCTTTTCTCTGAGCCCAATGAGATGAGCTGGGGAAGGGGTCAAGGAAGAAGGGGGAGCCGCACTTCACAGTGAGAGGATCAACAAAAAAGGCACTTTTTCGGCTTTTTATTGAGAGGGCCATTTCCCTGTTGTCCAGCCATTCCCCTGTTTTAAGCACCATTCAGTGAGAGGCGCCTTTCTTCTCAAGTCTTTTATCCCAGGATGCTGAAAGCATTCCCGTGTCCTTCCTCCAGAGAGGATTCTCCCACACTCCGGAGGCCTCCAGCGGCGGGCCCCAGCATTTCACTGCTGGCTGCATGCTCCTGCTACCTACTCAGCTTTGAAAGCGGCTTTATGCTCTTTCCCCTCTTCCTCCTCCTCCTCCTCGTACCCCCTCCTCCCCCTCTGCCTACCCCTCTCCCTCCTCCACCTCCTACTCCTCCTCCATTCCCAAGACCAGGAATTCAAAAGTTTGAAAAGATAATGCCCCAAAGTGGGGATTGCTCTTTGGGAGAGGATAGTGGTTAGGTTTGAGATAGGGAAAACCTTTTTGATTTTTTTTATGTTTATTTTTCTAAGTAGGTTCCACGCGGGGCTCAAACTCACAGCCGTGAGATCAAGACCTGAGCCAAGATTTAGAGTGGAACCCCTCACCCCCTGAGCTACCCAGGGACCCCAGGGAATTTAATTCACTCTTGATTTGTTTGCTCTTCTTACATCTTCCAAATCATCTGTGAATTGTACTTAATTTTTTTTAATACCTAAAATCAGAAGGAAAGCCATCACACACTTTCCTTCGCCACCAGGTTCTCGAAATTTCAGATACCTGAGATAGGGATTCATTTAAATTTGGGCTTGACAGACAAGCCATGGGTGAGTAATAGAGTAAGGAGTGAAACTCAGTCTCCTTGCCTGCAGCCAGCTGTCTAGATCCAGATCTCAATCCTACCGCCTCCTGACTGTGTGACCTTGAGCAAGTCCCTTAAGCTCCCCATGCATCAGCTTGCTTTTTTTTTTTTTTTAAAGATTTTATTTATTCATTTGAGGCAGAGAAGTACAGAGACAGAGAGCACGAGCAGGGGGAGCAGCAGAGGGAGAGGGAGAAGCAGACTCCCTGCAGAGGAAACCCGATGCGGGGCTTGATCCCAGGGCCCTGGGATCATGACCTGAGCCGAAGGCAGACGCTTAACCAACTGAGCCACCCAGGCGCCCCGACACATCAGCTTTCTATATGAATAAAATTGGGAGAAGAGTAGCACATATTTGATAGAATTGTTGTGATGATGAATTGGAGCGTGGCCTACTAGCTGTTCAAGAAATGTTAACTTCCGTGTTTACTCTGTAACTATACATTTACTATTTACTAATGTATATTGCATATTAACTTAGATATTTCCTTCTGGGCAAACACTGATTACCCTTCATCGTTCTAAAACAGAAAGCTGGGTACCCTTGCATTTAAGGCCAGCTCACTTCTTGGTTTTAGTATTTGCCCCCACCTGAGGCCCTTTGGCAGGAATAGGCCCCAGACAGTGTGGCTCACGGGACAGAATTCTAGGGTTTTGGGAATTGGTCACTTAAATAAATATGAATCTCTGGATTATTTTTTATTTTTTCTTTCAAAGAAATTTCCAGAGTAAAAAACAGGACATGTTGGCTAGAAGGAAAGTCCCAAAGCCCCTGTGCATACTTCTGTCATTGCCCTGAAGAATGGCTGGGTGGGACCTCCCAGCTGTTTTGCCCCTCGAGCCCTACCCTTTTCCTTCAGGATCTCAAAGTCATTCAAGGTCAGGTGGGTCCCCGAGAAGCTCATGGTCCTCTGCACCCAAATCCAAACACTTGTCCTGAGGGAGAATGGATTTTCCAAAGCCCTGCCCATGGGTTTTCCAATGTCCCAATTTTATGCTTGTTGTTATGACTTATAAAAGTTGCTGGGTTTGTTTTGAAGACAAAGGAAAAAATAACATTACGCTATTTTAAACGCCTGCAAATATTTCAAATATGACCCAAGGCAGTAAAAATGCCGTATTTCCCAAACCACAAACCCCACTCCTTGTTAAAATCCAATCGCCATCTGAGTGTGGGATGAAGAGTCAGGATGCCAAGCCTCGAGCCTCACACATTCTATCTTTCTTTGGGTGACTGTGAAATACTCTTTTCTCCATCACTTTTATGCCTGTTTCACCAACTAACTTCTTAAAACCACTGAAAAACCGCACCCCACACGGACAGATTTGGACCAGCTTGATGCCAGGGAAGAGTGCTTGGTAGAGAATGAGAAGTGAAAGCAAATCACTTCTGGTATCTCTTTCTCGAGATGTTAGAGATGGAAAAACGCACGTCCATGTCAAAGTCACTCCCATCTTGTTCCTCCTGCTTCCCTATGGTGCTCGGAGCACAAGGACCGTTTCTGGTTCGTTCTCGGGTATGTCGTGCCAAGCGCGGTGTCCGACACCGAGCGCTCAGTGGACGGTTGTTGAATGAATGATCTATTTAAAGAATGAGGCCTAAACGGGAAGCAAAATTGGCATCACTCACTTTATTTTTACTGTATTTAAGTAAGTGGACTGTTTTATGTTAACTGTATAGTTTAAAATTTAAACACAATATTTGTGCCTACATAAATAGTTGGAAAAGGTAAAATGTCATAACACTGGGTGTTTGTTATTAAAGTTGGAGCTTGCCTTTGGATTATGACAACTTGATTTAAAACAAGGAATGGATTGTTCCTCGCTCCACTTACTCTAAGTTGCAGTGTTTTGCAACATCAGATCTTTCCTAGGGGTATAAACAGATGGTGACAAAGGATAGGTGCCTTGTGGAGTCATTGCCTCTGAGCACGGGCATTGCTGGGGGGTTGAAGGTAGGGCAGGGAAAAGCTGACCCCAGAGCCAGGATGGAGCAACTCCGAAGGCAAAGGCATCCAACCTACAGTGGCCAGAGAAAGCCAGCCATTCCTCCCCAAATCCCAGCCGTGGAAGACTTGACCTTGACGAGGTAGTTAAAGGGGCAGACAGGGGACTTTCTTTTCCCCCTTGACTTTTTTTTTCATTGCTGTATAATTGAACTTCCGCATCGTATTAGTTCCGGGTCTACTACGTAGTGGTTCGGTGCTTGCGTATATATTGCAGCTTCATCACCACGGGACGTCTAGTTGGCATCCGCCATCATCCAGAGTTACAGAACTTTTTTTCTTGTGATGAGAACTTTTAAGACCCACTCTCTCAGCAACGTCCAAAACTGCAATACAGTGTATTAACTAGAGTCACCGGGCTCTACGTGATATCCCTCTGACTGATTTATTTCATATCGGATTTATTTTATATCTGATCTATTATTTTATATCCTGATCTTGGCTCAGGTCTTGATCTCGGGATTGTGAGTTCAGGCCCTGCGTTGGGCTCCACACTGGGCATGGAGCCTCCTAAATAAATACATACATACATTAATAAATAATAGTAAGTTTTTAAAAAATTAACATCAAGGATATGTGTGCAGGTGTTGTATGACCTTTATCTCAACACAAGAGGAGAGCTTTCTCTCTGAGCCTCAGCACCCCCACCAATGGTGTGCGTGCACACACACACACACACACACACACACACACACACGGCCTGTCTACTTTCAGCCACTGTAATTTTCATGGAGCAATAAGGCTTAGGTGTGACGCAAATTGTCTTCCACTCCAGGGGGCTTGGAGCTCCAAGAAAGTCCCCAATCCACTTGTATGGCCACATTCCACCTAATTGTTGGCCTCTCGAGCTGCTTCTGTGCTCACTGCCTATCAACAGGTGTATCCGAGCTGTGCTACGTCTTAAAATGAAGAAAGTTCTCTTGAGTCAAAACAAAAAACAAAGAACCCAAAACTTCAAAGGGAAGGGCCTCTCAGAAGAGTCAATCCAAGTTCAGATCCCAGCCTACCACTTGCTGCCTATGTGGATTTAGGCAAGTTACCTGCTCCTTGGAGCCTCCCTGCTATTGCCTCATATGTAAAAATAGAAATAATAAGAGCGCCCTCCCTGCGGAGCTGTTGTGAGAGCCGAATGAGATAATGCATGTAAAGTGCTCAGCAAATGACATGACGCACAGGAAGTGCTCAATGGAGCTTTAAAACAGATAAATACATGAGTCATGTTTAATGAAAAAAAAAATTCAGGGTCTCCCCCAGGACCACAGCAGTGGAATTTTCTGCAAAAGAAGCATTTCAAAGAGAGGCACTCAACCTGTTTCCACCCAGGAGGGGTTAGTGATGCTCTGTCAACAACCAAACCACAAGGAAAAAACACCCCATGCAACCTGTCTGGGCCTCCTCTTCCAGCTCAGTTGGTTCCCAATTAACACCTTGTTAGGCTGCACACCTGGGGTGTGACTTTTTCCTGTGCCAGCCAGTCTTTAACCCTGTCCTGGACTTCTCTGTGAGGGGGCCAAAGCTGAGTCAGGGTTTCCTCACGGAGAGGCAAGACCAAGGGCAGGGCTAGAGCTAGAGAATTCTTCGTGGAGATCCCTTTGCCTTCTCTGTGACAGGGACTTTCAGCAGTCTGGTGAAACCCAAGGACCCCTTCTCAGAATAAGGTTTGAAATGCAGAAAACAAAATACACTGGATTGTAGGAGAAAAAATTATGTTAAGACACAGTGTTTGAATTTAAAAGTTGTGTTATAATAATACGGGAGCTTCTTAATAATGCATTAAATAACATGATCTAGCGGCCGGTCTCATAACCACCATGATTTTGAAGAAGCGATGAGGGAACGTGTTATTCCAAGGTTCCCACCACAACCGGAGTATGATCGGAAAATTCCTGTGATTTCTTCTGGTGGCAAAGAAACAGGCACTACCAGGCGGGTATGGTTTATTGCCCACATCATAACAGAAGGAAATGTTAAATTTCAGTTAGAGGTGGTTGAAAATTAACTAGCAGTTTTTTTCCCATCCAGGTTTATCTAAGTTGGGAAACCCTGATCAAGACAGCTCCAAACCCTCCTCTTTCCCCATCCTCCCCTTCAATCTCTGGATCCAGGGCCGACTGGTTAGGTGCAGTAGACACAAAGCCTAGGGCCCACAAGACTTTTAAGTGTTCATAAAAAAAGTTTTCATTTTAATCTCTTTTCAAATCAATGAATCCAGCCCAGCTTATATTTCTCTTTACACAAATACAGTCTTAAATATAATTTTTAATACTTTTTTAAGGAAGAAGGGACCCACAGAGGCAATAATGCCCAGGGCCCAAGGAAGTCATAATGCGGCCCTACCTGGAACTGATGGTGTTTTCTCAGGCAGCTGTCTTTGAACCTCTAAGTCTAAGTCTAGAACAAAGAAGGCCAGGGACGTAAGTCAAGTCCTTGGTTTGGTGATCTCTTCCGCCATCTGAACAGTGGCCTGCTAGGACACTGCTCTTCCCATGCAAGAGCGGTGTTGATCCAAGTCTCGTAAGAGCCTCGTCTTTGTCCCCCTTCCAAGTAGAGTCATTCACGTGTCTTGGTTTGCCCAGGACTTCCCCCAGTTAGCACTGAAAGTCCCATGTCTCAAGAAACCCCTAGAAAACTAGAACAATTTGTCACCCCACTTCCAAGGTCCACTAGTCCAGGTACCTGCGGTGTCATCAAAAGGACTGTCTGCCATGGGTTCCCCTTCAAGCCCCATCCTCAGAGAAAGAAAATCATAAACCCACAAAGCGATCGGGAGCACTGAGCTTTACCCACAGTTGCCCTCGGGCACAAAGTGACCTCTCTCCATCTAAGAATAATTTGACTGCTTTAGTAGAGAAAAGACAAAAGTTAAAAGGACCATAATCCCAATGACAGATAAGCCCTGCTGATATATTTTTCCTTAACTGAAAGCCATGCATGTACCAGTAAATTTTTTTCATATGCTATAGAAAGACATAAATACAGAGAAAGGAAAAAACATCTCCTCAACCCCAAATGTTCTTTGCAAAAGTAGCCAACATTAACACTTTCTTATGGATCCCTTCCCAAAAAAGATTCTGAGTTAGTCTCACATTAACCTTGACTTGTCCCAAAGTCTTTGTTTCAAACCACTTAGCCCCACAGCCCACTGGTTGGTTGAGTGTGGGTAAGTACCCCAGTTTCTGTGTCTATAAGATAGGGGTAGCGAGTAGACCTCCCCAGTGGGAAATGGTCCATGCGAGATGCTTAGGAACGTACTTGGCTCTATAAGTGTTGTTCGTGATTGTAGCAGTAATAAGAATAGGGTCGTCTTCATTGTTGTTGTGTCTTCCCTCACACCAGGTTCCTTGTGGCCCAGCAATGTGGAATGGTCCAGAGCAGGACAGTGTTTCTCCTGTCTGGCAGGAGGATCTGGGTGGGGAGTCATAGGTCTTTATGGCTCATCCTTCCCCATTGAGAGCAGTGAGCCCACCACCTCTCAGTGTGTCCTTGGAGAGCTTGAGTATCCAAGAGACATGTGGTTTCTTCCAGACCTGCACTCTCTAATATGATAGGCACTAGCCACATGTGGCTATTTTAATCTAAATTAGATGTAACGTAAATTTCAGTTCCTCAGTCACACTAGGCATAGTCCAACTGCTCCGTCGCTGCACGGGGCCGGTGGCTACCATATTGGACAGCGCAGATACAAAGCACTTCCACGATTGTAGGAAGTTCACCTGTACAATGCTGCTCACTGCCTTCCCTCATCCTAGCACTTAGATGTAGACAGTGTCCTGGGTAGCCAGTGGAAGCCTTGTCCCCTCCTGCTGTGGTGTTTCAGCCCTCTATGGAAGAGGTCTACCCCAAGTCCATGAATGAACTTCACAAGGCTCATGAATGGAGGACTAAATAATACGTGGTTAGCCATTCTTCCTTCCCTCTTGACACATGAGCAGACAACATACGTTCCTGCCTTGCTTCTTCCAGGCTGCAGCAATCACTTCTACTTAGCACAGAGCCCATCGACAGCGTACAGCCCCAAGAAGTTTCAAGCAAGTCCCCATGCATCCATTTACCTGCTTAAGTTTTACATTCAGACCCCTTTGCACACCCTCTGGTGTTTTGTGTGGACTCTCCCATCTGCCCCCTCTTCTGCCTGAGAGTCTGCTCTGAGACCGAGAGCTCTAGCCCCAGGCTCTGGGGCAAGGACAGCTACGTGGGGAAGGTTCTCGATCTTCCTCTCACCTGTCTTCAAACTGGATATTCCATTGCTAGGCTTTTCCTGGCCTTCCTCCCTCCCTTCCCTCTTTTCTTCTTCTATCTTGATGGTACACCTGTGCTAGACATCATGAATTTAAAAATAAAAAGGCTTGATCTCTGCACTCAAAACGTTTACAGCCTAGGAGGTAAAGGCAAAAAAAAAAAAAATAGTGATGATTATGGCAATAACAGTTTGCGTTTATTGAGACTTTATGTGCCAGTCTACCCTAAACACTTTATAAATACTTATCTATATATACATATATTTTCTTTACTTACTTAATCTTCATAATAACCCTATCAGTGGGTGAACATCCCGCAGCGCACAGGATGGGACCCCCCAGCAGAGCTTACCCAGCCGCGAATACCAGTAGCCCGAGGCTGAGAGACTCAGACATAGACTAGTCATCGAATGTAAAGGATTTGATGAGAGGCTCTATGTGTCCATCCTTCAAGAAAGAATTCAGAAATTGATACTGTTATTGCGACTATTTTCACCAGTTTCATTTTTGTTAAACAAGAGAATGATAAAATTTTCAAATTTTCCTCTCAGATAAACGTAACCCAATCCCCCAAATCTAAGAACCCAAAGGTTGTTACTTGAACGCAAGCCTTTGAGGGGTGAAGGAGCATGGCTGAGCTGCCGGTCACCCTCTCCGCTCCCACAACCCAGCCCCCACCGGGAGGCGGCCCATATCCTCCCGACCCTGCAATATCCAGGTCCCCTGAGCGCCCTTCTGTGCACCACCATAGGAAATAATTATCCCCCCTGGACTCATGCCAGTTAAATTCTCCCATGGCTTCTTGTTAGCAGAAGAGTGTGGGGAGGCGGGCTTGTTGGCATCCATTTCCTGTTCATCTCATCTGGTCTCCTGCTTCATCAGCAAGTGAGCTTTTTCTCAGGATGCCCACAGCTGCATTCCCAGCCCAGTCAGCCAAACATTCCTGGCCCCACCCGCAAGCTGACTCTCCCATTTATAAGGAAAAGGGGGAAAGAGGCGGTTTCTGGAGAGGCCTGTCTGAAGGTTCTGCTCCCTGGGATTGAGAGAAATCTGTCCAGGGAGTTCTGTTTGGCTGTTGGCCCCACGCCCGGGAATGGCAGCTGAGGCCACCAGATCCACCCATGAACTTGATGAATACGACTGAGGAAGAAGGTCCTAGAGATTATACAGCCCAGCATTTCTCAAAGCATATTCCATGGGACACTTACTCTGGAGCACCTTAAAAGATCTTAAGAGTAAAAAGTTCTAGGGGCGCCTGGCTGTCTCTATCTCTGTCAAATAAATAAATAAATAAAATCTTTAAAAAAAAAAAAAGAGTAAAAAGTTCTACAGGCACTGAATTTGGGGAACCTTGAGTTAAAGACAGCTGGATGGGTCTCTGCAGCAGGACTTGTCAGCGCTTTGAATGTTAATGTGCATTTTAAATGTCTGAGGGAGGAACAGAGCATGCAGTGTTTTCTCAACTATTTGACCATATGTCTTAGTTTGAATTCTCCGAAAGGCAGACAAAAACTTGGGTTCAAGTACAGCTTAATTAGGAGTTGATTCCAGTGATCAAAAATGACAAAGTGAGCCAAATAAGACCGAGAAAGAACCAACGGCAATAAAGATGTGTTAATGAGCTGATTAGAAACATGAGCAATTGGAACTCCGTGTTGCTGGAGAATGTCTGAGGAACCATAAATCGTTTGCCTCAAGATCAGCCCACTAAAGGTCAAAGCTCCTTGGGCTCCACTCCCCATTGGTTGGAGGTTGCACCTGGGGGGATCAGGTACCCCACACTTTCTGGGTGGCACCTGCAGGCTGGCAGAGCAGCCCTCCACAGCTCTCGGGAAAGCTCTGAGGCAGCAGAGCAAAGAGACACTGAGGGAAACACTTGACATGGAACTTGGCAACGTGCATGGAAGTTTCCACACAGCCTCACTGAAATAAGGTGGGCCAAAGGGATGTGGTATGGCACACATGTTTGCTTACCACAAAAGTCTTTATTTTTCTCCTAGAACATCTGATTTATAGTTCTCCTTGGAAGGCTTAGGAAAGTTTGCTCTAAACTGAGCGCCTTAAGTTACACGTGAGGGACCGAGATTCAGTGGAAGTGTGACTTGTTCAAGATATGTCACAGGATTCCAAAGGAGGCTCCCTGTGTTTCTCATTCCTCATCTGTAAAGTGGGGCTTATGCTAGCTCCTCCTTCCACAGTAAATTCACGTATTACATGCTTACGACCATGCCTGGCACAGAGGAATGGCTCAGTAAAATTTACTTGTTACTATGTGCCCCAAAATGAGAGTGGTGACACACTTGGAAAGTGCTACCATGCTGTCATGCTCACACCACAGTTGTGGAAAGATGAAGTCCTTCCGTTCCAGAAACTTACGGACTTAAAACGAGCAAGGTCATGATTCATTCCGTCAACAGGTAGATTTGGTGGCTGGTGCGGGTATCACGGTGAAGGCAGTAGAAGGGGCCCCTCCCTTCATGGAGTGGACAGCCCGGTAGAGAAGAGAGAAACTGAACAGACAATCCAGTGACTAATTACTTCAAATATGATGATTGTTTTGACAGAAAATTATCTATGCTGCAAGTCTACCTTCTGGACTTCTGGCAGCAAAACTCTCTTTTGCCCCACCTACACACATGAATACCAGCCCCCCACAGGGGCGGCTAGCGGCACATCCAGAGCTAACAAATGGAGAGCCTGAGGCCATGTCTCCGTCCCACCCACAGTCCCAAGTCAATTTGGTAAGAAAAAAAAAAATTAAGCACGTTATGTGTCTCTATTGCCAACCCTCCTCCCCCATCATATACCTAAAGGGGACTCATTTGTGCTTTTCCAGGTTTTTGAACACTGTCTGAGGGCAAAATAACAGAAGACCCTGGGGGAGAAAAAATGTTGACTCTCGCATAAAAATATTTAACATTATCATTGTAATAGTTACCATTTGTTAAACATCAATTCAAGTGGTACTTCATACGGTACTTTGTATGTTATTTCATTTCAATAAATATTTACTGAGTACCTACTTTCTGCCAGGCTCTGTTCTGGACATAGGACATGGCCCCGAGAAAAAAGAGATAAAGATCCATACTCTCTTGGGACTCACAGTCTAGCTGGGGGGCAGGGATAGTACAATAGCAAGTAAATTATGTCAGTGTAGCAGGTAGCTTTTGCCACATAACAAACTGCCCCGAATCTCAGCGACTTAGAACTATAGCCATGTCTTCAGCTCCTGATTCTGCAGACCAGTTATGTAGGCTGAGTGGTTCTTCTCATCTCAGCTGGGGTCACTCACAAGTCTGGGAGGCAGCTGGCTGGCTTGCAGCCGAGAGCTTGATCATCCAAGGTCAGCTGGAGCAAACCAGGCCATCCTGGTTCCCGTGTCTTTCTCATCCCTCCAACAGGCTGGCCCAGGCATGTTCTCATGGCAAGACAGACATGCAAAGGTGAACAGCCCAGTCCTGCAGGAGGGAAAATGGCCACACACACGCATTTCGAGTCTCTGCTTGTATCATAGTTATTAGTATCCCATTGCTCCAAGAAAGTCAAACAATAGAGCCCAGCCTCAGTGGTAGGGGACTGCAAAATCGCAGAGCAAAAGATGAAGATACAAGGAAGCCATCAGTTGGGACAATAACATGAATCACTTTGCCATAGATAGAAATAAGCTCTCCAGAAATGAGGCAGGGGTAGTGAGATGGAGTGTGCGGAAGCCTCGGAATTTCTAGTAGGAGGATCGGGTAGTCTTCCCAGGGAGGGTGGCATTTGAGAAAGACTTGTCTCTTCATGTATTATTATATACTAATAGTGTTTCTTATCCTCACAGCGAACCACACATTATAAATTGTTATCCCCATTTTACAAATGGAGAAATTGAAGTTCAGTGTGGTTAAGTAACCCCAAGATATCATAACAAGCAAGTGGTTATAATACTAAACAGGGCTTTTCCTATTACACGCCTTAGGCAACCGAACCCAAGCCTGCACCTGCCAAGAAAAGGTCAGAGAGGGAGAATGAGTGGCTTACAAAACTGAAAAGGTCATCAACAGACACATCGTTAGAAAGACAGGTCGAGAGTGTGGCTCAATGGAAATGTTGAGCCTCTGGCAGTTCCCACCAAAGTTGAGAGATTCAGTCCAACTGGACCAGTTGTGATCCTAAGCATCCCCTGACCGTTCACAGTGATCAGGAGGAGGTTATGTGAAACCTGCCTTCTGCCCCCCACCCCCAGCAGGCGGACTATCTGACTGATAACTAGGCAATGTAGTGGGCGCTTGACCAGTGTAAAATAAATGAATGAATAAACAGACCTCAAGAGGACTTAGTAACTTGACATGCGTGAGTAGTATCATCTATACTAGCCTATTTTCGTCCCAAATATTGACTAAAACGCTTACTTCTTTATAATAAATGATTGTAACTTTTATAGTGCTTTCCCCCACCCCAACACACACCTACACCTTTATGGATATCAAGTAGCTTTGCACGAATTGTGGATTTCACTCTGCAATGCACAAAGGTAGCTGACGGAGCACCTATGACACAGAGAAGGCAATCGCTTTATCTGGAGTCACACAGCAAGCTTGTCCTGGAGTCAGAAAACAGAAAAGTCTGATTTCCAAAGGCTATCAAGCCATTGCAAAAACCCTATTTGTTCTGTAGAGGAAAATGAAAGTATACTGTTGAAGAGCTCTTTCAGAAGAATCAAAGATAAAATTCTCCAAAAGAAGGGCCGGTATGAAAAATTTTACATAACCATCATAATGAAAGGCCTCCTATAAGGGTAATGTACATCCTCAGCTGCCTTTCTGAATCTCATGGTTGATAGTTCTGCAGAGCATGTCCTTTGAGAAATCACTTTGCATTGCATCTCAGTATATATAATAAAATTTGAGATCACAGTGACCCAAAGGGAGATATGTTATTCATGTTAATTGCCTGGAGCTGGGCCATCCCATAATAACACAGAGATACCTACAGCTCAGGTGATCTCGGAGAGTCTCACAGCTGACATTTCTCAACTTCATGAACTGGGCACTATTCTAAGCTTTGGACACTCATCATCTCATGTAATCCCCCAAACAACCCTATAGGTAGGTATTATCATCCCCATGATTCAGATTAGGAAACTGATACAGAGAGGTTGAGTACCTTGTCCGGGGGTCACTCAGCTAGGAAGGAACAGAGTATTGAATCAAACCCAGGCAGTGTGACTCGAGAGCATGTCTTCCCCTCCCACCTGAACAGCCCTGCTTCCTTCTGATTCACACGAGCCCTGAAGACGCTATGAGAGTCACGTTATCCTAGTGTTCGGCCTCATACTGCAATTGCCATTTCCTGAGTACCTCCCCTGGGCCGGGCACCTGCACGCAGGGAGAGTTACCCATACTAGCCCACCTGGACTGCAGGGCACCTCTATGAAGTTAGTGTTATTACCCCCACTTTTCAGTTAAAGAAACTGAGGTTCAAACCAGTTAAGTAATGATCGAACGACTAAAAATTGGTGAGGTGATCAGAATTAGGGAAATACGAGCAGGACCTCTCCCCACACCCCTAGAGATTAGAGCCACCATTTATTGTGCTTCTATTTGCCAGCCCTGGTGCTCAATACTTTGTATAAATTATCTCCACTACTCTTCCTCGGGAAAATGAGTCCTAGTATTTCACTAACTTGCTCGAAGATCACACTGCCAGGAAGTGGCTGGCCTAGGATTCAGTCCCGTGTCCAGCTGCCCCCCAAAGCCTGTGCTCTCACCCACTAATGAGAGTAAGAAGCGATGGGGGCCTGACCCTCCAGTGGGGAATGGTTGACACACTGTGGGACACCCATGCAATGGGACACTACTGAGCAACGGGAAAGAATGAATTAATAATACCAGAGGATGAATCTCAAAAGCATCGTGCTAAGTGAAAGAAGCCAGACTCAAAGACTTGCTACTCTAGGGGAAGAGAGCAGATCAATGGTTGCGGACACATGGTGGCAGGGAGGGGTTCACTGAGCAACACAGGGACTTCGGGGGCTGATGGAACTATTCCACATCCTGATCATGGCGGTCACATGACGGTAGGCGTTTGCCCAAACTTACGCAAGTGTACATTAAGATAGACTTGACTGTTTGCAATTGGTAGCTTTATTTTTATAAAAGAAAGAAGAAGGAAGGGTGGAAGGCCACTCAAAGGAGCTCAGTGAGCATGGAGTCTTCAGAGAGGCCTGAATTCTTCCTAGAAAGCGTATCAGATGGAAACATTTGTCGATGGCGTCAGCGAAGGTGTACTGAGCTCTCCCTATGTGCCAAGCGCGACAGGCATACCTCGCGGATATGGCAAGGTTGGGCGCCAGACCACCACGAGGAAGCAAACGTTACAATAAAGTGAATACTACCATGAAGTGAATATTCCAATAGAGTGAGTCAAATGAATTTTTTGATTTCCCAGTGCATAGAGAAGCTATGTTGACACTACGCCATTGGCTATTGAGTGTGCAACAGCATTAGGTCTGAAAAAGCAATGTAAATACTTAATCGCTAAAACATGCTAACCATCATCTGAGCTTTCAGGGGGTAGTAATCACTGATCACAGATAACCATAACAAATATAATAAGAGTGAAAAAGTTTGAAACACCGCAAGACTTACCCACCTGTGACACAGAGACATGAAGTGAGCCAACGCTGTTGGAAAAAATGGTGCTGCGAGACTTGCTCGATGCAGGGTGGAAGCACACCTTGAATTTGTAAGAAATTGCACTCTGCAGATAAAGCAAAGCACAATGGCATGAGATATGCTTGTGTATTAGGCAGAGCGAATACCGCAGTGAACAGAAGAGAGGAGCTCCTTAACCTCACGGCTTATGTGCTGGTTTCAAGTTTTTAAAAAAACTAAAATTAAATAATATAATTCCAGTGAATGGCAATAACATAAGCAAATAAAACCAGGTGACAAGGGACGGCGGATGTACTTTAGGTCAGAGAATGCAACCTCAGTGGCGAGCAGAGTACACGGCAGGGAATAACCACACGGAAAGTATCAAGGGTTTTGTACCTTGGAAAAAGTCCCAGACGACAGTGCACGCGGTCAGTGCTCACCGATGCCTGCCTAAGTTCTCCACAGGAGCGTTTTGACCCCCGGGAGGGTTTCTGCAACACACACGTCGCCCTTCTCCAGCCACTCAGGGAATGCTCATTCATTTGAATGGTAAATTGCAGGAAACATATTGAGAAAGAAATATGATGGGGCGAGACATCACATTATTCCTTCCCAGGACTTGGAGCAATGCTTTTGGATGATTCACACACTGCTCCTGTCAGGTTTTTTTTTAAGATTTATTTATTTATTTGAGAGAGAGAGCACGTGTGTGCTTTCAAGTAGGGGGAGGGGCAGAGGGAGAGGAGCAGGCTCCCTGCTGAGCATGGGGCCCAACGTGGGGCTCCATCTTACGGTACCGAGATCATGAGCTGAAACCAAGAGTCGGATGCCCAACCAACTGAGCCACCCGGGAGCCCCGCTCCTGTCAATTCTAAATGGATTAATCATCTATTCTTTTGCATAATATGAAAAAATTACAATTCCTTTCCAATCTGTGCTGTTTGCTTAGCTTTCTATTTTATGAACAAAAATTCTTCCCTTCCCTTGTTCTCTTTCCTGTGCTTTATGCCAGGAAAACCACATGGCTTCAAATGCTCTGGGGTCAGGTGGCTTCTTCCTCTTATGTCCTGAGAACCTGATGCCAGAAGTCACCTCCCACATATACAAGGTATGTTCCTTGTTTGGCCAGAACACGTCCTTCCTCCCTTCACCTTTGTCCTGTGCTCACCTGGAAAATGCTACAAGTTCAAAACATCCCCATAGAGTCAGGCTGTTGTCAGAGTTGAGAGTGGAAATGGCGTTGGTATCTTTACAAATACACCACATTGCCTCCAACACCTTCACTCCAACCCTGTTTCTCTCCTTACCCGCCCCCCAAATCTAACCCGGTGTGGGCTAATTCCATGGCCATTTTTGGCTTTCAGTCCAAGAAACCTGGTAATTGGTTCTGAAGCCATTCCAGGAGTAAGATTATTATGTTATGATACCCAAGCTCTTGTGAAGGTTGCAAAATCTGACGCGAGTTGTTCCTGAATTTCCAGTGCTCAGAAAAGAAAACACCTTGTCTTTTGTCTCTGTGAGCTGTTTACTTAGGGCTTTGACGGGGCTCCCCACCTTCCATACACAGAAAAGATGACTTCCAGCCAGTTGGCCTTAGCTGTTTTAATTTGTCCATGAGCACGTCTTTTTCTTCTTTAACTCTCTGTGAATGTCAAGAATCTTCACTGGAAACTCAAAAAGAAGTTGAGAATTTTTGGAAGTTTCTGGCAGAAGAGATTATAAAGTTACTCCCTGCCAAAGGCTGGCCTGCCCCAGCAGGTTTAGGCAATGTGAAAACCATGTCTCTAGTGAGAATTGGCTGTGCTGCCTTGTTCCCCTTACAACCTTGGCTCTCCTGTCAGTGTTATTAGGAGAGAGCAAACACTTGCATTTTTTTCTTAAAATGTTTGTGGGTTTGCTGTTGGCCATGTCATCTCAGTTAAATTCAGTGGCACCAAGTGGTTTCCAAAGCAGTTAAGGCCAAACTGATTTTGAAGAAGTCATCAGGGATGTATGTAAAGGGGAAGCCACGAGGATGTTCATGACGATGGTATCTATGATGGGAAAGAAAGAAAAGGAAGGAAGGAAGGAAAGAAAGAAGGAAGGAGGAGGAAGGAATGGGGGAGGGAAGGAGGGGGAGAGAGAAGGAGGGAAGGAAGGGAGAGAGAGGAAGGAAGGAAGGGAAGAAAAGGAAAGAACAAAGAGGATAAGGAGCAATCTAAACGTCCAACAATAGAGTATTGTTTGAATAAATCTTTGTACAGCCATTTGATGTTAATGACAGGCGGTCATGAAAAAATGCTGCTGTAGAAAGTTCCATGAAGGCATGAAATTATTCTTTCTCTCCTGTAAGCACCAACACACTAGAAGGTAACCAGTAATATTAAATAAAGTGCTGAAATTATTTCTTAACTTGCAAGTGAAAGTGATAAAAATTGTATGTACAATGGGATCTCATTTTTATTTTAAAAATGTAAGTAGATACAGGACAGGGTTTCTCAGCCTTGGTTCGATTGACAGTTGGGGCCAGATAATTTTGTTGGGGGGGCTCGTCCTGTGCATTGCAGGACGTTTAGCCGCAACCCTGAGGGATTCACGGTATTAGCGACAAGCACAAATGTCTCCAGACATAGTCGTATGTTTCCTGGGAGACAAAACTGCCCCCAGATGAGAACCACGGGTCTAGCACATAATGATAAAATGCAAGGCCATTACAAAGGAGAGGGACTTTGTAAGAATGTGTTGAGTACATCTGGTCCTGTCTGTGGGGTCAGGGGAGACCTTCTTTCAGAAGTGATGTTGCATCAGAGATCCGGAGGGTAACCGAGAGGTACAGAAACAAGGGGGACCGGGGGAGAGCATCCATGGATCAGAGACCAATGGCTAGAGCACTGGGGATCATTCCGGCTCTATTCTGAGAGCATTGGCAGGTCAGAATCTCAACCTGTCACCCAGGCTCTCCTCCAAAGAAGAATCTGGAGAGTTATGACATCTTCACCATGACAAGAGCTTAAAAGATTGAGAAGTTGAGAAGTTGAACAGATGGGATTCAGGGTCAAAGAGCCCTTCGATTTATCCTGCCTCTTCCACTTACTAGGCACGTAACCTTAGGCAAGTTATTGAACCGCTCTGAGTATCAGTTTCCCCATCTGTAAAATGGGTGTCATAACTCCAACCTCACAGGGTTTCTGTGAAGATTAATTCTGTAAAGCTGCTTGCACGGTGCCGAACGTGTGCTGTGTGTTGCACAAATCGTGGCTGCAGCTGATGACTCTCACTTTCGGACCCCTCATTAGGTGCCCTGAAGCATGTTTCAAACCTGATACACATTTTTGCACTTAATCTTCATAACATTCTTGCTTTAATATTTTAATATGTCTTACACATGTGGAAACTGAGACTTCTAGAGATTAGGTAATCTGTTCAAAATCACAGAACCAGTAAGCGGTGGAGCCAGGATTGTATCAGAGAACTTCAAAGAAAACACATTCTCTTGATCAGCGTGCTACGCGGCCTTCTGGCTGTGGAGCTATCTGTCGTCTTCTGTACTGCGGTTCTCTGGTCGAGTAACAGATTGCCACAAATCTAGCAGCTTCAAACCCCACCGGTTTATCATCTCACAGTTTCTGTAGGTGTCTGCTCAGGGTCTCCTTGGGCTGAAATCAAGATGGCAGCCGGGACTGCAGTTCGCATGTGGGTCCATGACTCCTCTTCCAAGCAGACTGGCTGTGGGCAGAATTCACTTCCTTGCAGTTATAGGACTGAAGTGCCTGTTTTTCGGCCAGCTGTCAGCCAGGGACCACTCTCAGCTCCCATATACAGGTCCTTGCCATGTGGCTCCATAGGCATTGCACAGACAACAGACCTTTGCTTTCTTCTGGGTCAGCCGAAACCCAGCTCTCTGACCCCCTTCCACCTCTTCTGCCTCTGTTCTTAAAGGACTCCTGTGATCCACCTGGATCGATACCCTATCTTAAGGTCAACTGCTTTGAGGCCACTACATCTGCCAGATGCTTTCACAGCAGTGCCTAGAACAGCGATGGATTGAATAACCGCAGAACGTATACAAACACCAGGGGGATCTTGGGGGCCATCTCAGCCTTCTGCCTACCACACCCCATTCCTGTGTTTAAGCAGTGTTTGCTGAAGCTCTCAGAAAGCATTGCCTGCGCATGCTGTGTTTCCAGGTCGAACTCGTCTGTTTGCAATGCCACCTCCCTGGACAGGTGTCCTGTCCCGCCTCCCACCCAACCCCCCACCCCACCCCCCACACACACACACCCCACCCCCCGTCCCAGCTCCGCGCCCCCGGGCAGGCATACAGGAGTTGACCACACATTTCCTGGTGTGAATGCCTCGTGCTGTGTCTCCATCAACTCTGTGAATTCCCATGTGGTCCTTTCCTCCTCCAGTTTGGAGAGCCAGGTAATTCTCACCGTGAAGAGGGGAAGTCTGCACTTTTGCAGAAGGGAGAGGGATACCATTGCCAAATGGAGCCAGGACCAGTTCCAAGTCAGCTGGTCAGTGCCATTTTGTGGAATCCAAAACTTTTCTCTGACTTCTCAGGCACGGCTCGCACTCCCCCACCTTTCCTCCTCCCTACTGTGTTCTCTGGTTTCCCCTGCAAATTCCTGTGTTCTTACTAGCATGCCAAGAAAATTGCACTCAAACCATCTGGACAAGTAATCCCAGCATGAAAATTATCTGGGTACTTGGACTTCCCAAACTAAAAGGGTTTGGGTTTGAGTCATTCATAGAGACCCACCCTAAAACAGCCTCATGCTTCTGAAGGAAGGGAAATGGCACCCCAGTAGAAAGGCAGATCTGGACCAGAAGGTTTCACCTGGCCATAGATTTCTTCACGTCGGATCTCTGCAAAAAAAAATTCCACTAATTTTTCCAGAAAGAACAGGTGAAGAATGTGAAAGACAGGATGTGGGGAATCAGCTGTACCAAGCAGGTATATTAGTTGAAAGGTTGAAAGCCCTTCAGAAATAGTCAAATAAAGTGCTATCTTTGTTCCAACCAGACCACTTGACATCTGTTTATTTGGTTCTTGATAATTTCAAGAATATTGGTATTGAAAAAAAAAGAAGAAGAATATTGGTATTGGTTCATTTAAGAGAACCATGGAAAAGTATAAAGCAACTCAATGCCAGGAGTATGAGTTAGTCAGACATCTTAATAGAAAATGGAAGCTAGCACAATTTTTAAATGCATGTATCTTCTGTGATTATATCTAGTGAAGATAAAGATCAAAGAAATGCTAATTGTGTTCTTGAGAAGAAAATATGACAAGCAATAAATACACGGTCCTCTGATGACATCTGGGCTCGGAGGTCAAAACACCTGGGATCTTAACCAAGCCTAAATTCTGCAACTGAAATCATCAAAGCCACTCTCCACAGTTCCCACTGAGGAAGAGGGGAGAAGACTGTGACAACCAGTTGTGGAGAAGCTGGAACAGAAATATACCAATGCTTGTCAGTCATTGGCGGAGGGCTGCTCTCTGCAGCCAATAACTCCCCGGGAGACCCACCTGCCTGCCGAGATGTTTCATTTCTCCAGGGAAGAGCTGCAACGCGTTCTCCTCTGATGTCCTCTTAGAACTTTTTTTTTTTTTAATGTGCAAAAACAGACAGACATGGATTTTCAGAAAGTAAGTCATGATGTTAAAAAGCAGGATAAAGTTCAATATCCTGAATGTTCGGTCTCCGCTGGTATCCCATCATCTCCTCCCTCAGCCCTCTGTGTCCTCTGTGATCCTCCATCCCGGCCCTCTTTCAGGGACTTGAACTCCTGTGCACCACCCCCCCCCCCCCGCAGAAGCTCCACCATCCCTCCCATCCCAGACTAGGTCCTGTCACCAGAGGACGCTAACCTGGCCTTGAATTAGGTCTACCCGTCAATAAGCTCCATGAGGGCAAGGACCACCTCTGGCTTCTGTTCTTTACCCTGTCTCTCCGGGGTCTGGCGCAGAGAGATTAGTGAATATTGGGTAAATGAATGGATATTAAAAACCTAAATTCTAAGGATCAGCCACGCAAAGGGAATCAGTTGCAGATACTTGTGATGGCTCGGACATACATCCTTGCTCTTGTTTTTTTCTTTGAATAGGGTATCTACTCACAGACAAAAACCAAAGGTATAAAATTATTTACCTTATGGTTTAAAATATGCCTTCTCATCTCCACCTCCCATCTTCCGCTGTAACTTATCTCTGCAGCAATCCATTCCGAGGGTCTCCCTATACATGCACATAGTAACAGATACTCACGTGAGGCCATCTTCTTTTCTCTGCAATGGGTAGCATACCACAAATACTATTACTTTTTTCACTTAACAATAAAACTGGAGATGAGTCCTTACCGGGACATAAAAAGCCTCCTCACTCTTCTTTTCCCTGACCCTTTATGAACATGTCAAAATAAAGCAAAGAGTAGGTAGTTTGGCTGTCAACACCTGTGAACACTCACCAGCTGGGTTTTACCGTTCGTTAACCTCCCACGCTTGCCTTATCATGTATCTACCCATTCTGCCTTCCTTCGACCCATCCGTCAAACCATAGTATTTCTGGATTCATTTCAAAGTAAATAGCAGATTTCAATACACATGCACATAAATACCTCAGCCAGTGTGTCATTAGCTGGAGTTTACCATATATTTCGTTTCATTCTTCTTCTATAAAATACACATTCAGTAAAATGTGCAAATCGTAAGTGAATGTTCTCAGTTTTGACACATGCATAACTCTCAGGTACACAACACTGACTTTGGACACATGAATACATTTGCATAACCCAAACTCCTCTCAAGATACAGAATAGGAGCATCACCCCCAGAAACGCCCCTCGCGCTCTATATCAGACGATCCCCCTGGTTTGTCCTCAGATGCATCTATTGTTCTCTTCGCACCATAAAATAGCTGTGCCTGTCTAGAGTTTCCAATAAACGGAATCACGCAGTACGTGCTCTTCTGTCTGTGACCTTCATGATGTCACGGCACGAATCAGTAACTTGTTCCTTTTTATTGCTGAGTATTCGCGGTGTGGAATGTATTCCACAGCACTCCCACGGTGCGCTCACCCTCCTCCTTCTTGCTATTAAGTACATTGCACCCCGTTATTGATGAACCCTGCTGCTGTTTCTACCTTCTGCCGTCACAGAGATTGACCTCTCTTTATAGCATGTCACGTGGATTACAAATATATAGGCTGAATTCCAAGAATTGAAGCCCCCCAGTCACAGTTCTTGCGTTTTGACTCTCACACCGGAGAGCAACACTTGGTGCGTCACAAATTCGGGACTAAGACACCCAGCGACCTGTTTAAATGGCAGGTGACTTGCAAGGCATTTTACGAGAATGAGAACTGTGAATTACCACATCAGCTGCCCCCGAGGGTCTGCAAGGAAGGGCAGTCAGGTCAAAGGCTGGCTTCCCACCCGCAAACGCCTGCTGTATCACAGAGCAGAAAGCTGAGAGACTGGTCAAAGAGAACAACAGATTTCTGCAAATATTGCAAGGTAGTAAACCCCTCTGGAGTGGATATCATTCCGTGCACATTCTTCTACTTCCCCCACTAAACCTTTTGTTTCCGTCAGGCTGGATCCCTGGGACTTTATTGCAGACCGGCTGCTGGTCTTGCTCTCAGTTACACTCCTTTGTTGGAGAACTCACATCCTGGGAAGGCTCTGGGTTTCATTAGATAAGCTTACCCTCCACCCTTTTTTCACACCCATCATCCCAGGCCCCTGAACGTGGTGATGGGTTTTCCTTACTTTCCCCCCTTTCTCTTTTATTTCCCACTGATAAATGGCAAAAGCAGCTGCCGGGTTTGCTTTGAAGACGCTGATGGACGAGCATGATGAATCGGGCCGGATTAGACCAGATGAATCACATAGCAGGCAGAGGGGGCCGGGGAGCGAGCCTGAAGCCGGCTTCCAGCTTTACGTTTTGCAAACTCTCCTTAAAAGCCTGCATTTCTTTAATCTGGTTCCAGTTTCTGCGATGACTCTGCATATGTTTAAAAGAAGGAGAGCGAGAGAAGCCTTGTGGATATAAACAGGGAATTCCATTCTTCGGTCGGGACTCTAAGAGCGCATTGTCATTCAGGGGAGTTGGAATAGCTAGGAAACCACTTCAAGGCTCCTCAGAAACAACTGGGCAGCTCCAGGAAGAGGAACAGTTGGCAAACCAAGTGACAGAATTTAAAACTGTAAATCTTTAACATGAGGATAGACTAGCAAAATACAGCTGTTGCTGTTGGTAGCCATATCCTTGTTTGGACGGAAAGTGTATTCTTGAGCTGATTATCATAAACTGCTTGGTTACTGTGAAATGGTAAGCATTAGCAGGTTGGAATCGGGTCTCGTTTTGAACCCAAGAAAAATAAGAACAGTTATTCCACTGCCCGGAGTGTTTTCTGGTCTTAAAGGGACAAAAGCAGTAAGCCGCTGTTCTAGAGCTGTGCTCTGGGTTTGCGACTGAGAAATTCCAAGTCCTCCTTTGAAATTCAAGAGACACTTCACAGAGAAGAAAGGTCTTGGTTGAATGGATGGTTTCTTTGTATTTGAACAAGAGGGGCCCTCTTCCTCCCTGGATGGAAAGCCATTCAAAGGAAATCATTAAAGGACATCCCTTTTTGCACAGCTGAGACTCTAAGGATAGGGGCGAAACGAAGTGTCGAATTGATGCGGTTACCCAAACAACAAGGGCTGGGATAGAAAGGGGGAAATCGCGGCTTAGCTGTTCGGCTAATTGCTAGGCTCCTGCGATTCACCGCGACTCCCTTACTTGTGGTTAGCATGAAATACTTACTTACCACGTTCTAATTTCATATTTTAAGTGGAGGAAATATTAAATGGTACAAAGGACTGTTGAATGGTGGGGAGGGGGAATCTCAATGTGATTTATCAAAAACCTTTTGACCACAAGCGTTTTAAGATCATCGGTACAGGTTGCAAGAGCAAAGATTGGGAAGAGGCTGTCCCAGGACTGCTTGCTGAATATTAATCATCCCCGCCCAACAGTGCGATTGAGCGCTTGCTACGTGGCCACCGCTTTGCTAAATCCTTGCCATGGATAATCTGATTTAATCTTTCCCCCATCCCTATGGAGATTGTGGCATTTCTTTCTCCGGTCATTTTTTAAAAACAGTTCTGGTCGCCCTGCTCCAGGTGGATCGAAAAACATTAAGCAATGGTTCGAAGAGGCATTTATCCCCCCTCCGAACCACCGTCTTTCCTTGCTACACTTCTTGCATTGCATTTCCGGAGAATATGGGTCTAAGGGGAGCTCCCAGGGGGCCCGTGTCAATTGCTGCTTGTGTCCCCAGTTCATTTCTACACCTCCTGTTGCCAAGTACTGGACTGATTCTTGGTCATGATGAGTGGAAGAATAATAAAAGCAGAAAAGGGGGGGGGGGGAGATGATGGAATTACTTTGGGTGCATTTTGACTGTGCACGTTTTATAATCTGTTTACAGGCGAGGGTAGTTCCCCATCTGTTTGGGAAAGTCCCGTTAAACATAAATGAGAGTTAAATGATTAATCAGATTTTCCCTCAGTTGTCATGATGTGTAAACTTAACGAGGTATCTGGACATTAATAAAACTAACCCAGAGTCTGATAAAATGCATGTGGTTTGTTTACAAGTCACCCCCACCTACATCTTCTTTCTGACCGCAGAGAGCACGTTACGATTACGTGTTTCTTGGCTACAAGTATTTACTGAAAAACTGCTATGTGCCAGGTTATCTACCTGCTAGATTCTGAAAATTCATTAATAAATAAGATAAATAAGATACACGTTGCCCCCTTCCTGTTATAGTGCAGTCGGTGGCTCCCATTAAGTATATAAGTATATACATCAGATGAAAATATAGTTACCAACTGTAACAAGCGCTAAGAAAAGGATCTGAGAGAAAGAGAACACACAAAGGTTCTAGTTTTGCTGGGGTGCCCCAGAAAAGCCTCTCTGAGAAAGTGCCATACCAGTAAGGGTATAAAGTAAGAGGTAGCCAAGTCAAAACTAATGGCAAGGATAGTCTAGGCAGGGGGACTCACATTGACAAAAGCTCCGAGGCTGGGAATTGTTAGGTGAGCTCAGACAACTGATAGAAACCTGGTGTGACTTGCTAGCAGGATGGGAGAGGGGGTGGCAGTGAAATTCAGGGTCAAGGGCAAGACCAGGCGCCAGGCACCAAATGCCAGGGAGGAACCAAACCCAGCAAGCCTTGTAAATATTTAAAAAGTTTAGAGGAACAGTGAATGGAATGTTATTTGATGGATTTAAGCAGGGAAGTGAAATGATGAACTTGGCTCAGTCAAGGGACTGGAGACAGATTGAGGGGAGCAAGTGTGGTCTCGGGGAGACCAGCTGGAGGCGACTGCAGCTGCCCAGGTGAGAGTTGAGTGTGGCTTGGATGACAGTGGTGGCGAGAGAGAGAGGACTAGTTTGAGACAGTTGAGAAATGAATATCCCTCCATGTTCCCTGCATCCTGAACACAGAGACCATAAGCACAGCCACCGAGCAAAAGTAAGCAACGGCTTTTGAGCTGTCTACTTTGTTGACCAAGTAAAGTAATTCACATCTATATACGTTTGTTTAGGGGGAAGAGTTTCCTAAATAATTCTGATTAGTTGTTCTCATCACGCTGTTAATTGGCAGGTAGTAGTTGCCTAGATGTTGACACTCGCATCAAGAAGCCATGGACTCGCTCAGTGATTAGCACAGCGCTCTGTCAACTGATTGTTGAAAAGACTCTACAAGCACCCCTATAAGAGGACAGCGCCTGTGTGTTTATTTATCTACCATGTTGTAGAAAACACTCACTAGAATTCCCTGTAAGCTTTAGTATTCCTCCTAGTCGCCCTACCAGCGTGCGGATTTTGATCTTTCTCAAGTGTGATCATTCCTTTACCAACCAGAGGCCACGCCTTCATTCCTGAGTCGTGAAGTCTGTCTTCTGAACACCGTGGCTCATGATGAATTATGTCCCCATGCACAGTGACACACTGTTGCCTGGTCTGTATTAATTCTTTTGCGTCCGTATCTGGTTACACATGTTGAACTGAGCTCTTGTGAACTTTACTCATCCTCGGCAGGGGTGAACAACAGACTCTGCTTTATGTGATGTTTGTCTCTGCTCAACCACAGCCCCGAGCTGGACACAATCTACAAGTTGCTCTTTCAGTTGAGCTGGCCAGGGCTCATCACTTTGGAGGTGAAGGTTGCATATTCTGTTTCCAATAACACATGTCTGTGATGGGCCAGTAATTGGGGCACCCGTCTTTGTGAGTGGGTCATTACAACACCCACCATAGTGACAGCAACAGTGTGGTCAATCCCCCTTTCAAGAATCAGAGGGATTTTCTTCATTTTAACCTGTTGTACTGCTCAGGACTTGTCCGAAGTTTAATGTTTTAATATAGTTTTAATTTTTTTTAACATTAATCTATATTAATGTTATTAATTCTATATGGGAAGGTAAACTTTTGATGGATTTCAATGATGTCTCACTAAAGTTATCCCAGCTGTGTCTTTGCACACAGTGAAATGGATAACAGTGAGGACAATTTTCTGGATAAAATGCCAAAAGCTGAGATAAGACTGAATCAAATCCAAGGTCCCTTTGCCTCACTGCGTCTTCTCACTTGGCTGGTGGTCTCCTTTTTCCCTTTCTTTCTTTCTTTCTTTCTTTCTTTCTTTCTTTCTTTTTTATTGTGGTAAAATATACATAACATAAAATTTACCATTTTAGCCATTATATAGTTGAATGGCATCGAGTATATGCACAGTGTGTGTGACCGTCATCACTATCTGTATTTCCAGAACTTTCCCGTTACCCCACACAGAAACTCGGCACCTCATTTTCATCCTCCCCCCACCCCCTAGTAACCCCTGTTCAACCTTCCATCTCTGTGAATTCCAGGGACCTCATACAGGCATGCCTCCTTCTACTGTGCTCCATTTTATTGTGCTTTGCTTAACTGCACTTCACAAGATACTGTGTTTTTTATAAATTAAGATTTGTGGCAACTCTTGGTCAAGCAAATCTATCAGTGCCATTTTTTTTTAAGATTTTATTTTTAAGTAATCTCTACACCCAACTTAGGGTTTGAACCTATAACCCTGAGGTCAAGAGTCGGCATGCTCTACCAACTGGGCCAGCCAGGCACCCCAATCAGCACCATTTTCCCACAGCATTTGCTCACTTCATATCTCTGTGTCAGATTTTGGTAATTCTCTTAATATTTTTAACTTTTTTATTATTATAATATTCGTTATGGTGATCTGTGATCAGCGATCGTGGATGTTACTATTGCAGTTGGGGGTGGAAGGGAACACCACGAACTGTGCTCATATAAGACAGTGAACTTAATTATTAAATGTTGTGTGTGTTCTGACTGCTCCACCATCCGGCTCGTCCCCATCTCTCTCCCTCTCCTGGGCCTCCCTCTTCCCTGAGACACAACCATACTGCAATTAGGCCAATTAAGGACTCTGCAACAGGCTCTAAGCGTTCAGGTAAAAGGATGAATCGCACATCTCTCGCTTTACGTCAAATGCTAGCAACAATGAAGCTTAGTGAGGAAGGCGTGTCTAAAGCCGAGAGGGGCTGAAAGCGAGGCCTCTTGTGCCAGACAGCTGGCCAACTTGGAAGGTAAAGGAAATTCTTTAAGGAAATTGAAAGCGCTACTCCAGTGAACATGTGAATGATAAGAATGCGACGCCGCCTTGTTGCTGATCTGGAGAAAGGTTCCATGGTCTGGATGGAAGATCAAACCAGCCACAACATTCCCTTGAGCCAAAGCCTAATCCGGAGCAAGGACCGAACTCTTCACTTCTCTGAAGGCTGAGGAAGGTGAGGAACCTGAGAAGAAAAGTTGGAAGCTCACAGAGGTGGATTCATGAGGGTTAAGGAAAGACTCCATCTCGGCAAGCATCCAAGTGCAAGACGAAGCAGCAGGTGCTGATGCAGCGGCTGAAAACCTCACGAGGACTGTCCGTGAACGGGGCTACACTACACGGTGGATTTTCGACGTAGGCGAGACAGCCTTCTGTTGGAAGGAAATGCCAGCTAGGTCTTCCATACCTCGAGAGGAGAAGTCAATGCCTGGCTTCAAAGCTTTAAAGGACAGGCTGACTCTCTTCTCAGGGGCTATTGTGGCTGGTGACTTGAAGTTGAAGTCAGCGTTCAGTGACCATTCTGAAAATCCTAGGGCCCTGAAGAATTGTGCTAAATCGACTTTGCCTGTGCTCTACCAACGGAGCAACAAAGCCTGGATGACCACACATCCGTTTATAAGACGGTTCACTGAATATTTGAAGCCCGCTGTTGAGACCTACTGCTCAGAAGAAAAAAGATTCCTTTCCAAATACGACTGTTCATTGACAATGCACCTGGTCACCCAAGGGTTCTGGTGGAGATGGACAATGAGGTTAATGTTGTTTTTCATGCCTGCCGACCCCATATCCATTCTGCCACCTTGGATCAAGTTGTAATTTTGAATTTCCCATATTATTATTTAAGAAATATATTCTGTAAGGCTATTGCTCCCATAGGTAGTGATTCCTCTTTTGGTTCTGGACAAAGTACACTGAAACCCTTCTGGAAAAGAATCACCATTCTAACTGCCATTAACAACATTCTTGATTCATGGGAAGAGGTCAACATATCAACATTAACGGGAACTTGGAAGAAGCTGATTGCAACCCACGTGGATACCTCTGAGGGTCCAAGACTTCCATGACGGAAGTAACTGAGGATGTGATGGAAATAACAAGAGAGCTAGAATTAGAAGTGAAGCCTGAAGATGGGACCGAATTGCTACAATCTCACGAGGACGCTTGAGTGGATGAGGCGGTGCCTCTTATGATTGAGCAAAGACAGTGGTTTCTTGAAATGGAATGTGCTCCTGGTGAAGATGCTGTGAAGACTGATGACAACAAAGTCTTTAGAATATTACATCAACTTAGGTGTTAAAACGATGGCAGGGTTTGAGAGGACTGACTCCAATTTTGAAAGAAATTCTGCGCGCAAAATTCTATCAAACAGTATTTGCACGCTACACAGAGAAATCGTTCATGAAAGGAAGGGTCAGCGGATGTGGCCAACTTCACTGTTGTCTTATTTTGGGAAATTGCCACAGCTGCCCCAGCCTTCAGCAACCACCACCCCGATCAGTCAGCTCCATCAACAACGAGGCAAGACCCTCCACCAGCAAGAGAGGTTATGAACTGCTGAAAGTTCAGATGATGGTTAGCATTTTTTAGCAATAAAGTATTTTTTTATTATTGAAAAATAGTTGACATACGGCAACAAAGTATTTTTAATTAGGGCATGTACGTTGTTTTTTAGACCTAATGCTATTACACGCTTAATAGACTATGGCACAGTGTAAACATAACTTTTATATGCGATGGGGAACCAAACAGTTCATTTGACTCACTTTATTGCAATATTTACTTTACTGTGGTGGTCTGGAGTCAAACCTGCAATGTCTCCAAGACATGCCTGTAGAGGTGGTATCATACATCGGTCCTGTGTCTGGTTTATGTTCTCAAGGTTCATCTATGTGTCCGAATTTCCATTTCCTTTTTGTGGGTGAATAATATTCCATCATGTGGCTATACCACCTTGAGTTTCACTTTTCATCCATCGGTAGTTATTTGAATTTTTCCTATTAGCTAGTGTGAGTGATGCTGCTGTGACTATATGAGAACCAGCTTGAGTCCCTGCTTTCAGTTCTTTTGGATATATACCTAGGAATGAAATTGCTGGCTCATGTAGCAATTCTATGTTGACCTTTTTGAGAAACTGCCAAACAATACTCCACAGCGGCTGCACCTTTTCACATTCCCCCCAGCAATGCACCAGGGTCCCAGTGTGTCCACATCCTTGCCACCAGTTACTATTAACCATCCAAATGGCTATGTCCATTTCTTTTTAAGTGCTCCTTTGTCTATATCCCTTGATAGAATCCACAGATCACTCTATTCAATGTGCCTGAATTACTTGCACAGTTAGATACAAATTTTCATTCAGGCAAAAAGTGAAGAAGAATCTATCAGCCAGATTCAAAGTAAGGACAAAGATGAGCCACGAGAGGGAGTGGAACAAAGCGGCTAAAAGCTTGGACTCTGGCAGTCCGGCTAGAACCCCAGCTGTGAACGTGGGTGAGCTATGTAACTGCTTTAAGTCAGTTCCACCCTCCATGAAATGAGGATAATAGAGACACCCACTTCCTGGGGGTGTTGTGAGAATTAACTAAGTGGATACATGCAAAGCTCTTAGCGCAGTGCTCTGTAAATAGAAGTTGAAACAACACTAATTCACTAAATTTCTAGTTCAAATATGCACGAAGACGTTGGGACTTCATCTCATACCCCAGGCAATCAAGTTGGAATCCTGGGAAGGGGTGGCATCGGCATTTTTAATGAGCACCCAGCGCCCCAATGATCCCCACACGCAATCGTGTTTGACAGCCCCTGTTCTATCGCATAGCAAGCTGGTGTCACCTGCGGGTTTCATCTGACTTTCAAGCAAGCCGAGTCCCAAGAAAAGGCCCCATTTGTGTCTAAAGTTGCAAAACTCAACTGGAATTTTATATTATTGAAACTAATAGCCTACAAATATTATGAGCTTATTCCAAGAAGTAAATTTGTTTTAAAATTTCACACCCTGTTAATTTGGAGGTTGCACTTTCTTCTTTCCAGAGCAAAAAGAGGGATTTTTTTTTTTTTTAAATGAGAGAGATAGAGCATCGGGGCATGGGGGAGGGGGAGAATCTGTAGCAGGCTCCACACCCAGCCTGACACGGGACTGGACGCAGGCCTCGACGTGGGGCTCAGTTTCAAGACCCTGAGATGGTGACCTGAGCAGAAATCAAGAGTTGGACGCTTAACCAGCTGAGCCACCCAGGCGCCCCAAGGCTTTTACAGCTTTGTAATCAATCCTGCAACAGCCATTTAAAAAATCTAAAAATCTGCACGTTATTTTTCTAAAACATTGATTCTGACAGTCCAGAAAATGCCAGAGCATTCATGCGAAAGTCACCTGGCCCTTCCCAGAGTCCAAATGTATGGCATTAGAGAGGCAAACCATTGGAACTGAAGACACAACTTCTATCTTGGCCTAAGAGGGCCACAGAAATGTTCCATTTCTCAAAGCATTTTAAACAATCCAGGAATAGGAGCTCTCAGGAAACGTTTTGCACGTTTCCCTTTTCAGAAGTTGTTTCAGCAACCTGAAATTTTCAGAAGACTGAAGAGTTTCAGAATACATGAGCTTCGCACATGCAGGCCAGTCTCCTCAAGTTCCCACTAGGGAAGCCGTCAGAATGTCCACCTCATGGCCAAAGGAAGTGGAGCTGGAAAACACCAGATGAAGGTTTCCTTCAAGAAAAGCGAGGGTCATCGGAAACCGGGGATGTACTGTATAGTGACTAACATAATATAATAAAAAATCATTAAAAAATAAAATAAAATAGGGGCACCTGGGTGGCACAGCGGTTAAGCGTCTGCCTTTGGCTCAGGGCGTGATCCCGGCATTGTGGGATCGAGCCCCACATCAGGCTCCTCCACTGTGAGCCTGCTTCTTCCTCTCCCACTTCCCCTGCTTGTGTTCCCTCTCTCATTGGCTGTCTCTATCTCTGTCAAATAAATAAATAAAATCTTTAATAAATAAATAAATAAATAAATAAATAAATAAATAAATAAATAAATAAAAAAAATAAAAAGAAAGAAAAGCGAGGGTCGCTAAACAGCCTGTCGGAGAAAAGAAGTAAGGACAGTTCACATACAGAGCCCCAGAGCCACTTTGAAAAGAAGCATCTCTCAAAAGAATTGCAAATCGTGGAAATATTTTGCACTGAAAACCATGACCAGAGGCACCCTTGCAGCAGCTCACCAAGACTTCCCAAAGGCTCTGTCATTTTAAGGGGCAGCTGTCTGGAGAGAGAGAGAGGCTGATGGAGAAATTGTAGTGTCACCTGCCAGAGCTCCAAAGAGACCCTGAGTTTCATCAACACACTCACAGCCCCTCTCCGGTCCCCGTAGGCACACCAGCAGCACTAAGACCGGGTATGCCGCCAAAATATGAAAAGTAGCAGCCACCACTTTCGAGAGCTTACCAGCAGCCCTGCGCTCAGCAAACCTGCCCGTAGGTTACCTTTGTGAATCCTCACAGCTCTTTGAAGTAGACCAGTTTACGAATTAGGACAGCGGGAGGCTGATGTTCATCCCATAACTATTCACTGGGTACTGCCTACCTCGGGGACGCTGGAAAACAGGGGAGGGAAAATGAGGCCAGGAAAGAATGGCTACGTGAAAGAAGGCAATCTGAAAAGGTTACATATTGTATGAGTCCCACTATATGACATGTTGCAAAAGGTAAACCTATGGAGACAGTAAAGAGAGCGGTGGTTGCCAGGTGTTGAAGGGAAGGACGGATGAATAGGAGGAGTGCAGGGGATTTTTAAGGCCGTGTAACTGTTCTGTATGATCTTAAAATGTTGGATACCTGTCATTCAACCTTTGACAAAACCCACAGAATAGACAACACCAAGAGTGAATCCTAATGTAAGCTATAAACTTGAGTTAATAATGTATCAACATTGGCTCACCAATTTCAACAAATGTGCCACGCTGATGGAAGATGTGAATAACAGGGGAATTTCAGGAGGTGGGGGGACATGATGAGGTATGTGGGAAGTCTCTGTACTTTCCACTTCATTTTTCTGCAAACCCAAAGCCGCTCAAAAAAATGAATTCTATTGGGTTTTTTTGCGGGGGGAGGGTGTTGGTTAACAAGAAAGGAAGACCACAACCCCTGCCATTATGAAGACTTGCAGGGGACGAGACCAACACAAAGCAAGGAAACGAAGACATGAAGAGCTGATGCTCTGCCCAGTGAAAGAAGGAAACAAACGAGGCAAATGTCTGGGCCTGAGCTGATGGAGTGGTCAGAGAGGGCCTCTCTGAGGAGGTGACATTGAAACGGAGAGCTGAAGGAACCACCAGGCAGAACGGGGGAAGAGAGTTGCACGTAGAATGAAAAGCATGTGCAAAGACCCTGAGAAAGAAGGGAAATCTAGGAACACACAGATCACCCAGCTGGCAGAGAGCAGAGTCAGGATTTGATTTTCCTTTTGACCCCAGTGCCTTGTCTTTCATTTAAATAGCCACCGTCTTGAATATGGAGCCTTACTCTTTCTCAAATTCTCCCTGTATTCCTTTCTCTATGGTGTGGCTGGATAGTGTAAACATTACTTAAAATGGGAATAAATTCTTCCATCGCTGATGGCAAAGTGTTCCGCCCCACTCTTCAATCAGTAGAGAAAATTCCAGGGCTTTGCTTTCCCAGCTATCTTTAAAATTCAAGAGGTTTGAGGGAGGAGCATTTTGTCATTTGGAAAAAAGGTCATCTATTCATCATTTTCCAAAAACACCCAACACATACTGCTTAACTCTTATGGAGCACTTCTCTTTGCATTATGAGAGAGGTTCCTATGGTCTTTATAAATATTTATGATTCCCGACTGGCCATGTTATACATACCATGCTTTGCTAGTATTAGTCATGGCTTTAAGTCTTCCTGCGCACAGAGCACGGTGATTGTGGGTACATGGAATGGTACCCTAGCCAAGGGAGCAAAGACCTTCATTGCAATTGTTCTGTGAGTCTGCTTAAAGAATTTGCACATAACCAAGTCAAAACACAGGTACTTTTTTTCTTGAAGAGGAAGAAAAAACAATCTGTTTCAATCCATATGAAAAAACATTTCAAAACTGAAAACATGGCACATAAAGAAGAAAGAGGTAAGTGTGTTATTTTAAATGAGAAAAACAGCTGCTTGGGTCAGATAGAAACCAGATGGGAGAGAAAGAATCAGAAGAGTAAAGCTGAAATGCATTCAGGAAGAAGACATCAGAGGTGAAATGTGCTCACAAGTCAGAGGAGCGGTAACTCCCAGACTTTTCTTCCTGTGGTGCGAGACCATATGGCTCCCAGGAACGCTCCTTCTCCGGGAACACGGAAGAAAAACCGAGGTGGACGCACCAAGTTATCCAAGGAACTGATCCAAAAACACAACCCCGTCACACCCCAGATGGCTGGGTGTCTTCACTGGGGAGGTGCAGAACTTGGCATGTTCTCTGAGGGAATGGCTAGAAGCCTCAGAAGGAGAGGGATGTGTCCTCATCCAGCCCCAGGCCTGGGGGAAATAAACCAGACAGGGACGACCAGGCCTTTTAAGCTTGTGTTTATAGGAGCTCTCCTTTGTCACAACCCACCTGTCTTTTAACACGATGCTCCAGGGAGTATATCGGAGAAACTCAGAGGCATGGCTCCAAGCCCAACGTCGGCCATCTTGTCCAGCAGACGGGAGGTAGAAAGTTCTGGTGAACTGTTTCCTCCGTGCTGTGTTGTGGCTTTCTCACACGGGTGAAGTGTATTATTTGAGTTGCCACATGCTGACCACAGGCTTCCGGCTGTACCACATGCTGGCCTCCAAGGGGAATGGCTCACAGTGGTGCTTCCCACTAAGGCTTGCTGTGGTACGAGAGGAGGAGGCGGCGGCCTCGGCGGCTGGCACAGCCACCCACATGAAGCTGGAGACCAGCCCGCCTCGGACAGTTGAGTGTACCATGCCCAGATTCATGTGGCCAGTACAGTTATCTGAGCTCGTTAGCAGTATCTGAGCAGCTACTGATGCGTGAACACACCAGGTGAGGAAGAAGAGTCAGCAGGAAAGATGGTTAGCTAGCTCCTTACCACACCACAAAAGGACAAAGCTGGTATCCAGGCCTCTCAGCCTAAACCCTTGAACAACAAGGGTTTAGCAGGTAAAAAGTAAAGGATCTAATAAAGAGTAATCCAGGAGGCTTTCCTAAAGCTCCATAACCTCAGGCCAATGACTTAACATTTCTGAGCTTCAACCCGCCCATTTATAAAACTGTGATCCTAATAATATCTATCTCATAGGGTGATTGAGAAAATCAAGTGGGATAATTTATATAAAACAGCTTATATTATAAACAGGATCTTTACAGTCAAATAGGAGAACCTCAACTAAACTAGTTTAAACAGAAAAAAATAAAACGGGCTTACTGGCTCCCATAAACTGTGAAGTTCTGGAGTGCATCTGGCTTCAGGCGTGGCTGGATCCAGTTACTCAGATTATTTCTTCCAGATGCTTGCTTGCTCTTGTGTTCTCTGTCTCAATCTCTTAATCTCTCTCTCAATCTGTTTCTGCCTTCTGTCCCCACCTTCCTCTCATTCTTGCTCATTATCTCTTGTTTTGGGCTTTGCTTTTTTCCCATGTTGGCTTGATACTCAGGAAGTGTCTTTCACATGCCATAAGAAAGATGGCCCCTTGCAGTTCCATGCCAAACAATCTGTACAGAGGAAGTGAAACTTCCATACACCCCATTTCATGGAGGGACTCTGGTTGGATCTGGACGTTGCCCCTTGCTTCTACCAATATCTACAGAACAGGCACGGAGAACTCTGGTGGGCCAGACTCAGTCATTTGCCCTCTCCTATGCGGAGGGATGGGGAAGGGGCGACTTTAGGCTCTTTTGCAGATGGACCCACCAGAATCATGTAAGGTGGACAAAGAACAATTGTCTACAGACACAACATGTGGTCACAAAAATGGTTCAGAGCTCCATAAGCTGGTCCATGTAATTACTATTGGTCTCTCTTATCTCTTCATATCAAAACCTGCTCATCCTGGACCGTGTTCCCTTTTATTTGACTATTACTTTAGAAAAGAACTGGATGTAGCCCGGCTTCTAACCGTGTGTCATGGAAAGAGCTTCTGCTAGAAGCCAGAGTTCTGCGTTCTAATGCCGGTTTTGCCGCTAAGCGGCTTAGTGACTTCGGTCCGGTTAGCTTGACCTCCCCGTGGTTAAGTTTCGCCAGCTCTCACCTACATGAGGGCTGCTGTCACTTATCGCCCAGACCCCTTCCAGCTCAAAGGCCTGTGTTTCCATCATTTCATCCTTGTTGCGTGATACCACTCAGGGGTATTCACATTTCAGTCGAGACTTCCTGAAATGGCAATGAGTGGATACGTTGAAAGAAATGTGATAAAGGACAAGAGAAAGCAGGAACCTCTTTCCAAGGCTCCTAAGCATCATTCCACATGGGCAGACACCTGATCATGGTACGGCAGCCTCCCTTTCCCAGGGCTCTGCTTTCCACGGTTTCAGTTGCCCGTGGTCAGCCGCGGTCTGGAAGCAGGTGATCCTCCTTCTGACACCTCGTAAGAAGGTCAGGAGCAGCCTAATGCTACATCGCAATGCCTATGTCATTCCCCTCACTTTGTCTCATCACGTAGACGTTTTATCATCTCACGTCATCACAGGAAGGGTGAGCTACGATAACGTATTTTAAGAGAGAAAGACCACATCCACACCACTTCTATTACAGTATATTGTTTTAATTTTCTGTTTTATTATTGGTTATTACTGTTAATCTCTTACTGTGCCTACTTTATATGATACCCTTTGTCACAGGTGTACGTGTATAGGAAACACTTAGTATGTAGAGGGCGCGGGTCTGTCCGTGGTTTCAGGCATCCACTGGGGGACTTGGAACATATCTCCCACAGATTAGAGGGGACTACTGTATTTTGAATTTGCCGGCCAAGGCAGTGGAAAATGTGGCTTAGTTGGCTTGTGTCAACACAATGGTGGAAAACAAGGCTGAATGAACAAGGCATACCCTACCTGCTTTCCTCTGACCGGATTGGTGGCCTTCCACCTCTCCTGCCAATGACTCTTGTCCTCTTCGGGGACAGTCCTTCCAAGGCCTCCCCTGAGGTTTGTCCTGGGGCTACTTCACAAAGCCCCAGCCCTCCATATCTCCATCAAGTCTTCCCCACCTTCGTTCCCACCCTGCGAAGTGGCAAACACTGCATTCAATGCACCGATCACTTCTGCCTTGTTAGTAAGTGCAGGAAAGTCATCCTCCAAAACAGTATATGGGTGCTTCTCAAGGGTCTTGTGAAGACAATGGCCTAACACAGAAGAGAGAGTCCGATGGGGGAAGCCAGCATCCATGACGGGTGAGAAGGGGGTCGGCCCAGGAGCTAGATCTGGTGACCTCCCTCTCAGGAGATGCATATTGATTATTTTATACACCACTTCTTCCAGTGTTGGAGGCCACTTATGACAAGAAAGAAGACATGTATAAAACGATATAAATTAAAGAAGAGAAAACATACAGGTCAAGCCCCTAGATCAACATATTTATTAGGAGTGTAAACATTCACCCCAGGGATGCCTGAGTGGCTCAGTCGGTTAAGCGTCTGCCTTCAGCTCAGGGTCCTGGGATGGAGCCCCGCATCAGGCCACTTGCTCAGCAGGGAGCCTGCTTCTCCCTCTGCCTGCCGCTCCCCCTGCTTGTGCTCTCTCTCTCTCTCTGACGCATAAATATAAATAAAATCTTTTTTAAAAAATTAAAATTAAAATAAAGTAAAAATTCACCATGAACTTGTTGATAGCCAAGGTAAAAGTAAAACATGGTGGACCAAATCACTTTCAACCACCAGTTAAAAGGAAAAGCATTAGTTCCTAGTTATAAATTAGCAGGGGGGGGGCACCTGGGTGGCTCAGTCGGTTGAGCATCTGACAAGATCTTGATTTTTTTGAGGTCATGATTTCAGGGTTGTGAGATCGAGCCCCATGTTGATTGGGCTCGGTGCTGGGCGTAGAGCCTGCTTAAGATTCTCTGTCTCCCTCTGCCCCAACCCCCCCCCCCCGCCAGCACTCTCGCTCTCTCTCAAAAAATAAATAAATAAAAAATAAATAAGCAAAGGGACTCTTATGAGGGACTTTAAAAATAGTGTAAGAACAATGGTAAAGACTGCTCGTTAGGTGGATAAAGGTATGTTCTTTACATCAACTTTGTGTGGGTCTTTGAGAAAAGATGACCTCACAGGGTAAAGGACTCCCTAATTTTCTCATGTAACCCTGTCTGTATAGCATGAGCAAAGTGGAGAATTACCAGTTATTGGAGGCAACCAAAGTTGTTAATTTAGGTCTCCTGCCTGATTTGAAGCATGGAGATTTGAATTACCACCAGATCCTGTAAGTTCTACAGCCTTAACCCTCTCAAACCAGTACACTACTCTTCTTCACCATGGTCCCCGGCCTCATGACAAACCACCCCCAGCTCTCCCCGGACCTAAGTTGTCTCCAACCCTCCCATCCACCCTGTGCCGGGAGCAGTTAGACACAACCTTTCCCTGCTGTGACTTTGACCCTGCTGCTTTGGGACCTTCCCACTGCCTCCAGGACATGAAGGTCCTAGCCCCGCCTTCCAGAACTTTCGGGATCTGGCTTCCTGTCAACGCTGCCAGGCTCCCCTCCCTTCCTCCACTGTATCACTCTTCCACTTCTCTCTCTTCTGGAGTATGTTTATCTCTTCCAGATGGCCCACGATCTTAACCCGGCTATCCCTTCTCACCCTTCAGACCCCAGCCTACACATCCTGTCTTGCACAAACCCTTCCTCAGCCTCTCCAGACAGCCCTCTCTGTCTGTCTGCTGTCGTATCACTTCTCAAACCACCTCGGAATCACCCATTTCCCTGCCTGCTGGCTCTACGGGACTCTCAACCTCATTGCTCAGAAGCCATCCCTGCTTCTCCACTTCCCAGCCGTGTGATCCTGAACAACTTATTTCATGTCCCTGTGCCTCAGTTCCCTCATCTCTAGGACTCATGACAGCGCCTGCTTCATAAAGATATTATGAGGACTACATGAGAAATTTCAATGAAAAGCACTTATACTTACACAGAGTAAGTATGAATAACAAGCGTTATTATTATGAGTAGTGATGTATTAGCATAGAAAATTTACCCGGCTTATTCACTGTTCTATCCCTGCACCCGGCCCAACGTCTGGCACAGAGGAGGTGGTCAATGAACGTTCTCAGATGAAAGAATGAATGAGCGTTGAATTATCCGGTTCCATCACTTCCATAGTTCAGGCTGCACTTTATTTGGGCTACGTAGACCAAAAGAACCAATTGTGCTAGCCCCTCCCCCAGCTTGTTTGCTCTGGTGTTTTTTCCATTTACTCTGTTAGGAGAAGGATTCCATTTTACAAAGAAGGGAGGAGGGGGAGCCTGGTTCCAAAGGCCTGTTTGTTCTCATTATTAATTTTCCTCTCCTCTTCCAAGTAGAGTTTGAATGATTTTGAATGTGCACTCATCTGGAACGGCACCCTCCCTCTCTTGTTTCATGCCTGGCTGCAATTAAAGTCAAAAGCAAAATTTGAAAATACAACTTTATTATAGAGTGAAAGACTTGTTGATTCAGGGACTAGCCTGTAATCTCACAACATTACAACAAAAGAAGAAAAAGAAGGAGAAGAAGAAGAAGGAGAAGGAGAAGGAGAAGAAGAAGAAAGCAGCAGAAGAAGCAGAAGAAAGGGCGGGGGGAGAAAAAAAAAAGAATACCAAGCTGCCCGCTAGTGGGATCGGTCTCACCAGCAGAGACTCGAAACTCCAGAATCAATAACTCAGTTAACTTTGCCGGTTTCTACCACAATTATAAGATTTGGAAAATTGCCCAAATGCTCAAAAAAGAATTAAGGTCTTACGAGAACATCCCCACCCCCTTTTCTAAGGAAGTACTGGAGCGATAAAAGCAAAACAACTGAATGGGGTGGGGCCCCGCAGTTTCCAGCATCAGATCAGAGAGCTGTGGAATTTCAGAGCTGGAAGAAAGCTCGGAGGTCACCTGGAGGCCATTTCACAGATGCGGTAACTGAGACCCAGACAGGAAGGAGTGTGCCCGAGTTCACAGGGTGAGCACGAATCTCGAGGCATCTCTATCGCGATTTCTTCCTCCGTGCAAGAAACACCTACCGCGAGTCTCTCGGGGCGGGACGTCGTGCTCGGCACGCGGGGGTCGTGGGGAAGCTGCGCGGGCGCGTTCCCGGCCCTCCGGGCTTACCTTCTCCGGCGGCGGTCGGTCAACAGGTAAACCGGCCAATGAGGCTGCGCGAAATGGGTAGTGAGCTCGCTGTCCGCGCTGGTCAGGCAAGGCGGCTGAGGAAGAGGAGGGGGCGTTCTCAGCTGAGAAGCGAGAGCTAGCTCAGAGACCCCGAGACGGACGAGCTTGGCAACTTCGAGAAGACAAAGGGCCCGAGCGTGGCTGGCGCACGGGGAGCGATCTGACGCCCAGTCCTGAAAATAGACCAGAACCCGGCCTGTCTCCTGCTCCTGCACCTGAGAGGCCGCCGCCCCCCGGCAGAACAGGAGGGGCTGGAACCCCACCTCCCCCACACCCGCGCTGAGAGCTGGGGCCGCTGGGTCCCCTAGGACGCTCACCCCCGTTCGCGTGGCGTAGGAAATGGTTGCTGTTCACCAAGGAGAACAGCGTTGGACCAGACTTCATACCAGACTTCGTGCAGCCACCACATCGGGAGAAAACCACGTTGAGGGGAACACGGCTGTGGTGAGAAGGGTCTGGAGAGGGGGTTGCAGCATCCCAAGGTGGGAAAGAGCACGGCCTCTACTCAGACACCCCTGCAAAGAGACCGGCTTAACCGCCGTGGAGCTGGGCACGTTGCCTGATTTCTCGGGACTGTAGTTTCCTCCTCTGTGAAACGGGTACCTCACTGTGGAGTTGGAAGGAATGGATGGAATTCTGCTCCTGAAGAGCTTAGCGCCCATCAAACCCTCACCCCGAGCCACACGCTAGCCTCCGCTTTCTTGGGTGCGCACACCAACGGGCGTTCTTGCTCCCTTGCCCCAGCTAGGGCCCGGGTTCCAGAGCCCGTCTCCATTATCCGCCCTTCAGGGGTGGCCGCCGGAGACCGCCCCCCTGAATGAGAAGCCAGTCCTCTGGGGCCCGAGGACCCTTTGGCGCAAGGCCCTTAGCCTGCCTGCCCACCTCCCACCCCCCACCCTGTGAAGCCCACAGCAGATGACCTCAGCAGAATTAATAAAATGAATAGCGCTGTTTTTGTTTAAAACACCAATGAGGTGATGTCTGGTTTTTATTAAATATCATGAGTAAATAATTAATTCATACCAGAAACAAAAAAGTATAAACATGGCTGTATTATAAACACTGATACTCACACGGTCTGTGCATCCCACCAAGGGCCCCTGTTGGCCACACTCTAGGACCATGGGCTTAACTGGCTGGAGGCCTTAGCCGCACTGGAAATCCCAGCAAGCGAGTGTCCTGGAAGGTAGGAAAATGGGATGTTCCTCTGCTCTGCACAACCACCCTCTGCAAAAAAGTCCTCGATCCTGTCACTCAACACTGAATAACAATGGTGATAATTATATCAATAATAATATTTCTGAAGCCCTTCTTAATGTGCTAGGTCCACACTGGCCACTAGGGCAGCCACTAGCCACATGTGGCAGTTCCACACCTGAAACGTGGCTAATCAAAATTGAGATGTGCTGCAAGCATAAATATTATACACCGGGGGTTCCTGGGGAGCTCAGTGGGTTAAGCGTCTGCCTTCCGCTCAGGTCATGATCCCAGGGTCCTGGGATCAAGCCCTGCATTGGGCTCCCTGCTCAGCAGGAAACCTGCTTCTCCCTCTGCCTGCCCCTCCCCCAGCTTGTGCTCTCTCTCTCTCTCTCTCTGACAAATAAATAAATAAAATCTTTTAAAAAACTACCATACACCGATTTCAAAGATTTATTATGAAAAAGTAAAACATCCCATAATACTTTTTTATGATTGCATATTGAAATAATATTATTTTGTATATATTGGGTTGAAGAAAATATCTTATTAAAATTAATTTCACCTGTTTTTACTTTTTTACTATGGCTACTAGGAAATTTTAAATTATTTACATGGTTGTCATTTTATCTCTAATGAAGAAGCAAGCAAGTGCAAAGCAGGATACATGCCTTATTCCCTTCCAGCTCCAGAGTAACCCCTTTAGGTAAGGGCAGTTATTACCCCCATTTTACAAGTGGTAATTCTGAGATTGAGTAGTTCTGACTTCAATCCCTCACAGTCTGGAGACTGTTGAAGTGTGCTGTAGATATGCCCTTCCCTGACTTTTTTCACTGACTTCTATTTATTCTCAAGGCTTAAAACGATGTCTTCCTCCTCCTTGGCAGTCGTCAAGGGTGATTGGACCCCTAACAGTTGTCTCCTCTCTCTCTCACCTATTTCTCTCTCTCTCTTCCAAATGCCTGACCATACCCTCCTTGCCTGCTCCCCACAATTAGCCGCATAAATTCTGTCTGCCCTGTCCTGTACACTTCCTGTGTCACATTGGTTGCCTTTTTCTTTGCAAAATAGTGTGTTCTCATGCACTGTGTTTCAGGCTATGGGTTGTAACCCCACCATTGGTAGGATGTGAAATCAATTTAGTGAGCCATAACTAAAAACTTTCAAGGAATGAAGTAGAAGAGCATAGAAGAAAATAGAACAGGGGGGAAAAAATCAGTGTACATGACACAGTGAAATATTGTTTCATAGTGGGAGTCCCGGATCACGATGTAATTCATATTTCTGACTTGGCGGCTCAGTCCAGACGAGTTTGGGAAACACTGTGCTTGTGGTTAAGGACATGGGTTTCAGAACTGGGCGGCCTGAGTTTGAGTTCAGTTCTATCATGAGACGTGCAGATCAAAGTAGTTTCCTGATTTGATTCGTCTGGCATTATAAGAAGCAAGCTGGTACTGAGTTTTCTTCAATGGTTATGTAAGCAAAGATGAACTGTAAATCTTCATTCAGGAATGTGTGTGAGGATTATGGAATGGACGCAAGATTATTGGTAGGGGAGAGAGTGGGTATGACTAAATGGATCTTTCATGGTCCCATGATCTGTCCTTTCTTTGATATTTTTTGAAGAAAACATGGGAAGACCATTGTGTTGCATTCCTCCATTCTTGTTTTTAAAAGGACAAGCCCCCAGCCCCACAAATGGCTTGTATGGAAATTTCGTATTTGAATTAAAGGTTGCTAAACGTGGTGGGGGTGGGGAGAGTGAGGCTTGTAGATATGTCTCAAGGGGCTATTGGGTGGATGAAATGAGAGATGCATGGAAAAGTGTGTGTACCTCAGGGACTGACACACAAAGCTGCCAGATTGCTTCCCCCCCCAAAAAAATATAATAATAATAATAATTATAATAGTAATATGTAGTTAGGATTCCCTTGCTCAGAACCTCCCATGCCTCCTTATTGTCTAGAAAAAGCACCGGCATCGAATCCTAGAATCCAGGCCCCCCTCAGTCTGATCGTAAACGACCTCTGTGGCTTTGTTGCCCGTGTACCAGGAAAGGCTCACCTTTCCCTACAGCCCCACGGGCTGCCTGCCTGACCTGTAGCAGGCCTTGTCCATTTCTCCCCCTGCGAACACCGCTCTTCGCCACCTCAGTTCTCCTCTTGTCTGCACTCTGCCTGGTCCAAGTCTGGCAGCTTTCAACACCAAACCAAGCCCCCACTCTTGGGCAGACTCTTCAGTGATTTCTTTCCTGACTTCTTAATCAACTCAGTGGTCTCAACTATCGTTTGTTATAAGTTCAAGAGCCCACCAGGGCACAGGGTAGACTGGTTAAAGAAGAGAAAGGCAGAAAAGGGGGAGAAGTGATAAGCAGTAGTCGTCAGCGGGTCCTCAGAATCTCCAGGAGGGATCGTACAACCACGGATGGCCAGGCCCCACCCTCAGTTTTTGATTCAGTCGGTGCTGGGAGAGAGAGGGGTGAGAATGTGCGTTTGTAACAAGGTCCCAGGTGATGCTGATGCTTCCGGTCGGGGAACCACACCTGGAGAACCACTGATGAAGTACTGGAGAATATGGGCTCCTCCGTTAGAGGGGCCTAGGCTAACATAGTGATCCCACATTGTGAGAAATGCTCTACAAACTCAGACCTCAAATCTGGTCCCTTTTTTTTTTTAAGTTAATCTCTGTTTTAATAGCAGGATGTTCCATAAGATTCTTCTTTTTTTTAAAAAAAAAAAGATTTTATTTATTTATTCGACAGAGATAGAGACAGCCAGCGAGAGAGGGAACACAAGCAGGGGGAGTGGGAGAGGAAGAAGCAGGCTCATAGCAGAGGAGCCTGATGTGGGGCTCGATCCCAGAACGCCGGGATCACGCCCTGAGCTGAAGGCAGACGCTTAACCGCTGTGCCACCCAGGCGCCCCTCCATAACATTCTTTTAAAACATCTCCCCACATACACCAAGAACTCCAGAATCTACTGAGTAGGGAAGGAGTTACTCCTTTTCCACAAGCCAAAGCAACTCTATGAGGATCGGTTTACCACTGCCATTGCTTCTCATGAACACACGGGGGCGCTGTTGAAGACTGGTTCCACACCGCTGCTGGTGGTTGGCCGTCAATAACCGGGTTGTCATGACTGGTTCATGAGCCAGCTAAGGTGCACAGAACCCTTGTTTTGGGCTTTAATGTCACAGCTTTTTTCCATTTTTTCCCATGCTCACAATCAGCAATTTTTCACCAAAGCATGACCAGTGTGTGGAGATGGCGGGATCCAAGGGAGTTCAGATCATCAGCCCAACAGTATGCCAAAACCACTCCCCCCTGTGAATTTTCAACCCTTTGAGTTGAACTTAATCATTAGTATGCTTCTCCTCAAGGCAACTATTTTAGGGCCTCCGTTGTTCTGTCCCTCCATTGGTAGGGGCCATCGTGAACCTCCTAGAGCTCTTGAAGAGATGAGCGCCTTTTACACAAAACTGGCCAATTCTCTCCAGGCACAGCTTTACATAACAAAGGAGAGAGGAGCTTTTGGTAAACCACTCAAAAGAACAAAAAGGTGTTCTTTATTCTCTTTTTCAAGACAATGGAAGTCTATTTAGGCTTTCATTTGCACATTAAGAGGGACTTTTCAAGGGCCTTTATCCGGACCCAGCTGACCTGCTCCAGAGACTCTGAGCCAGAGCCACTACCCCATTTAATTTTTGTCAATTAAATTTTGTCAAGCACTCAACCCACCTTCAGTCTGGCCTCTAACATCAATCGGCACGTCAGTCCCCGCGTGGGTCGTAATGACAATTTCATGGATTGCAACTCTTTTTTTACTGAATTAAAGTGGAAAGTAAAGGAGTATTTTGCATGTGTTAAAGAAAGAATGGATGCCTGGAACTTTCGTTTTCCCTTGTATACGAAGACAGGTCTATACTGGATCAAAATTTTAAATGAATTTAAGTGTGGAGCTAAGTCAAAAGATTTGAGTCCCCTTCTCTCTGCAAAAGATCTCATTTGTTACTCAAACATTTACCCTTGTCTGGTGTTCTCTTCATTCTTTTGCCTAAACTGTTGGAAGCCTATTGTGGTCCCCTCTTCCCCTCCAAGCTCCCAGAAGATCCTTGCCAGTGTTGTTTTGCAGTTATCTAAGTATTCTGGGACCCCTTCTCCACTCTCCACCCTCTGTTGATCTGGAGCTCCCTGAGGGCAAAGGTTGTGTCTTAATCTCTACTGCGCCCCCAGCGTCAACACAAGGCATTGGCACAGTTCATATCAGCTCAATGTCCTCTTTGTCCTCCTGAGTTTTTGCCTTTGGCACCTTTCAGATACCTTATATCATAGTTGATAGAAACTCTTCCCCAACCTTGTGTTTGGTAACTTGGTATACATTTCTATAGCTCATCTGTTTCTCTTAGAACGTAAACCCCTTGAGGGCAGAGAACATCTCTCATTCTTTGGATCCTGAGTCCTCAGAAAAAAATGAATGTAAAGACATGTTCGCTGTTAAATCCTAGTTGATGAATGGAAGGTCTGCTGAGCAGAGTACAGAAGGTTAGGCCGTGTCTGGCTTTCTTTCATTATATCTCAGTGTGTTCCAGAAAGTAAGGGTGTTCAACAGGATGTATTAAATAAAACAAGATAACATAAGTTAGAAGCCAGTGAGAACTTCTGAGAATTTTAACTGAAAGATCAATATATATGCATAAAGATTCAGCTCTACAAGTGTTTACTAAAACTTTTTTTTATAAAAAGAAAACAATTTTTTAGCAAGAGGGCAAAATTCAGCAATCCAACATTGGTTGAATAGATTATAGGACGTCTACAAGACCAAAGATGTGCATAACATGAGGTAAAACGTGGTACTGCTGAGGACTGTTCGAAAATACCATACATGGTATTGATTTCATTTTGTAAAAGCCACACGTATACCGGGGGGTAGGGGGAGGAAGAAAATACACCAGAACATGAACGCGGTTCTCTCCAGGTGTGACGAAGTGATTGTTTCCAAGTTCGTGTTTGTCTCCTGTGTTTCCTACATTTTCTAAAAATGAATTTATGTTACTTTTGTAAAAGGACAGTGTAAGAAATTCTGTTCATTTGGTTTGGGGTTTTTTTGTTTGGTTGGGTGGTTTTGTGTGTGTGTGTGTTTTGTTCGTTTTGTTTTTATTAAGTAGGTAGTCCAAAAGAAAGGAAAGGAAGAGCGGGGAGCTAAGAATGAGGCTCGCAAAAATGAATCCGCAAAAGCTCAAACAGGCACGTCACAAGTTTGGCTCTGAGCTTTCCAGCAACTCACACAGAAAAGGGACGTGGGACAGCTGCATAGCTCGCATCGTCCCGGGAAAAACTGTACTCTCCCTGATTACATAGGTATCTATCAGTTTCTCCTTTGCAGCCCTCTGAGGGTGTTGCGCAATGTAATTAATAACATCCTGTACAGATCCTATCATCCAGAGTTTCCTAGAGTTGGCCTGCAGTAGAGCAGTCTCTAAATTAGACTCCGCATTCCCTGCCCTCATTCCAAGGATGGCCGCGGGGCAAGGGATTTAATTCCTCACTGAGTACCTCTACTTACTAGTGGTGATTAATTACTTCATATCTAAATAACTGGTGGTTATTAATAGCCACAGTGAGCAAAAATAGTTATTAATCCGTCCTAGCCTCCACCTGGCTTCTATGAACTGACTCCCTCCCCGCGAACTGCCAGGAGCCCCTTTCCAGGGGAGTGGTCTCCTCAAGGCCCACATGGCAGCAGGGCCCTCAGGTGACTCAGTGACCCACCTACTCTCCCACCTTGACCTCACCCTGGGGTACAGAGGCAAGAGGCCAGAAAGACTTACTTGTTAAATATCTCCTATACGAGCGCCCTATTTCTTCACAGCTAGAGCTCTTGGAATAAATGTGTGGAGAAAAGGAGAGAAAGGCTGCAGAAGGGGACATAGACTCCAAGAAGCTCCCCAGTCTGGAATCCCAGGGCCTTCTCCATGGCACCCACTGTGGCTCAGGGTCTTTGACTTCTTACGACGCCCACCCATAAAGGTGCTGAGGTTCACAAGTGAATGTGGGCACGTGAGAGCGCTTCTGAATTGGGGAGCGGATCATCTCAGTAGCCTAGGTTAGAGAGGGCACAAGCAACTAGGGGAACTAAAGAGATCCTTATCCACTCCTAAGCATCAAGGAGGGCCTGCTGGTGGAGGTGATATCTGATCTGGGACTTGAAGCATCCCTACGCTTTGCAGAACTGAGGAAAAGGTCAAGGGCACTCCAAGGAAGCCAAGGCACACTGTGCTCTGGGAAGCTCCTATCCTCTCCGTTTGCCAGGGCATAAAATTCAGAATGGGCTGGAGACAAGGCTAGGAGAAGTCAGGTCGTGGAGGGCCAGGGATGTAGCACCGAAGAAAAAGGCCTGGGTTTGTGTATTCAAATACCAAGACCGAGCAGGTGGTGCGAACCGGTGCCTTGGCCTGGGGACAAGAGAGATGATAGACAGTGTCGCAAATCAGAGTGCGCTAGAGTCGTCCAAAGAGGCCAGTCCGTACTTCAGCCAGGAGTCACTGGGGGAGAATACAGAACTTGCATTGCTAGATGTCCCCATTGTTGAAGAGAAGACAGATCCCTGGGTACTAGTCTCCCCATTTGTAAATGTTGGGGACGAATTCAAAGGTAAAACACAGTGAAAACCAACAAGGGGGAGACCCCCCAATGCTGTATCAGTGAGCATGTTGCCACTTTTGTCTTAGGAAATAGGGAGCCATTCACAGCTCTAAGGCGGGGGGCGGGGGCAAAAGGTAGACTCGTTCTTTTTCAACCCCCCGTGCAGTTATATGAAATGTTGGTTAGAAAGGGCAAGACTGGAAGCCTGGAACATGGCACTCACAGGATGCAATTCTAAGAATGGATTACCATGAAATGCCCGACAGGCTATTCTTATCACCCCAGTGGTTTTCACTATAATATGCGGTGTCAGACCCAGTGCTGTGAGGGCAAGGAATCGAGAATGGGTAGTGGAAGGACGTAGGTCTCTGCTGGTCCGTGACCTCCTACCGTGCACTTCAATACGTGGAGAACGGCTGGGGTTAGGTATGTGAGGCTAAGGGCCGCGTCTTACTCCTCTTAAAACCTCAGCCTTCACCTGCAACAGAATCGTATGGAATCAGTGAGCATTGTAACGAATTAGCTGATTTACTAATGATGTGGGGGTCGGAGACTGAGCTTCAAGCTCTGGCTTGGCCACCCATTAACCAGACGACTCTGGTCAAGACACTTGGTGTTTCAGATCCTTAGCTTCTTGCTCTGTAAATCGAGGGTACTAAGGCCTACCATATCTACCTTGCAGGCTCAAAATCAAAACGCAGGAATGTTTGTACGGAGGAGATTGATTAACTGGCAAGTGCTCCGTAAGGTGGACTGGGAGGATTACTATTACTTTGCCAAGCCTGGCTTTTTTTTTTTTTTTTAAGATTTTATTTATTCATTTGAGAGAGAGAAAGAGAGCACAAACAGGGTGAGGGGCAGAGGGACAGGGAGAAGCAGACTCCCCACCGAGCAGGTGCTGGAGGCAGGGCTCGATCCCAGGACCCTGATCAGGACCGGAGCCAAAGTCAGACACTTAAACAACTGACCCCTCAGGCACTCCTAATTCTGGCTTTCTTTAAGAACAATATATTTGGGTGTGTGGAAAAACCAGGGAGAAAATGTATAGCATCTGAAACCTTTGATATAGACGTTCCAAACCTTGACAGGTTCCCACCTTTTGGCAAGAATTGTGGAGCCCAGTCCCAAGGTTTCAACCCTGTGCCAACAAGGTTGGTGAAACCTCCCCCATAAACCACTCCATCAGGAATTACTCTCAACGCATGTGCTATGAACTGTACATTCTCGTCCCACAGAACCACTTTAAGCCAGACCTACACATGCACAGTGCTCTGTAGAGCCTTTGCACATGCTGTTCCCTCTGCCTGGAACACTCCTTTCTTCACTTTTATGCTGCCTGAATGTCAGCTGTTTAGTATTGTTATGAAAGGAGTTTTGAGCTCACAAATCACTTCAAAGATCTCAGGGGTTGACTGAGCTGTTCCTTAGCAACTGTTGTTTACTTAAGCGTCTCTCTCCCCCCCCCAACTTAAATGTTCACTCACAGTAATAACAACCACGTGGAATAACTGAGCTGAACTTTCTTCTCAGATCCAAAAGCACTTTAGATGGCAATCACTCTGAAAAAATTTACTACTAATTTTTAGTCAAACTAATTCAGCAGCAGTTTTCTCCAGTCTCTTTCTTTTTGCTTTTTCATTTTCTTCCTGAAATATTTTAAAGCAAATCGACAACATGTCATGCACCCTTTGTATGAGTCTCTAAAACATAAGGACATTTTTCCTGCAAAATGCAATACCATTGTCACATTTAATAAATTAACGATAATTATTTAATACTATTTACCAGCCAGTCGGCATTCTTATGTCCCCAGTTGTCTCAAAAGTGTCTTTTTACAATCGGTTTATCCACCTATTGCACGAGATCGTTATGTTCCTTCCATCTCATGGTCTAGAACAGATCCCCTATCGCTCTCTTTTTTTCATGCCCTTGGCTTATTGCAACAACAAAACCAAACAAACAAAAATAAAACAAAGTCAGCTGTCCTCTCCTCCTGGGATTCACTGATTGCCTCCAAAGCCTAGAGCAGTGGAGCTTGTGCCTCTCTTCCCCTCGGTTGGCCAGGGGGTGGGGGTGGGGCCCTGATAGCCTTTTTTGGCAATAATACGGCATTCCTGGGGGGGGGGTTCACACACTGCACCTCCTCAGGAATTATCACATGCCTGGTCCCAAGAAAGATCGGTACTTTTTTTTTTTTTTTAAGATTTTATTTACTTATTGAGAGAGAGAGAGTGCAAGCAGGGGGAGGGGCCGAGGCAGAGGGAAAGAAGGAATCCCAAGCCCACTCCCGCTGAGCACGGAGCCTACATGGGGCTCCATCCTAAGACCCCCAGATCACGACCCTAGCAGAAATCAAGAGTCCTACACTCAACGGACTACACCACCAGGCGCCCCAAGATTCGTACTTTTGAATCATTCCATGGGGTATCTTATTTGCTCTTCAGAGCAACCTAGCAAGGTGTGCTCCATCATTAGTCCCATTTTATAGCTGAGAAAAAACTGAGGCCCCAAGCAGTTACAGGCTTTGCCCAAGTGCACACATCCAGCAAGTGGTCTCTGACCTGGAAGCCGTAGAGGTGCCTTAAAATGGCCAAGTCAGCGGTTACTGTTTGCCACTGTCTAAGGACTCGGTGTCTTAGGCGGGAGAGCCGTCCTGCCCTCTCCCCCTTCTTTATCTTCCACAGCCTTGCTGGCAACCATTCCCATGCTCAAGAGCCCACTTCCTCCTGACTCGGGCGTTTTGTATGAAGTCCTGGTGGAGAGAATGCCTCTCTTCATTTAGCGGTAGTCAACGAGCACGGATAGTTTGCCCCATCAAACAAGATACATGGGTATATATGCACACATCTGCAAATAGACACATACATGCAGTCAAGCTTCATTATTCGTGGGTTCTGATTTGTCATTTCATCTACTTGCTGAAACGTATTTGTAGCCATAAATTCAATACTTTGTCGCACTTTGACCATCCTTCACAAACACACGCACAGCAGCGAAAAATCTGAGTCGCCATAGTACACGTTCCCAGCTGAGGTCACGGAAAGTGACCCTCTGCCTTCTTGTCTCAGCGCTCATGCTCTGAACAGGTGTTCTTTCCATGGTCTACGTAGCGCCATGTTTTTTTACATTTCTGTGCTTTTCGATGGTGATTTTGCTGTTTACAGTGGCCCCCAAGCATAGTGCTGACGTGCTGTCTGATATTCCTAAGCGTGAGGCCATAATGTGCCTTAGAGAGTAAATACAGGTGTCGGATAAGCTTTCTTCAGGGGCGCCTGGGTGGCTCAGTCCATTGAGTGTCTGACTTTTGATTTCAGCTCAGGTCATGATCCCAGGGTCATGGGATCGAGCCCTGCGTTGGGCTCCGTGCCCTCAGAGAGGAGTCAGCTTGAGATTCTCTCTCTCCCTCTGCACCTCCCCCTGCACTCTCTCTCCCCCCCCCAATAAATAGACAAATCTTTAAAAAAAAGACTTCGTTTAAAAAAGATAAGCTTCATTAAGACGAGTTACAGTACTGTTGGCCTCAAGTCCAATGTAACGAATCAGCAATATATATTAAATAAGATGTCTTTAAACAGAAATAGACATAAAACAAAGTTATGTGTTGATCGCTTAACAAAATGTTATGGCCAAGGCTCACAGGAACATACCCTGTATTTCCCTTCGGGGCAATGATTCGCTATTCGCTAATTCAGTGTGCTGTGAGTTTAGAGAACATAACTACCCCAAATGGTGAGAATGGGCTCTATGCACAGATGCGCTCACCTTAACGTTACTCTTTTTTTGGTTCTACCAAATCTGATGAACTGTGTTTTCAAGTTAAATATTTTGAAAAAGATTTCTTTTTTAATTGCAGGGAGGGGGAGAAATACGCCGAGCACATGACGAGGAGAGGGAGTTTAAAAATATACGTATCAGGTTTTGTTTTCTTTGCTCCAATCAATTCAGGATAAACTTTTCCACTGAAGCGTATCTTGATATTGCTGACTCTTCCCAGGCAAGCTGGCTTTGGGGAATAGGTTCAAATCTGCTCCCAATTTAATGTTACTCAGTGCTGAAGTATTTATAACTTTGTTTTGCTGAATCATTATAAAGTATTTGAGTAAAAGAAAATTAATCAATTACTGAAGTATTTATGCCTCCAGGGTTTTGAGGGATTAAATGAACAGAACTTTCTTTTATGATAATTGGTTTTCAGCCTTCATCGGTGTCTGTAGCCCTTAATGTAAGTAATTTTGTATTGATCCTGGAAAGTTGAGTTCCGTTTGAGAATTTTCGATATTCTTTCATTCTTATTGCTAAAGGTTGGTGAAAAAAATGAGATGAAATGAGATGAAATGTAAAAAATCTATTTTATGATTACACACACACACACACACACACCCCCAAACAGAAACCACCCCAAACTTTTCAGTTTGTTTGAAAACCATTGGTAAATTCTGTCAAGTTGGCTGCCCAAGGTCATTTCAACCTCACACCGTCTATTTTTAAACTTTCGGTTGTATGTGGAAGATGAGATTCAGAACTTTCAGCTAGAAAACAGTTCTTGTGCTAAAGGGGGTGCAAGTGTGACTTCTCCGGGTTTTAAAGAACTGTTCTTCAGATCATGATTTTCATCAAAGTCATTCTCTACGTTTTTGTAAACATGTTTAATAAGAAAAAATTTAAAAAGTGAAAACAGTATGAAAGGTTGCTCTAAATATGGAAACATTGGGATGAATGTTATGTTTTAAAGGCTCTCACTTAGGAAAACACTAATTAAAAAGTCCACACCGTGTGTCTTCTGGAAGGGAGACACTTCTTTACGGCTTTCTAAAAAAAAAAAAACGTTTTTTTCACCATCCTTCAGCAATAAGAATGTAAGGAGATAGGTTTTCTTTTGCTCTTACTTTGGCTTGCTACAACTCGACTCTTCATTTTTGAAAGGGATTTGAAAGCAAGAAAGGGGGATGGATCTGGTTCTCTGAGTGCAGAGCTTAGCCCCTTCTCTTACCAGCTGTGCGATCTGGGTATGTCCCTGGGCTTCTGTGGCTGTTCTTCCAGGACATGGAGCCCTGACACCTGCCACGCAGCCTTCATCCACGTCCAGCTATTGACCAGAGCACCTGGAACATAACAAGGGCTCGGTACGAGCTGGCTGCTGTCCTTAAAACTTGCACCCTCCAATAATCATATTTGTAATGGGGTCACTGTTCTCACATTAGAATAAAATGGCCAATGAGACTTTAACCGGCGTGTAATTTTTAAATAGCCAAGGCATGTTTCTGAGGAACACATACAGGAATTTTCCACCCGAAGTCCTTGTTTACCAAATATCTGCGGGCAGATACAGATTTGTCTTTTTTTAAAGGACATGCCTCCATAGGAAGGCAGTCGGGTGTAGATTTTCTGAATAAAAAGAAGACCGGCTGCCCTGACTCCCCATTGTTTTCCTGTGGTCCCCAAAACTACAGATTAAATACAACCGGAGCTCCCATTTCTACGACCTGCCCCGTGAATGCTTTCAGAAAATCTCCTTCTCAATTCTCCCCTTGGACTTCCAGTGACAACATTTTTTTAACAACCAAAAAGCAACATGAGGAATGGCTGCCAAACCCAAGGCCACTTCTTCCTTGAAATAGAACTTTTTTTCAGGCAGCAGTGTGCACAGCCTTGGGAGACAACGCATGATTGGTCTAAGCCAGCCAGGACTAGCTCATTTCTCCTTGCCAGTCATTCGTCCAGGGCAATGGGCAACCCCATCAATTTTACCTACACACCCACAGACACCCATAGGACATTGACAGTTTCTGTAGACATTTTCGTGTGGTCATACCTGGAAATATGTTATTGACATTTAGTGAGCAGAGGTCAAGGATGTTGATAAGCACCCTTCGGTGCCCAGGATAGCCCCTCACAGAAGAGAATTATCTGGCCCCGAATGTCAGTAAGGCTGAGCTTCAGAAGCACTGGTCTAGGAATTGATACATGACACAGTTCTGACTGAAATGTGACAGGAAGGAAGTGGAGGAACTTCTAGGAAATAATTTTCCTGCAGAAGAGGAGGAAATTTTTCCCCCCATTTCCTTTTCTTGTTGGAGTGCTGGGGTGTGAAGATGTGATGCTTGGAACAGCTGCAACTCTTGGGTGCATGAGGGGAGAAATCATGCTGAGGATCTTTGAACCACTGTCTCCAGACTTCTCGTTGTACGAGAAAATTGATTGCCTTTACTTTTAAAACTATTAGTTGGTATTTTTGTTCCTTGTAATCAAAAGCATCCTGGTTATTACATCTACGATGGCATATAATTTTTCCCTGAAAGGTCCACATTAGGTTAACTAGAAAACAGCACAACTTTTCTAAGATTCGGATATTGCTCAGTGAGTTGGGCTCAGTCACTAAGTGTCTTGCTTCTTGCACAAAGCCCCTCCTAGCAAGTGAATTTCATTGCATGCCTCTGAAGGATAACACATGACTTTATATGTGTATCTTCAGAGTGACTCCTGGACACTGAAAATTGTGAAGCCATCCTGTCATACTCCAAATTCAAGCTTTGCCACCTGGCAAGTGTCTGATCATGGGTAAATTTATTTCTCTGCTTCTTTGTCTGTAATATGGAGATGATAGTCCTCAGAGGTTAAATGAGTTATCGCTTGGAAAAAATGCTTAGTAAAATGTCTGGCACATATTAAGCACTATATTCGTATCATTATTATGATTAAATATTACATCTGAGAATACCAAGGGTCCGCTAAACCATTTTCCCATCTGTAGCTTACCTGATCACGTGACCATCCTTCAAAGTTGAAATTGACAGCCAAGGGGGCCTATTGTGGGGGCTACTGTTAGGGAAACGGATTAGCAATACTCTATCCAGTCTTTCCAAATTCCACCACTGGGTAAGGGCACAGCCAGGTGGCCCATGCAATCTCTTCCCAGGACAACTGGAACATGGTGCTAGAGGACCCACGGCAGCTGTGTCTCTTGTTGGCGGAAGAGTTAATTCCAGGAAACATGTCTCCTTGTCTACCAGGATGAATGACTCCCTTACTCTTTTAGGTGTGGACCCCGGTGGTTGGTCTAGCATTGTACACAGTTCTGTTCACATTCATTTTTAATTCAATTAAACCAATACCAAGACAGATGCCATTCAGTTCTGCTTCCACATACTCGTGGATAGAGTAGCCTTCCTCAGAGCCTTGCTGTCTTCTTCTCTGTCTTTACAATCCTACCTGTTGTCTAAACATCTGCATCGTGGGACTTGGGCATGAGGCATGCTGGGATTTGCCTTGAGCTCTGCAGCTAAGTTGCCATGTGACCTCGGGCAAGTGACTTTACCTCGCTGTGTGTTTCATTGTCCTTAAGACGGGCCTGATGAGACCCCCTTTTATAGAGTTGCTGTGCATAAGCTAACAGTAAAAGTCTGTACCATGGCTCGTAGGTGCTTGATAAATGCTTGCTACTGATATAATTCTGTTTGGGTCTCTCCAATCCCTGCTCAATTATTTAATAACAAAATCAGTATCGTAGCGTATTTGAAGGCTTGGCGCAAGTTGGTTGCACTGAACTATGCTGGACCCCAGCCACATTTGATGCTCCCTGTTCATAAATACTTGAGTAATACTTTAACCCAAGAAGGCAAAGAAAAAGCAATAGGACCCGGGAGGAGTCCGCCAAGAATCTGCATGAATTGTGTACTCCAAGTGGCGCTCCTACAGTCCTGGAGCATAAATCTTCAACCCTGCAGGTCTGTTCTTTTTTGTAGACTCCAAGCCCTACAGCTTGACAACCGCTTTAATTGGCTGCCAGGTCTCCCTAGGCAAAAGTCGTCCGGCACACGATGAGGCTTCCTGTCTTGTGTAAATGTTCCAGACCTTGGCACCAATGTGTCTATTTTCAGCCTTCCTGACCCCTTTTTCATCTGCCCCCTCTGTGCCCGAGGCCCTAGGTTACATACTCGCCCCAGCCTTGAGACCAAAGTGTCAGCAAGGGACATGATCCTTAAATTACTCCTTTACATCCTTGGGTCCTCCCTCCGGTGATTCTCCAAGTAAGGTGTACTTGTAGCCCTGGGGAACCCACAGGGTTCTGTGGGTGGTACACATAGATAATCTTCTTGCACAGGGGCTGTGCCAATCTTCTCTGTATCTTTCCAATTTTGGTATATGTGCTGCTGAAGCAACCACGATAATCTTTTTGGTAGGAAGTTTCTTTTGAATTAAATGTTGATTGTTAAAGGGGAAAATTATCAAAAGTAATGCAAATGGATTTTTTTTATGGTGAGTTAATTTTAAGGACAATGTAATTTTGAGACTCTTTCTTAGTAGCTAACACTGATGGAGTGTTCGATACATTCCAGGTAGAGCTTACTGGGCTTTGCAGGCATCATGGCCACTACTTCCAGTAATTGACACTATTTTTCACTCTACGCATGAGAAAAGTGAGGCTCGGAGAGGTTCTCTAATTTCCCCAGTTATTGCACTGGAGCTGCCTGAACCTCCATGCTATTCTGCCCCATTGCTACATTCACTTTAAGCTGTTGGTCATGGAAATGGGACCCCAAAGCAACAGAATTAGGGACTCGGTGGTTCTGGCCTTGGCCCAGGAATCTGTAGATTTACCCCAGCAGATGCTGATGCAGCTTTCTGGAGACTAGCCCATAGATCCTCAAAGTTGGATGATGCCTACCGCCCCTTCTGGCTGGAAAAGGTAGCAACGAATGTCATTTATTGAGCAAAGCGTGTGCTGGACACTGACCTAGGCACATCTATTCGTAATTTTATCCAATCCTCTCTCCCAACAGTGTTATTTTCTCCATTGCAGAGCTGGGAAAGCCTAGGCTGACTCTTGCACAAAGTCCTGGCTCTTACGTTGCCGAGTCAGGATGCAAACCCAGATGTGTTTATCTCCAGAGACTATGCTATTAATTTCTATAATGTAATCCTTTGAAAATATGACTAATAATTCCTGTTCCTCTTACCTCTTAACATCATTATGAAGATCAAATATAATAATGTATGTTAAAGTCGTTTGTAGTACGTACAGTGCCATATTTAATCATTCAATCAGTATTTAGTCTGATCATGTGATTTCTCTACCTAAAACCTTCCAATGGCTTTTGTCTCACTCAGATTAAAGTCAAAGTCCTCACAGTGAATGACCCAGCAGCCCCATCACCTGTTAGATCTCACTTTTTACTACCCCCCCCTCACTCTTTACCAACCACTCCAGCCTCCTTGACATCCTCAAACACACAAGGCAGACTCCTGCCTCAGGGCCTTTGCACTTGCTGTTCCTCTGCCTGGAAAGGCTTTTCCCCCACATATCCACATGGCTTACTCTCTCGTCGTCTTTGAGTCTTTGCTCAAACTTTTAGTAAGGCCTTCCACAACCACCCCAGGTAAAACTGCATCATTTCTCAACCCTCCAACCTGCTATTCTTTTTCTCTGATTTATTTTTTCCCAAAGACCTTACCACTGTAGAACATACCATATATCTGATGAATTGGTTCATCTCCCTCCATTTAAGCTACCAACTCCTTGAGGTGAGGGACTTCAAGTTGTCTCAACTACTTAAGAATGGTACCTAACCTAAAGTAAGTACTCAATAAATAGGTGACGAATGAATGAATGAATGAATGAATGAATGAATGAACAAAGTTAGTGAGTATTCTTATGTGCCAGGCATGGTGCCAGGTGCTGGGGATTCAAAGATGAAGCTCCTATATGCACTAGTGGCCTTGCTGTAGCTTATTAAAGGGTTCATTTTTGGTTCCCCTTTGACATTCGATTTATTTCTGGATTCTTAAATGCAAGAGCACAAATTGTAAATAAATGTGACCTGAATAAATCTTTCAGCTTCAGCTTTCCCACACTGACAAAAAGCTTGAGAGCAGCTCCCAAAACATCTACAATGCCGGTCCTTCCCTGTCCTCACCTCGGTCATAGAGCCTCCCCTTATTCCTTCCAGGAAAAGCCCCAGAGCCTCTTGGCCTTTACCCAGATCTCCTTCCCCAGGGAAGCCAGGACTCAGCTGGATTTCAGCAGCAGTGAACACTTGACTTTTTCCCCGGGGATATGGCGTCTTAGTCACCCTATAAACTTTTAATTTTATTTAGCCATATTTTATAAGCTGGCACATTATCAGAGCTGTCTCTCTCTATGCCCTCAAGTGCCTCTGAATGTACCCATAATGCCTCTTAATTTTATGTCACTCTTTGCATCTAGTAAAATGTGGAAATACACAACAAAAGAAGCTAGGAAAGTCAGACGCTGAATGGTTTAGCCAAAAGTGCCTATAGAAGCCCCTTGGAGGAATAAATGTGTGCCCTTGCAAGTGCAGTGCCATTCTCGAAGGGGAAGTCATGTCATGACCTGCACCGGTAATGCCTGGGGACTCCCAACCCACCCGCATCCCATGCAAGACAGCGATTCCGTCAGGCCGTGGGGCAGCTCTGGAATTAACATGTTAGCTTTTCATCGAGATGGTAAAGGACAGAAAAATAGGAATGACGTCCAGCTCGGTGAATGTTCATGCGCTCATGCAGCCAGGAATATGGCCAACACCCCAGAGGTGCGGGTAGCCCCTTTTGTCACTGCCTCTCTGCAGCAGTTGTCCTGCTTTTTCGTGACTTACAACCCAGAGATGAGCTTCAACCAATTTCTGTAGTTACGTGAACGGAAACATAGACTCTTAGGTGTCCGGCTTCCTTTGCTCAGCATTGTATTTGTGAGAGCCAGCCACACTTTCGCATGTGGTTTCAGTTCATTCATTTTCATTGCTCTGCAGATTTTTATTGGGAATGCATGTTTTTAGTTATTCTGATACAATGGACAATTAGAGAGACTTCCGTGTGCAGCTATTATGAACCGAGCTGCTATGAACATTCTAGTACGTGTTTTTTGATGGATATATGTATACATTTCTGCTGGGTAGGTGGTACCTTGGGGAGAAATGCTAAGGCAAATCAGCATTTTTAACAAGCAGCTCAGGCAGTGCCGACTCATGGTGAGATTTAAGAGCCATCTTGGGACGCCTGTCCCCATAACCCATAATGCTCAGTGGGTTAAGCGTCTGCCTTCAGCTCAGGTCATGATCTCAGGGTCCTGGGATCGGGTCCCTCGTTGGGCTTCTTGCTCAGCAGGGAGCCTGCTTCTCCCTCCGTCTGCCGCTCTCCCTGCTTGTGCTCTCTCTCTCTCTGATAAGTAAATAAATAAATAATCTTAAAAAAAAAAAAAGAAGAAGAAAAAGAAATTAAAGAGCCATATGAACAGACTAACAAGTGAGTACCATTTACCAAGATGATTAATCCGGTGTGGATTATACTGCAGTACAGAAGATACGAACTAGATGTGAACTGCCCACAAGAACATTACAGTCATATTACAGAGGGTAAACAAAACAAAACAAAACAAAAACCATAGACCCACAAAGCACATAATGAAGAAAAACAATGAAGAGAAAATAACTCAGGGATCCAATCCAGATGTCTGTTCCAGTTTAAAACCATATACACATATAGAGAGCAGAGTCACAAATTGGCTTTCGATAAGAAAGGCTCTGGGTTGCATTTGGCATAGTCAGGGTTTCAAAAATCAAGAAATGTCATAAAAAGTCTTTATTTTTTATTTCTCTTTGAAAATTAAACTCCAGCAGCACTGGGTCCTCGTGCCTACATAGCTGCAACTGGCTGAAACTGAGCAACAACGGTCCCTTCAGATGGGACCTGTGGTCCCCAGGGGCAGTCGTCCCCACCAGCCCTATTGCCTCACTCTGGCCTCCCCTCATTCCCATTAGCTGCCTGACTCCTGCAGACGTTCAGCTTCCCGGTAACTGACACGGAAAATTACAATAACCATTTTCCCGTGCAACATCTGCGTTAATCCACTCAAGAACCCTACAAGCCATCGAGGGCTTGCTAAGATCATGCCCATTTTGGCAGTGGGCAAGTTGAGGCTCCAAGAGCGATTTCACAAAATTGCACATCTAGCAAGCGGTAGCCTGCTGTATCCTAACCCAGGGGGCTGTTTTGAGTAGTATTTAAAAATTGTATGTCTGCTTTTTTATGTTAAGTGGTAACAAGTAAATCAGGATATGTATACTAAGATGCTTATAATAACGTTCAGAGAAGTTTTTTTTAAAGGCATTAGCAGAGGGAAAGGGTTGTGTGGAATGAAGTGTTCACAGACACGCGTCCCCCAAGGACATGGGTTCTCCTCTGATCCTTGACCGCTGACTGAGGAAAGGGGGAGTGGTGGCCTTCTGAGCCAGGGCTCAGCTGGAGCAAAGCCAAGGAGTCTGAACTAGGCAGAGGGGATAAGGTGGGAATGGACAAGACAGAGGTCCGGAGGTGTATTGGGAAGGGAGCCTCCTTACGCAGCTGGCTGTGGCTAGGTTGCTTTGGGCCAAGGTCTTCACCTTGCTGAGTCTGGTCCCGTTCAAGTTCTCTAGCTCACGAGGTTCGAGAGGACGAAAGGAAATTCTGTATGCTGTTCGTTGACGTTGATTCATCTTCATGACGATGAATAGCACAGCACTGACACTGGAAACCACGAGAAAATCTAGGGATGTGGATGGCTAGGTGCTGGAGTGGAGAACTGAGGGCCTCCGCAGGGGATATGAGGTGGCAGCGAGCAAGATCTCCATGCTCACGCCATGACATAGCCATGACATAACACATTATATTAGCTCCAGGTGCATGACAGAGGATCCGGTGTTTGTATATATTGGAAAATGGTCACCATAGTAAGTCTAGTTAACATCCTCCATTATACATAGTAACAATTTTTTTCTTGTGATGGGAACTCTTAAGATATACCCTCTTAGCAACTTTCAAATATGCAATAAAGTATTTTATACTATAGTCACCGTTCTGTACATTCTATCCCCTACTCATTTTTCTCATAACTGAAACTTCGTACCTTCTGACTCCCTTCACCCATTTTGCCCCCACTCCCCACCACCTGCTTCTGGCAACTACCAATCTGTTCTCTGTATCTATGTGTGAGACTGGTTGGGGTTTTTTTAGATGCCACATATAAGTGACATCATTGGTGTTTGTCTTTCTCCATCTGACTTGTTTCACTAAGCTTAATGCCCTCATGGTCCATCCCTGTTGTCCCAAATTGCAAGATTTCATGCTTTTTTATGCCTGAATAATATTCCAATATTCTAATATATATATATATTCTAACATTATGAATATTGTGAACATATTGTTATATATATAGTGTGTGTGTGTATTGTGTATATTGTGTGTGTGTGTGTGTGTGTGTATAAACACATTTTCTTTATCCATTCATTCATTAATGGACAGTGAGGCTGTCTCCGTGCCTTGGCTATTGTAAATAATGCTGAGAGAACATGGGTGTGCAGATAGCTCTTTGAGTTAGTGTTTTCATTTTCTTCAAATAAATACCCAGAAGTGGAATTGCTGGATCACCAAGCTTCCTCTTAAGCTCACGAGCCACAGTTGTGTCACCTTGCAAAGGAAATGGAGTTACTCTGATTCATTTAGACCAAGCTTTCTCCACCATGGCACTATTGGCATTTTGGGGAAGATAGGTCTTCGTCAGGGAGCCTGTCTTACACAGTATGCAAAGTTTAGACACATATCTGGCCCCTACCCATTAGATGCCAAGAGCAGCCCCTTTGTCATGATAACAATGTCTTTGGAATTTGCCACAGGTCTCTTACAGGGCAAAATGCCTCCGGGTGAAAAAAAGGTGAATTGTACTAACCAGCACTCAATCCTCCCAGGAGATGGGAAAGGATCGCCTTCCCAAAAACACCTGACAAAGTCACTCTCTGACACCACTGGCATTCTGTCAACCAGGAATGAAGCAGAGGGCTTGAGAGGGGCAGAGAAGGGGCCCCTCTCAGGTCTGACACCGGTGGGGAATTGGTAGAACTAGACGGAAGTAAGAGGCCTCAGAAGGAAGACTGGGAGCTGTCCCAGTGTTGGTAACCTTGGCCTGTAGACTGGAAGGAGGGTGGAAAGAGCATTAGAGAGGACCTCCAGTTGCCAACCCTGTAGGGGCCTCTGTGTGAACTTTGATTTTAATCCTATCAGGGCTACAGGGAAGACACGAAGCTTGGGCCGTTTAACCCTAAGAGGGTTACAACAGGATCTGTGGTGTCGACCCTACAGGAGACAGACTAACTTTTTCTTGTTCCATGGATCCCTTTGGCAGTCTGGAGAAGACTAATGAATCCCTTGTCAGGATAATATTTTGAACTGCGTAAAACAGAATATCAGTACATGCAGTTGTTTGGGGACAGTGAAAGGGTGCCAGTGAGTTCCTTCTCTCTGAGGACTTAGGGAAAGTGGTTAAAGGGATCCCAGGGGCAATTTCTGTTCTATATGAGTTTGGGCTTGTTTTTGGGTTTTTTTTTTTTTTTTTTTTAGGATTTTATTTATTTATTTGACAGAGAGAGAGAGAGAGAGAGAGAGAACAAGCAGGGGGAGGGGCAGGCAGAGGGAGAAGCAGACTCCCCGCTGAGCAAGTAGCCGGATGTGGGACTCGATCCCATGACCCTGGGATTATGACCTGAGCCAAAGGCAGATGCTTACTCGACTGAGCCACACAGGCACCCTGAGTTTGGGTTTTTACACCCTGCTCAAATTGATTCTTTTTTAATTTTATTTTTCTCATTATTAAACGAATGCATACTGATTGGGAAAAAATGAGAGATTATAGAAAAGTATAAAGAAAAAATACTGTTCATATTCCCATCACCCAGAAATAATCACCATTACAATTTTCGTTGGCCCTTCAGACTTGTGTATTTATATACATACATACATATGGACAAAGACATACATAGAGATAAATTTTTTTCACCAAAGTGGGACCCTGCATAATTATTTATCAAATAAAAATTTTTTTTTTTTTTTCATTTAGCAGCTTAGGAACATTTTTCTCTGTTAGAAAATAGGACTCTAGATTGGGGACAGCAAACCGTATTTCACAAGCGCAATCAGGCCCTCTGCCTGTTTGAGTAAATAAAGTTTTACTGGAACACAACCACGCCTGTTCATTTCCATATTGCCTTCTCCCTACAGTGGCCGAATTGAGTAAAGTTGACCCTTGAACAACATGAGTTTGAACTACACGGTCCACTTATATGCGGATCTTTTTTTTTGTAAATACAGTACAATACCGTAAATGTATTTTTTCTTCCTTGCGATTGTCTCAATAACCTTTGCTTTTCTCTCACTTACTATATTTTAACAACACAGTGTATGATACATATAACATACCAGATAGGTGTTAAGCAACTGTTTGTTATCGGTAAGACTTCCAGTCGGTAGGCTATCAGTAGTTAAGTTTTGGGCGAATCAGAAGTTACATGCAGAGGGCACCTGGCAGGCTCAGTTAGTAGAACATGTGATCCTGATCCCGGGGCTGTGAGTTTGAGCCCCATGTTAGGTGTAGACATTACCTAAAAAATAAAATCTTAAAAAAAAAAAAAAAAGTTATATGCAGATTTTTGACCTCAGAGGGGTTCCTCACATTGTTCAAGGGTCAACTATAGTTGTGACGGAGACAGTACGGCCCATGAGCCTACAACATTTATTATCCGAACCCCTATAGAAAACGTTTGGGAACCCATGAGCTAGAGCATGGATTTTTAACCTCAGGGCTTATGAATTTGGGTTGAGAAAAAGATTATATCTTTATTTTCACTGACTCTCACTGACATTTGACATTTCTTTTTTTTTTTTAAGATTTTATTTATTTATTTATTTGACACAGAGAGCGAGAGAGCACAAGCAGGGGGAGCAGTAGAAGGAGAGGGAGAAGCAGACTCCCCGCTGAGCAGGGAGCCCTATGTGGGGCTTGATCTCAGGACCCTGGGATCACAACCTGAGCCGAAGGCAGATGCTTAACCATCTGAGCCACCCAGGCGCCCCGCTGACGTTTCTTCCAGTTATTGACACAGGTGACAAATCACAGTCATGTTAGCAGCACCCGTGAATCTGTCTTGATCTCATCTCGCATATCTTGATGTATTTATGTTTCCCAGTACTTCAAAATTATAACTATTAGACCTACGAGATCTCAGTTTGTGCCTGTAAAAAGAAGAATCACATTTCTTAGTATATTACAACTTTTTAAATGGCTGATTACTTTATTGCCACATAATGTTTTCTTTGCAATCCTGTGTATTCTGTTTTATACAGTTAAAAACATGATTGAGAAGGGATCCATGAGGTTTCTCCAGACTGGCAAAGGGACCCATAGAACAAGACAAGGTTAAGAATTCCTGATGTAGGTAATTCTTTTTTATTTTTATTTTTTAAGTAGGATCCATGCCCAACATGGAGCTTGAACTCACAGCCCCAAGACTGGGAGCTGCATGTTCTACCAACTAAGCCAGCCAGGCGCCCCAGTGTAGGCAGTTCTTAATGAGGCCGTATATTATTCCATTGCTATTTAACCAACATGCAGTCTATTTCAAAATAGTCACTCCTTTTCTTAAAAAATATTTTTAATCCCATGTTGTACACACATCTTTATGTCCTTGTCCAGTTGTTTACTTAGAATACATTTCTTAAAGTGAACTATTGGATCAATTGTGATACACATTTTTTGCAAGTCCCCCGATACCTATTGCCAAATATTTAACAATAACAAGGATGGTGGTGGTGGTGGTGGTATGAACATGGTGCTTACTTCATACCAGACACTACACTAAGCATTTTACACGTAATAGCTCATTTAATCCTCCAAGGACACTTTTACTCTCCCCTTGTACAGAAGAAGAAATGGAAACAGAGAAGGAAACTCTCCCAAAGTCACACAGCTGCCAGGTAACAGAGCTTGGATTTATTATTATTATTTTTTAATTTTATTTATTTGACAGAGAGAGAGGGTGAAGGAGAGCACAAGCAGGGGGAGCAGCAGGCAGAGGGAGAGGGAGAAGCAGGCTCCCCGAGGAACAGGCAGCCCAGTGCAGGGCTTGACCCCAGGACGCTGGGATCATGACCTGAGACGAAGGCAGATGCTTCACCGACTGAGCCACCCAGGTGCTCCCCAGAGCTTGGGTTTAAACTTGGGCAGGGTGGCTTCGCAGTTTTCCGTTTCCAGAAGATGGCAAACCCGCTGCCCAGGATGCTGAGATACGATGACAACTCCTTGTCAGCCTGGACAAGACCAGGAGGGGAGAGTATCACAGGAAGAAGGACGAAGGGGACAAGCAGGAGGTACTGCAGAGGGGCAATGTGGCCAGAGCAGAGAGTGGACGGAGATGAGGTCAGAGGAAGGGAAAAGCCCAGATATAGATATAGATATAGATATAGATATAGATATAGATATAGATATAGATATAGATAACATATGTAACGGATTGTCCAGTTACTGTGCGTGTGTGTGTGTGTGTATACACACATAGACTTGTGTAAATCTGTGAAGACTTCAGATAGATTAGTGGTTGCCTGGAGCCGGCTGATGGGGGAATTGAGGTGTGCCACCTGAAAAGGTGAAAAATGTTCTAAAATTGATAATGGTGACAGTTGCCCAACTCTGTGGGCACACTAACACACACTGAATGGTACACTTTAAATGGGTGAATTATAAGGTTTGTGAATTACGTATCAATGATATTTTTCTCCCAAAGGAAAACATACTCACCTAATCATCTAAGACAAGAGTGTGAGTCATGAAGACCGTCACGTCTGATGACGGAAAGAGTATATGGGACAGGAAGTCAGAACCCCTACGCCCATGTGACCGTCTGGTCCCTCCTCTATTAACAGCACCTCCACTACGTACTTAACCACATGGTTTGTTGAGATGGTGACATGACAACTTATTCTTTCATGTCACAATTTACTGATCACCTACTATGCGCCAGGTAGTGTTCTAGGGGCTGGGATACAGTAGTGCAAAAGCATGCAGCCTGTTTCGAAACGCTTTTCTAGCAGAAGAGACAGGCAATAACTAACTAAACAAATAAATATAGTGGATGATGCTACCTGTGCAAAGGAAAAAGAAAGCCAGGTAATGAGTTAGAGAGCAAGGGCCCTATCACACAAACCAAGAGCGCATGATACATGGAGGTGCTATTCTAGAAGGCCTCAATGATGAGGTGGCATTGGAGGGATCAGAGAAATAATATAAATGAGCAAGTTTTATGAACGGCAAATATTAAAGAATATTTATTATTATTACTGATGACATAACTACATATATGTACTCTGTACAACATAACTAAAATTTCAGATTTCTCTTTTTAACCACAATTGCATCCATTATGGACTGAATTGTGCCTCCCCGAAATTCATATATTGGAACTCTAACCCCCAATGTGACTGTATTTGGAAACTGGGCTCTTAGGTGATTAAGGTTAAATGAGGTCACGAGGGTGGGGCCCTAATCTGATAGGACGGGTGTCCTGGTAAGAAGAGAGAGATGCCAGGAGCGTGGCACACTGAGAAAAGGCCAGGGGAGGACACGGTAAGGAGGTGGCTTTCTGTAAGCCAAGGAGCAAGGCCTCAGGAGAAACCAACAGTGCTGACACCTTGACCTTGACCTTGGACTCGCAGCCACCACAACTGTGAGAAAATAACTTTCTGTTGTTCAGGCCATCCAGTCTGTAGGATTTTGTTATGGCAGCTGTGGCATATCTTACTCTGGAAAAATCTGTGCATTAAACTCAGGAATTTAGCAGAAGTGGGTGGCTCAGTCAGTTAATTGTCCAACTCTTGATTTCGGCTCAAGTCCTGATCTCAGGGTGGTGAGATCGAGCCCCACATCAGGCGCCAGCTGAGCATGAAGTTTGCTCACGATTCTCTCTCTCCCCCTTGGCCCCTCCCCACCCAGCCTCAGTGCACACAGGCACACGCATTCTCTCTCTCTCTCAAAACAAAACAAAACAAAAACATAGGAGTTATCTGTTTCTTCAGTCTTTGAAAACTTCGTTTGGCCTCCGAGTTTACTTTAGAGGTAATTTTCTGATAAATAGTTCAATTTTCTTCCATGACAATTTGGTGATTTTAAATTCTCTCAGAAGAGTGTTCATTTCTTTGAAAGCCTCAAACACATTAATAAAAAGCGCATCTCTTTTTCCTTTGCTTTTTTTCATTTGAAATTTTCTTTATTGTACTTTCTCTTTTTTCCTAGGTAAACATTTCCCGAGATTTGTCTATTTTGCCTTTTCTTTTTTAGTTCATAGAAGTATTTATCAATTGTATGGCTATTCTTTTCCAAATCCACTAATTTTTGCTATAATATTTATTTTTTTTTTCTTCTTTTTTCAATATGGATATTTTGTCATTTTGTTAAGTTTTCATATCGAACACTCACCTTATTTACTTCTATTCTTTCTTGTTTAATAATGAATATATTTAAGCCAATAATTTTGCTAATGCTTTGGGTTTGCTGGTTTTCTGAAGATATTCTCTTTTCATTAATTTCCAAATTGTCAGTCAGTGTATTTTTTATTTCCTTTTTACCTCAGTATTTTGGGGGAAAGTATTTTTTATTTATTTCTAAGATTTATAACATACTTTTATTATTTATCTCTAATTTTATTGCACTATGTTCAAGATACTTACTGTGCATATTTCCATTTGAGGAAGTTACTTTCTCAATGTGCTAACACATGGTCAATTTTTATAAACGTTAATGGATACTCAAGAGGAGAAGATCGTTTCTATACACAAAATACATATTGAATCTTATTAAATTTATTGTTCAAATTCCCTCATCTATTTATATTTTCTAAATACCAGATTTGTGAAAGTATATGAAGAATGTTTTTACATCTCCCACCACAACTGCTCCTATCCATCTCTCCTTCTTTCTGGATCTGTGATAAATGGAGTGTTTAGGTTGTTGACTGTTATATCTTTGCTATGGATTCTAAACTATTAGAATAAAATTACCTCTTTTGTCCCATTAATGCTCTTTTTTTTTTTAAAGATTTTATTCATTTATCTGACAGAGAGAGAGACAGCCAGCGAGAGAGGGAACACAAGCAGGGGGAGTGGGAGAGGAAGAAGCAGGCTCCCAGTGGAGGAGCCCGATGTGGGGCTCGATCCCGGAACTCCGGGATCACGCCCTGAGCCGAACGCAGACGCTTAACGACTGAGCCACCCAGGCTCCCCCCAATTAATGCTCTTTGTCTTGGATTTTAAATTGTTGGAAAATAATTTTGCCGCCTCTGTGCCTTTTCGTTTGCATTGGCCAGAAACATTTTCCTCGCCCTTTGATTTCTAAACTTTTCTCTCTAATTCCTTGTGGGTGTATATTTTCTTCTTGCTCTTTTAGCCTCTGTCAATTCATTGTGAAGAAAGTGTTTTTTCCATTCTTTGGAGGAAGCAGGTGGCACTGTGTCACAGAACTGTGAGTTGTTTCCCAATACCGCACCGTTTGATTTACAGTTGGTGAAAATCGCTCTGATTTTCTGCACCTGATCGTCCATCGGGACCGGTTTCTTTTTCTCAGTGTTTATAGTGTTTAGGGGGACGTTGGCACGTACTGCGGTAGGGCCTGCAAGCAGGTGCCGCTTTAAATTAGAGTCAGTACAGCCAAATGTTCCTTCTTCATAACAACTTCATAACTTAACACGAGAATCACGTCCCTGCTGGAGAGTGAACTCCAATCATATGCTCACCTTCGTGTCACTCACTCAAGATGCAAGTCACCTCCAAGCAAGCCTGATAGAAAACTATTACTAATTCGGCGCAGCTTAACAAGTTGCGATTGGCCTGCCATACATCGGGCTTGTTTTCATTTATGTATTTGCTTAACTATCGGGCACTCACTTTGTGCTGGGGACTATTCTGGACCCTGGGGACAAAGGGGGGAATGGGACAGAATGTTTGTATTCTCATGGGGAACACATTTTCGTAGGGCAAAAATAAACAACCAAGAATTTAAAAATAAATGTATAATGCTAGGTCGTGTTGGTCACATAAAGAAAAATGGGCTTAGAGAAGGCAGGTGAGGTAGTTATTTTAGGGGAGGTGGTCAGGGAGGTGACATTTGAGCAGAGACCTGACAGTCAAGGAGTAGCTAGGGGAGGGCTGGGAACCCAATGATGGAGGCAGAGGGAGCTGATGAGCACCATGGCCCTAAGACACTAAAGACTGTCTTGAATGAACATTAAGACTCCTCTTGTGACACTCAAGCACGATTCAAAGCCCAGTGGCTGCTCCAGGATCACACGCTCTCATTCTGGCATCCAGAGGGAGGAAAGCGAGACAATCTGTCTCTCTCTGACTTCTCTTAAAGGGGGTGGAGCACATGCCATTGGAAACTCCCCAAATTAGAAAGGAGAGAGCTGCTGAGCAATTAAGTGTCTCCTACAGTTCACTCTTCTCGCTGTCCAACATGCTTTCTCCTACTTATATGTCTCAGAAATATTTCCAGCTAACGTTATGCCGTGGGATTCCAGAGAGCCACAAGCATATTTACCCACTTACCAGGGGAAGGCAGCAGAAAGTCTCTTCATTTCCTGCATCCCCATCTCGAAGTTCAGGGTTTGTGCATGAGGGCGATTCCTCTAGTAGTTTTGGATCTTCTTAGGCAATGTCTGCACTCAATTGCAAAGTTAAGAGGCGTAAGGAAAGAAAGAAGACAGAGAAGGGAAATTAATAAACATGAGCATATGTAAATATGCACACACTTTATAACAAAAGGATATTAAAGTAAATATAAAATATTGAAGTATTTACAAATGGTTTCTATTCTAAAAGGTTTTTACAAATCTTACATTTAAGAGACAAAGTACAAATTAAAATGAACAAATCAAAATTTTAAATCAGATTTATTTAAATAAAGCTGAATTTTAAAATTAACTACTCATATTTTGGAGGTATGAATTGATGCTTTGATAAATAAGATTGACAGGGGCACCTGGGTGGCTCACTTGATTTTGGGTCTGCCTTCAGTTCAGGTCATGATCCCAGGGTCCTGGGATGGAGCCCCGAGTTGGGCTCTCTGCTCAGTGGAGAGCTTGCTTCTCCTTCTCCCTCTGCCTCTCCCCCCAACTCATGCTCTCTCTCTCTCTCTCACTCTCGTTCTATCTCAAATAAATAAAATATTTTCTTAAAAATAAATAAGATTAGGGGTGCCTGGGTGGCACAGCGGTTAAGCGTCTGCCTTTGGCTCAGGGCGTGATCCCGGCGTTATGGGATCGAGCCCCACATCAGGCTCCTCCGCTATGAGCCTGCTTCTTCCTCTCCCACTCCCCCTGCTTGTGTTCCCTCTCTCGCTGGCTGTCTCTATCTCTGTCAAATAAATAAATAAAATCTTTTAAAAAATAAATAAATAAATAGATAAGATTAATAGAAGTTGCAACAACAGAAAAAAAATCTAAGTTCAGTTATTTCACTTTTTAAAGGATTTAATTTTTTAAATTTTAATTCCAATATAGTTAATATTGTATTAGTTTCACGTGTACAATATGGTGATTCAACAATTCTGTACATTACTTGGTGCCCATCATGATGAGTGTACTCTTAATTCCCTTTGCCTGTTTCACCTATCCCCCCACCTCCCCTCTGGTAACCACCAGTTTATTCTCTGTAGTTACAAGCATGTTTTTTGGTTTGTTTCTCATTTTCTTTGTTCCCTCGTTTTGTTTCTTAAATTCCACATATGAGTAAAGTCATATGGTATTTGTCTTTCTCTGACTGGCTTATTTCCCTTAGCATAATACTCTCTAGCTCCACCCATGCTGTTGCAGGTGGCAAGATTTTTATGGCTGAGTAATATTCCATTTATATATAGATATCACATCTTCTTTATCCATTCATCTAGCAATGGACACTGGGGCAGCTTCCATAATTTGGCTATTATAAATTAAAGGATTTCAAATATTTTTGATTAAAAATCTGTTTTACATCAAAAGAAACAGCATGTTGGGGTGCCTGGGTGGCTCAGTCAGTTGAGTGTCAGACCCTTGGTTTCAGCTCAGGTGATGATCTGGGGGTCATGGGATCAAGCCCCTGCGTCGGGCTCTGTGAGGGGCATGGAGCCTGCTTGGGATTCTCTCTCTCCCTCTCTCTCTCTGCCCCTCACCCCTCCCCCCCAAAAGAAGATAAAAGACACAGCATGTGAAATTTACCACCAAAATGGCATTTCAATATATAAGGAAATCAGAACAAGAGACAGAAACCTTTGCATGACAGAAACTGTTCTCCAAAGTAATTGAACTATTTTACATTCATACCAGTAATGTATCAGAGTTTCTTCACGCTCTTGTCAATACTTATCATTGTCAGTATTTTTTTTATTACAGCCATTCTACTGAGTGTGAATTAGGATCCCATTGTGGTTTTAATTTGCATTTCCCTAATGCCTAGTGATATTAACACCTTTCATGTACTTATTGGTCATCAGTGTATCTACTTCAGTGAAATGTCTGTCGGATCTTTTCGTCATTATTTAATTGCGTTATTATTAACTTGTAAGGATACAAGTCCTTTACCAGATAGATGATTTACAAATATTTTCTTTCAGTATGTGACTCATCTGTTCACTTCTTAACGGTGCCATTTGAAATGTAGAAATTTTTAATTTTGATGACGTTCAATTTATCTGTTTATTTTCCTTTATCAACTGTCTTTTCGGATGTCCCATCCAAGCATTTTGATTTTTGTTCAGGGAAGACAACATGATTTTGACTTAAAAATACGTAACAGATACATTTTTCTTACCTCATCACCAATTTTGAATATACCTCATGTTATGGTGACAACACTCTCCTAATCTAGCATCTGCTTTGCAAGGTGAAAAATAGACCCTGGGGAAAACATTTTGCTATCAGTGTGCACCAAGCCTGCAAGTCATTTTCGGGTGAGTGTTTGCTTATGTATCAACGCATTGTCTGCCCCTCCCTTCCATCCGATTTCATGGAGAGCTTAGCGCCATCGGCTTAGTTCGGCAGCACCCAGGGAAATGCTCCTTTTGAAAGCAAAGGCCAATTTGCATGTTCAGCCCTGCTGACCCACAGTAAGACGTTGGAAAAGGAGAGACAGTCCTGTTTAAGAGCTGCACAGGGCTTGAGTTACTGCTGTGCAACTTCTGAGCAATGAGATCTTGAGCAAGTTCTTCCGTGTCTCTGAACCACAGAGGGTCCTTTCATAAGCCGGTAACAGTTACAGCTAGTCTGGGCTTGCCCGCGCCCACTAAGCCCTCCCTAAATGTCCGCCGTCCTCGTTTTCGTAATTAGCATTGCTATCATCAGTATTTAACTAAGACCAGCAAGAAAGAACCCCATGGTGTCAACTTTCAGACATTTCTTTGGAACCTAGATTTTAACGATACTTAGGGAATCAGAGCTATTGCTTGCTGCTCAGCGTGGCCCCTGGACCAGCAGCATCAACGTTGCCCAGCAGCTTGTTAGAAACGCAGAGTCTCAGGCTCTACCCAGATCTGCCAAACCAGAACCTGCATTTTCACGAGGTGTCCAGGTGGTTTGCGTGCACTTCACAGTTTGGGAGGCTTTGAATCTTCCTAGCTTGGGGAGGAAGAGTGAACACCCTGACGGTCTCCTTCTCTCTTCCTTGGACTCTATCCACTGCCGGGGGCTACACAGTCCACCCTTCATTTAACGGGTGCTCCTCAAGGAGGTCTCGGGTACAGTTGTGGGTCTTTTTTTTTTTTTTTTTTAACCTCAGGAAAGGAGGTTAGGGAGAGTCCTGTCTTCCCTTAGGGGCACCGTTACAGCTAATCGGGATTTCTGTCAGGAGGGGGTTTGCTGTACCCTTTCAAAGCAAAAGATAACAGACAATTAGCATAGACAAGATATGGACAGATAAGTAGAAGCAGTAGTTGGTTTTCCTCTCCTCAGGAACGGAATTAACCGGCTGATGAAACCAGCTATCAAAACTCTCAGTTAATCTTTTAAAGAGTCATCATCTGCCTACACTGTTTAAATGTGAAGTGTGGCCTTTCAGACAGATACTTGTGGATTGGGGCTCTTTCCAAACTCACAGGCTCTTTACAAGAAAAAGTCATCTTTTCCAGTATAAATTAATAGAAAAGATAAGACTTGGACGTCACGTAACTGCCAGACTCATCTGTCCCCAAATCCTTAAAAAGCAGTGCCTCCAACAGGAAAACAGAGTCCCTTCTCTCTCTCTTTCTCTCTTTTTTTTTTTAGAAGCCCCAGAGAAAAATGTGGGAAAAATCACACCACAAAATCACACATTTGGGATTGCGTTTTGCTAAAACCAAAACTAGGATTTGCCCAGAAATTTCTCAGGTCAAGGGTGGGGAGGAAGAGAACGGGAGGGAGAGAGTTAAATGGTGAATTCCACAAGCAAGGTCTCCCAAAGGTTTCTTTTTCTTCACCCCCTCCCCCATGTAAACCAGTAATTAAAACACAGCAGGATGAACTATAGTAACTACTGGCAAGGCACGTGAAGGTTTTGGGGGCAACTCCCCACCTACACCGAATCTTACAGGACAGATAGGAGTTAGATAGAAGGGGAGGAAATGTGGCCAAGAGGGCAGTTTTTAAAAATCGATCTGTAATTGAACAAAACGAAACAAAACAAAACACCAGATTCTTAATACAGAGGGGGGGGGGGGGGGGGGGCGGCAAAGAGATAAAGGGATTAAGAGGTACAAACTGCCAGTTATAAAACAAGTAAGTCGCAGAGATGTAGAGTCCGACATAGGAAACATAGTCGATAATGTCGCAGTAACATTGTATGGTGACTACCCTTGTCTTGGTGAGCACTGAGTAATGTATAGGATTGTCAAATCAGTGTGTTGTACACCTGAAACCAATATAATATTGTGTGTGGATTATAGTTCAATTTAAAAAAAATGAAGTAGGACTTACAAAAATTGAACTGTAATTCACATACCACAAAAGTAACCCTTTAAAGATATACAGTTTTTTAGTATATTTACAAAGTGGTGCGACCATCACTACTGTCCCATTCCATGACATTCACCACCCCAAAAAGAATTCCAGTAGGGGCGCCGGAGTGGCTCAGTTGGTTAAGCCTCTGCCTTTGGCTTAAGTCATGATCCCGCGACCCAGGGACCGAGCCAGGGCATCAGGGGTTCTCTCTCAGTCTCTCTCTATCTCTCTCTCTCAGCCTCTCTCTCTCAAAATAAATTTTTAAAACCTTAAAAAAAAAAAAAAAAAAAGAATCTCAGTACCCATTAGCCTTCACTCCCATTCCCTCCTTCCCCCATCCTCTGGATACTAATCTTCTTTTTGAAAAGATAGTTTGTTACTCACAGTTCCCTAGGGGAGCGAGCCTGCCATACCACGCAAGGCTCGAGGGGTAAGTAAGCACTAGGGTGGGCAGGAGGCAGAGAATGAGGGGAAAGCACAGGCCAGAGCGTTTACTGTAGTTTTCTTGGGAAGGAATGGGCAAGTCAGAGTGGGCAAGCTGATCAGGTTTAGGATTGGATAGTTTAAGTAATTACAGTGGGTTCTGGGCTAGAAGGTGGTCCCTAGTTGTCCGGTATGTGGCCTGGGAGTGATTTAGGGCTGGGGAGTACTGTCTGGGACTGCAGGAGACTAATCAGAGGAGGTGAATGGGGGTTTTGGACTCAGGATGAGTTGGTTTGCATATCAAAGGTGTGCATTCAGGCAAGTTGTTTCCTATCCCTAGGAATTAGCTAACCTGGATGGAGGGGGGGGCAGTCCTTCCCTGGCTCCACAAGGCCCCAAGATGTCAAAGCATCACAACATGTAGAAAATAACATGATTGATACACTTCAGTCAAGCTCATCAGCTGGGATACACATCTTAGGAAATCAGACCAGTGTCTGATATAAAATACATTGTTGCTTCTTCTTTCTAAACTTATACATGTTTAGCCTTGCTTTAAGCAACAGCATCCATGAAATGGTGGGTCTGATAAGCTTAGCATATTTTCCAAGCAAATATTAAAGTATATACATAGCCAAACTACCTAAATCATGTCACACAGCAACAGCGTGTTGTGTGCGGGAGTGGGAGGCGCTGATCCAGCTCACCTTCTTTATGTTACAGAGGAGAAATTTGAAGGTCACGAAGGGGCAAGTGACTCATCCAAGATCATATAACTATTTGTGGCACAGAGTTTGCACCGATCCCAATGCATCTCCTTCTCTGTATGATGGTGCTAACAGAAAACAAGGCAACTACTTGGAGTCACTTGACCAGCGACCCCTTGAGTTATTCTCACGAGTTCTTGGCCCAGTTATCTGTTTAGAACTACCGATATCAGGAGCCTGGAAACACAAGCGTTTCCCCTGGTGCATATCTGTATTCTTCATTGTCTGCCTCGGGTCACTATGGAATGGGGAGGTCTTCCAATGACTAACACCCCCTTTTGAAAACTGGGCCAGGAGTGCTTAGTGTAATCCCGTCCTCAGAAAAGTCTGATTCAATTAAAAAATTCCAAGAATCAGAATTTAAAGAAGGAGAAGACACGAAAGCCAAACACTCTAGAGAATTCCAAAAAGGTAAATCAGAGTCTAGATGCAGGATTTGAAATTTTACATAGAAATGCCCTAGTATTTTATAAAGTAAGCAAGGAATTTGATTAATACAATGCATCGCAAGAAACACTCTGGTCCACTTGGTAGGTTTTTCCTTGAGGTGTCTGTGCTTTTGTTAACCACAGTGAGAGCTGACATGGAGGCCTTACTTTCCCCAGCAGGCATCAGTCTAAACCCGGAGAATGTGAAGAAGGCACTCTAATTCTCATTTTACAGAAGAGGCTGCCGAAGTTGAGAGAGGGTAAGTACGTTGCCAGGTGTCAGACCCATAGTAAGTGGCAGGGCTGGGACGTAGGCCCAGGGATGTCTGATCCCAGAACCCACGACCTTAGCCATGCTGTTTCATTGCCCTATGCCAGGGCTTCTCCCCCAGCAACATACTGTCTCGTTTTCCAGAAATTCACGTGCTTTGTGCTGGGATGCCTAACTCAAATGGTACTGCCTTGAAAATATTGAAATGTTCAGATTTAGAACTTTTTTTTCCTGGCACAGCTACTCAACACAGAACGGCTCCTGGGTCATCAAATAGACGGCAGCTCAGGTGGGCCTGTTGTCCATATTCATCCATTTCCTTGTGGCCTTTTTTTTTTTTTTTTAACTCTTTCTTATTCAATAGGAAGGGCATTAAGAATTCCTAGCAAGGGGGTGCCTGGGTGGCACAGCGGTTGAGCTTCTGCCTTCGCCCTGCCTTCGGCTCAGGGCGTGATCCTGGCGTTACGGGATCGAGCCCCACATCAGGCTCCTCCGCTATGAGCCTGCTTCTTCCTCTCCCACTCCCCCTGCTTGTGTTCTCTCTCTCGCTGGCTGTCTCTATCTCTGTCGAATAAATAAATAAAATCTTAAAAAAAAAAAAAAATTCCTAGCAGGACCTTGGCCCTTGCTCCCTCCACAAAGTTAGGATGAAGTCTTGTGTGTCATTTCCTAATAAAATGATTACAAGTATAATAACATATTACCACATTAAAGTGTGGTTCCCACTGTTTGGTCCAACAGTGCAGGCCAGGATTTGGGAGAGAGATTGATTTTTTTTTTTTTTTTAAGGCTTAGAAAACTTTCTCCCCCTTCACCTTCTTTCCACCTTCTTAGCTGCCACTAATTCAGGCCACTTTTCATTGCCTACAACTGTTTAACTTCGGTACGAGGGAGAACATGACCGACGTCTAAATCCACATCCCCTACAATTAGTGTTGTGGCACTAACAGCAGTGATTCATTGCTGATATTTACCATATGTGATGTATTTCTCATCATGCTTTATAATAATAAAATTCTGTGCCTCCTTTATAAAATTAGAACGTAAATACATAAATGTTCAAGCCTGGCATCTAAGCACAATAAATTGGAATACATAGAAAGTTATCCCTGTCAAGACATCACTTATATTCTGAGATGGCTTCTTGACGGGCAGAGGAAAGGATGCTACCGCTAATTTCCCCAAACCTAGATTATACCCCGTGCGCTGGGAGCGTTCTCCATCAAGCACGTCATGGTGAAAAATACAATGTTTGGAGCCACCATTCTCATTCACTCCCCTCATGTAACGGATGAGGAAACTGAAGCTTGGGGAGGTGAGGTAATTTGATCAAAGTCCCCCTGGGGGACAGAGACCATTCTGAGGCAGAAAGTCAGTGTTTTCCTGGAGCAGGAAAATAGAACCACTGCCCAAAGGGAGAGGAAGCTCAGGAGCATCCTGTCAACTCCTAATTTCCAATGCCCTGTGCAGTGGTGCTCGAAAGCGTCACGCACTGATGGAAATCTGTACTCATTTTCTATTATTGCCGTAACCAATTGCCACAAATTTCGCCGCTTCTACAGCACAAGTTCATTATCTTACTGTTCTGAAGGTCAGAAGCCCGACGAAGGTCTCACCAGGCTGGAATCGAGGCATTGTGTTCCTTTCTGCGAGTTCTGCGGGGGGATCCGTTTGCTTGCTTTTCTGGGTTGTTGGCAAAATTGAGTTCTTTGCAGGTGTAGGACTAACGTTCTTTTGCTGACTGTAAACTGAGGACCCTTCCCAGCCTCTTAGGTTGGCTGCATTCCTTGGCTCCTAGACCCCTTCCTCTTAACTTCAAAGCAATGGAAGCTCCAGTCCTGGTCACATCCATCTCTCTGACTCTTCTTCCGTGTTCACATCTCTCTCTGGCCACACCTGGGAAATGATCTCCATTTTAAGGATGTGCGTGATTGAAGTGGGCCCATCTGGATCATACAGAATGATCTTTCCATCTCAGAGTCCTTACCATTAATCACACCTGCGAAGTCCCCTTTGCCACAGAAGCTAGCGTCTTCACAGGTCCCAGGGATTAGGGCCTGGATATTTCTGGGGGCCATTCTTCTGCCAGCCAGGCCAGTTCTTGTATCCCACTCCTGCCTAGGAGAGAAGTCAGGATGAATCTCCAGCTCTCCAACTCTAGCAGGACCTTCATAACTGGCTCTTTCCTTCCATTGACTCTTACCATTTTCAAGCCCACTGATTTAATTTCTTCCAAGACACTGGATGAACATCCCTTCCCTGTTCAAAATAGTGGATGGCTCCTCCTTGTCCACTTAACTGAATCTAAATCCTCACCCCAGCATTCAAGGCCTTCGGGGCTGTGTTATTTGGTTCCAGGTCTGTTTTGTTCAGATCTCTCCTGCAACCCATTTTCTCACCAAAATGGACGCCTCCATCTTCCCCCCGTGCCTCAGGCACTCTCTTACCTCCGTGCCTTTACCTGCCTTATTTTCTCTGCCTGGACTCTCCTTACTCCATCATGTCTGAATTTCTTCATCCTGAAGTTTTCCAAACTCAACTCAAATGTGACTGCTTCCTGGAAATCTTCCCTGTTTCTTCCCACCATCATTAAGCCTGGAAATAAAGTTTTCTTCTGATTTCTTATGGCTGTCATGTACCCCTTTTTATTGATGCTGAACAGGTTCTAATTACGTATTGCTACAGGACAAAGTGTGCCAAACTTAGTGGCTTACATCTACGACCTATTATTATTATACTTCATGATTCTCTGGGTCAAAACTTTGGTCAGGGCATAGCAGGGATGACATATCTTCAGTCCATCTTTTCTGGAACCTGGCTGAGTTGACTTCAGTGTTTCTCTTGCTCATTCTCTCCACAGAGTTTTTCTTTTTTTCTTTTCCTTTTTTTTTTTTTTTTTAAGATTTTATCTATTTATTTGAGACACAGAGACAGCACAAGCAGGGAGGAGAATCAGAGGCAGAGGGAGAAGCAGACTCCCTGCTGAGCAGGGAGCCCAACGTGGCGCTCGATCCCAGAACCCTGGGATCATGAACTGAGCTGAAGGCAGATGCTTAACCGACTGAGCCACCCAGGCATCCCCTCCACAGAGTTTTCCACATGCTTAGCTTGGGCTTCCTCACAGCATGGTGGCCTCGGGGTATTTGGAATGTTTACAAGGCAGCTCAGGGCTCCGGTAGACCAAAATGGAACCTGCTGGTCCATGCAAAGGCAGGCCTGGACTTGGCATAGTATCACTTGGCCTTACTTCATCGCCCAAAGCCGTCACACACCAGATGCAAGGGAAGGAGAAGTGAACCCCCACTATCCTATGGGAAGAGTATCAGAGAATTTAACAACATCTTTTGAATAACATAAATCATCTTCTAGGTACTTTGATACATGCCCCATCTCTTCTCTAAGACTATGAGTTCTGAGTGTAATTCATTTAGTAGCTGCCATGAAGCCTAGCACGGTGCTTTGCCCGTAACAGGAACTCAGTAAATTCTGTTCTATTGGCGAATAAATGTGTTTAGCAGGTTCTTGCGGAAGGTAACTACGACTAATTTTATGTCCTATTGAGTGAAAAAAGATGGGGGGTGGGGGGCTACAGTTCTTTTTTTAAAGGCCACCTAAAAGATTTTGAAAATGTACATATATGAAATAGATGACCATGTTCTTTAGAGGGCAGACTGTGGGCGTGACTGTATAGTACGTGTGACGTGAATTATGGGTAATCAATTCAGGCTTGTATGAACCAATCTTTCTAATTGGATTCCAATGAAGCACCTGCTTTCTGTCAGACTCCAGCTCATGGTGGGCAAGTCACACAGAAACCCATTTCACATCGATTTTCAATGCTGCTTAATAGTTTGTTTTGCTGATTCAATCAAAATTTAAATCTATAATAACCATAGTTAAAGTGCTTGCCATAAAATTGTTTTTATCAGGTCTCTGCTCCAAGACTACACGGTATCAGCTTTTAGAAATTAAAAACCTTTGTCTAAACATACAATTTTGGGGGCGCCTGCCTGGCTCAGTGCAGCTTTTGATCTCAGGGTCGTGACTTTGAGCCCTATGTTTGGTGTAGAGATTACTTAAAAATTAAAAAAAAAAAAAAACTTAAATATACAATTTTCCCTCCAAAATGCATTTAGCAGCATCCCTTCCAATTTTAACCACCACTGTATCATGAAAAACTACTACCCTCCTTTTTTTCTAAGAAGAGCGTTGAAAAGGTTTTCTAGATAATGTTTTAAAAATTTAATAAATTTTATTTTACTATTATAAATAATAGTAACAAGATAATCATAATAATAAGGCAATCAGTTTTATAAAGAGGAAATTATTAGAAGGCAATGTGAAGTCTTCATCTGAAACTAATGATGTACTGTAGGTTGGCTAATTGGATTTAAATTTTTAAAAAAAGAAAAAAATTTAAGAAATGAAAAAAATAGAGAGCAATGTGAAGAATAAGAAAGCACTGGCCTGAAAAAAAGGCACTCCAATTGCCTGTTGCTCAGAGCTTTTCTCTTCCCATCCACAAACCAGAGCTAATAATCTCTAACTCATGAGGTTGTTGAAAGAATTTGATGGACAATGTATATTCCTGATACCTCCTGCACCATCCTCTCTCTGCTTCTCTTTTTCAATATGACACTGAGCAGTTCATAAAGTGTTATGCCTCTGAGGGGGCATTTATCATTTACTAAGAGATCTAGATTTCCCCCCAAAGGAATGAATCCCTAAATGGTAAAATTGTGGCTCTCAGAAGTAAGACTGCGGGATGGAGTTAGGGAGGAAGATGCTTCAGGGCGGGTCCCTCTAACCACAGTGAGTAAAGACCTTCATCCTCGCCTAAGGGCGAGGCCAACCCTGGAAGGCACTGTCAGAAGAGACTTAGTGGTCAGATATTTGGACTTCAGACAGATCCCCTAGTGATCCCCAGCTTAGCCATTTACCAGCTGTGTGAACTGACATGTTTCTTTAACATCTCGGATCCTTGGTTGCTTCATCTATAAAATAGGGCAAAAAGAGAACCTACTTCACTGGTTGCCTATGAGACTCAAATGAGATTAGATGCATATTATGTACTCAATCAGTGATAATATCCGATAGGCAGTAGGAGTAGCTTAGTTGAATTTTTTTTTCAGTGATGATGAAATTTAAGTTTTAAAATCCCCAGTTCTAAGTATCAAAATATGTGAATACATTGTCCAACCCATAGAGGGAACTCCAACATGGTAATACCCAATGTTCATCTTTGGAGTCCCCTCACACCTCCTCCCTCCCCTTGTCCACCAGCCTATTGCCCTGTATGTAGTATGCACTTAGCAGAAGCTCAGTTAAAGCTCCAGGCCCCGAGGAGCAAGAAAGTGTTCCTTCGATCATTTTAATGACTTAAAATGAATGTGATGAGTGAAACATGCTAATGCTTCGAGAAAAGCAGGGCTCACCGTCAGAGAGGCAGCAGATCGTAACTGTGGAATCTGGCATTTAGACATTGCTGCTTTTGCCCGAATGCCCACAAGGACCCTTTGGGACTTTGTCGTCTGAGATAGACATGCAGAGGACACAGCATCCGTCACTCTGCCTCTGGCTTCAAGCCTTGAAGATAGAACTGTGGCTGTCACTTTTTCTTACAAAACTCACTTTAGCCTGGGAAATCGATGTGGCGACGTCCCCACATGGGTCTAGCCCCGCCTGGCACCGGAGCCCATTCAGGGAATCCATCATGCGTTTGGTGTCGGCAGGGCTGCACACCCTGAAATGCTGGAATTGTGCTCTCATTGAAACGTCAGTCTGCAAGAAGGGGGACAAAAGCCCCTCCTGGGTGGTCTTCCATGGAAGTGCAAGACGACTGCTTTCTTCGGCGTGGCTTAAGGAAGGCTTCCATTGAGGAGATGAGCATCAGGGTTTGCCCCATCCATGCTGCTTGGCTGACCCTGAGGGCCTCGGGAGAAACTTCTCCGGTGATCACAGGGCTGGATGCCACTGCTCACTGCTCATTGCTCACTGCACATATTTATTTATGTAAGAGAAAGTAATTAGCCCTTGTTGCTTAAGCTTTTCATAAGGAAGCGTAGAAACCCTTCATTTAGCCCAAGATGACAATTTTGCTCTCGGAATAATAAGCACGCCTGCCTCCAAGAATGATGTGTAGCCATCCTACTTCATATCTCATCCAAGTCCTTGGTGTTTAGGAAATTCTGTTCTATTCTAGACAAGAGAAATCAGGTTGTTGTTGGCTTGGGTTTCTTCTATGGCTTGAAACTCCTATGGGCTGCAGCTGGGTAATATTTTCTCTGTGTAGCCCCTGAGCTATATAACGAGAAGTTTGCAAGACACTAAGGAAACATAAGGTGTACTGCCGGAGAGTTTTGTCTAGTCATTTACCCAAGTACTTACCCTACAAAGTGCAGGTGACTGTTTAGACATGGAAGACACAGCCAAGAAGTCAGACAAGCTCCCTGCTCCCCTGGCACTTGTAACTTCAGGAGAGGAAGACCCATCATACAAGTGTAAACTAACATATGAACAAGAAAATCTTAAAATAGTAGTAAGTGTGACTGTGTAATTTTAAAAGGTGATGGGAGAGAAAAGAACAGGAGGAGGGAGGAACGTTAGCTGCAGGCATTAGGAAACACCTCTCTGAGAAGCCAAGGGCTGAGTGGGGCCTGGGGCATAAGAAAGCGCTCCCCATTGACCAAAGGCAGAGAGTGGCAAACAATGGTCCATCTCTAAATGCCAGCTGACACCAGTTTTGGGTGTGGCCTGCAAGGTGAGATGGGGTTTTACATTTTTTTTTTAAGATTTTATTTATTTATTTATTTGACAGAGATAGAGACAGCCAGCAAGAGAGGGAACACAAGCAGGGGGAGTGGGAGAGGAAGAAGCAGGCTCATAGCGGAGGAGCCTGATGTGGGGCTCGATCCCAGAACGCCAGGATCACCCCCTGAGCCGAAGGCAGATGCTTAACCGCTGTGCCACCCAGGCGCCCCACATTTTTACGTTTTTTAAAGGTTTATTTAATTATTTTAGAGTAAGAAAGAGCAGGAGCAGGAAGGGCAGAGGGAGAGGGAGACAGAATCCCAAGTAGACTCCCACTGAGCGCAGAGCCCCATGCGGGCCCATCTCACCACCATGAGATCAGGACCTGAGCTAAAACTCTTAACCGACTGTGGGGCCCTGGGTTTTACATTTGTAAATGGCTCAGAACAAACCGAAGTAGCAAATAATTTGTGACACATAAAAATGATACGAAATTCAGGGGCACGTGGGTGGCTCAGTCGGTGAAGCATCCGACTCTTGATCTCAGCTCAGGTCTTGATCTCTGGGTCATGAGTTCAGGTCCCGAATTAGGCTTCATGCTGGGTGTGGAGCCCACTTAAAAAAAAAAAGGAAAGAAAATTTCAGGGTTCACCAAGGTTTATTGCAACAGAGCCAGGCTCTTTTGGTTACATGCTGTCTCTAGCTGCGTGGTGGTCCGGTGACAGAGCTGAGCAGTTGTAACAGATCTCACAGCCCCCAAAGCCTAAATTACGTACTGTGTAGACTCTTCAGGAGAAAGCGTGCTGACCCTTGATCTAGGAGAGGAGCGTTTACACAGAGGACGCCACACATGCTAAGTCCCAGCACGAAGACCTGGAGGACAGCCGGGAGGCTGGAATAAGGGGTGGAGATGATGCCTGGTAGACACTCAGAGACCAGGTCCGGGGGACAAGGGGTATCTGTGTCATCTAATCATATGCAACCTCTGTTACGGGCAATATGCTTTTGTCTAGTCTCTACCCCAAAGAGTTTCAGCTTACTGAAAGCAAGGCTGAAGTTTTGTCATCATAATGGACAAAATTCTACTCCATCCTCCTGGACCAGTGTGACCTGGAAACTCATAAACCTTCCTCCTGCTCCCTTTGGCTCAGAGCAGTGGTTTCCCAACTAGAACTGATGATCAGGATCCCAGCTCTGCCACTTACTGGCTGTGTGACCTTGAACAAGTTACTTGACTTGTCTCGGCTACAGTTTCCTCTTTTGCAAAGTGAGGCTACTACTACCTAATTTAAGATTTCCATGACGTTTAAATGAGATAATCCATACGACGCCCCTAGTAAGTGCTGTGATTAGCTGCTGCTATCATTATTATTATGAAGGAGCAAAATGTCCCTTGGCAAACGTGGCTACCGGGCCCCACCCCCAAGATCTAGATTCAGTTAGTCTAGGGCGGGGCGCAGGAATCTGTCACAAGGAGTGTGAACCACACGTTGAGAAATACTCCCCCGGGAAGACAGGTGTGCGGCCATCTGGCCTGGCAACGTGACCTGGCCTAAGGCATTGATAAACAGTAACTATGTATCATCGAATGGGGAGAGGGTTTGGGGGCGGGATTTTTTTTCCCCTATGCAAGCCCGAGCCTGAGTTTGGACAAAGAAGTGGAGGTGGAGGTAAAAATGGGAATGGGGTGGGCCTCACACCAAGCCCACTCTGTGTGAATCATATTAAGTACTCTCCCATTGCAGGCAGGGGCCTGTGCAGGTTAAGTTGTGTATAGGAAGATTCCCGGCCTTACTTTGTGAATCCAGCAATATCCGTGTGTTTATTTCCATTCTTATCCTGTGGATGACGGTTGGAGTCCTTGTAGTGCCCTTCCTGGGGGAGACATTGCAGAGGGAGACAGGCTTCCCCTTTCTCCCCTCCCCCGCTAGTGAGGTGGGGGGGCAGGGCCAGGAAGGTAAATGAGGGAGGCGGAACTGGTGTGGGGCAATAGAGAGCGGCGCAGACTGTGGTCAACCGGGGAGCACATGCGGCACCTAAGGGGCGAGCTGCTCCTCCTCCAGCCCGTTGTGGTCATACAGGAATGCAGACTGAGAATGGCCAGAAATTCTTTATTTTCTAAAAAGAAGCCAACTATCCAGATTTTTATGCAATATATTCCCTTTAATAAACATTGGCAAGTAATTAAAAAAAAAATGTTTTAAATCCCATATGGGCCAAACAAAACAAATCCTCTGGCTGGATCCAGCCTGTGGGTGGGCCTCCGATCTGCAAACTCTGGTCTAGACTGAGTAATTCAAGCTCTGGGATCTGCATCCCACTTCCACCCCACCCTGTGGTCTGGTACAGGGACAGAATCTGTCCTAGGGCAGTGGTTCTCAACCTTACCGACACATTAAAGTCACCTGGGGAGAGAAAAAATTATATACGGAGCTCAGGCTCCGTATCCAAAGGGTCCAATTTTATGGGGTGGGGGATTGTGGGGAGAAGGTGTCCAGGGACTATGCGGTCAGAGTTGAGCTCCACTGTGCCAGGCAAGACCAAAGGGACATGTATGGAGAAGGAAATCCTGGGAACAGAGTGCCCCGCAGTCCGAAAAACAAGGCCAGGCTAGAAAGCCCTGTCGAGGTGTTAACTCTCCGCGCTTCCCCCCTGGTCTAAGGGCAACAGACAGGGGTGAAGAGTTTGACATTATTATTATTATTTTTTAAAGATTTTATTTATTTACTTGACAGAGAGAGAGACAGCCAGCGAAAGAGGGAACACAAGCAGGGGGAGTGGGAGAGGAAGAAGCAGGCTCCCAGCGGAGGAGCCGGAAATGGGGCTCGATCCCAGGACCCTGGGATCACGCCCTGAGCCAAAGGCAGACGCTTAACGACTGAGCCACCCAGGCGGCCCAGAGTTTGACATTATTAAACGGTTCGTCTCGCAGTTTGCATCAGACAGCAGCAGGTGTTCGTGAAATCCTCGTAGCCTCGTACAGCCGAATGAGGGGATGGTGGTGTTGGGGGTGGTGATGGGTTTGGTCCGGGAAAGAAGGGACAAGGTCAAGGTGTGTTGCTCCTCCTGCTTACCTCTACTAAAGCCCATGCGGAGAAGCCGCTGAAGCCTGGGAGCTCCAGGTGACAGCAGCCCAGAGGGAACGTTCTTCACCACGGAGGAGCTGTGTCAAGCTGCCTCACTGAGTCCAGGCAGACCACCTCCTTCCCAAACATTCCGGAAGAAAGTGACCCTTACAGTTGGGGTGGAAATTCATGCTTGAGTGAAGAATTCCTTTGTAATTTTTGATACCTAGCCTTTGGCCCGAGGTAGGCTGTAAATGCATGTTGAAGGAACAGGGAGCGAGAATGAAGGAGTGAGTGGCTGTCTTGACTGCCTTTTTGCCTTTTGAGGCAATTTTTACTCTTCTTACTCCTTCCCTATGAGCAAGAGGGGGGAGGGGTCTGTATGGGAATTGGGTCCACTACACTTTGTTTTCCATTAGCTGCTGGTCTTTCCAGCAAGTTCATGAGTTGCCAGGGTGGTTTCATACAAAGGCTTCACTCACGTATATTAATTGGCCCTTAACACACAGGAAGACACCAGTGAGTTTTTATAGTGTGTGGAGGGTTTTTGAACCAAGGAACCAGATTCCTCGTTTTCCCTGCACCCACTATTTTCCCTTTGAAGTCCACAGGAGCCTTGCTCAGGGTGTCAAGAGAGAAATGAGGATCTGGTCTAAGTGAATTGTTAGGAAAATGTATTAAAGTGCTAAAGTCAGATTAAGTTACCCAGAGAAAATACACTTTGGCCAGAAGAAACTGCAATCAGAACCATCTGAAGGGGGTCCTGTGGTCAGAGAAAAGAAGAAAATGTATTTTAAAAATTCAATTAATGGGCTCGGTTGCCTCAGAGGAAATAAAGGACTCATTGTCTTTTATGTGTTTAAAATATGAATTGCCAATTAATGATGCTATTGGCAAATTGCTCTACAATTAAAAACAGAAATGTTGTTTGAGGCAATTAGAATAATTGTCATATGTTAATTATGGGTTGATGGATTTTGCATGCTGCCAGCAATTACCTTTTGAGTCTGAGCTTTTCTGAACAGAATCCAAATCCATAAAGACATTGATAAAATAAAAACTGTCTTCCCTGTTGGCATGCCTGCCATATTTTTAGTGTCTTTTAAGGTATGTAATTATTTTTAATTAGGTCTCCAGAAGAAATTTTCTTAACACATGTTTTACTAGGTCATCATTAAAGAACCTTGCCACCAATAAGAAAGGAGAGGGGAATAAAAAGAATACAGACTTGAAAAGTCAGGCAAACCTTGGTTTAGATATTTACTAGCTGGGTACTTTAGACAAATTGCTTAGCCTTTCTGAACCTCAAAGTAGAATGGGGAAAATAGAAACCATCCCTAAGAGGTTTATATGAGGTAATATTTATATATCCCCAAGTACTGTGAATGATACATAGCAAATGCTCAATAAAAGTAATTATTGCTTTTCTGGAAATGGTAGGATGTACTCTCAAGCTGGGCTAGCCCCTCAACTATTTCAATATAGTAAAGTCCTTGCAGTTGCTATACTTGCAACTAGGACTGTCATATGTAGCCATCCAGATTATGGTCTGCACCACTTCTAAGAGAGTCACTGATTTGGAAGTCTATGTGAATAGTGCCCCTTGAGATTGTGCAGTGTACAACCTTCACAACTATACATGGCTGCTCTGCCTAAGACTAATATCCTAAACTTAGGTCCTTTTAAATCCTTGCTCCTCAGATACACATGTCTTATATTTGTTCATTAGAAACTTCTCCTAGTTGGGCTTTTTTTCAGCAGCATTTATCATAGGTTAGCATATTTTTACCTGGAGACCTAATATGGCCTACAGACTGTTTTTGCAAATAGATTTTTTTCCGGAATGCAGTTACACCTGTTCATTTACGTATTATCTCCAGCTACATTTGAGCTACAGGGGCAGGGTGGAGTAGTTGCAACAATGATTCTGTGGCCCACAAAACTGAAAATATTTGCTATCTGGCCCTTTATCGAGAAAGTTTGTTGACCCCTGGTATTAACACTGTCTAGCCAAATATCTGTTTATATTAATTCCAGGGAAAGTTAATGGCTGATGGCTGTGGTTGTTTCTCTTCTCTCGCACCTCTTATATTACTGAGCCAGGAGGTTTTTCCTGGTTCCTCATTGCCACTTCTAGACTCTTCTCCTTTCTCCTTCCCCAAACTCCTGCAACTCTGAAATGCATGATTTTAGATTTTCCCACCCACCACCTCCTCCTTCAGGCAGTCATCGACTGATCCCTGAAACTTGTAGCTCCTGGCTCACTGCCACTCTCTCAATAATCTTCCCATCATAATTCTTGGTACTTTTCATAACCATTCGCATAAATGATCTTTCCATAATGCTGGCCTCTCAGGTCTTGAATCAGATTATCTCCAGTGATTTTGCTTTCATCCTACAGTCGATAACTATTTATTAAGTGCCAGACCTCCTTCTTGCACACTCTCTCAGCTACTTACTCCCATGGTCAACCCCAACCTAGTCTTTGCCAACTAGAGCAGCCCTTGCCCCATCAAGCCTCCGTACCAGTCTGACTGCAATCACTTCCAACTCCCCTGAGACTGACATTCTGTTGATCCTGCCACCTTTTCATGGTCCCTGGCCACTTTTTTGCTCCCTGGCCTTGTGTTATGATTACTCCATAGCAAATAACTTCAAGCCCTCTTTGCCCCTTCATTGCTTCATCATGCTCTTCTGGCAAAATTTCAGTCCTGGTTATGTCCAGTACTGGACCATACCTGCACTTGAGCATAAGCATTTGACTGAAGAGAAACATACAACCCAGCTGATTGGTTTCACTTTAATTCATGCCCTCTCACCTCCAGTGCATATTTATGCCCCCTGGTAATCTTATTCCATTTCCCTCACTCCACTCTCATAGATGATTATTTCATACCTTCTCATGGCTCATTAAATCTCCAACACCTTCGCCTTATTCTCTCTCTCAATGATCCTGCCTCCTTGGTCACTCAGAAAAAGAAGCAATTAGAAGAGAACATCCAAAACCGTCCACCACCATAGCCACCTGCCTCTTCGCCATATACTCTGCCTTCTAGCTTTAAGGTTCTGTGCTTCTACCTAAGCCCACACTCTCCATCAGCCCACTAGACCAGTCCCCTCTTGCCTATTCAAGAATATTGCTCCCACATTTCCCCCTTCCCTTAGTGCATTACTGGTTCTTCCATTTTGCATAAGAATATCTCCATCATTACGAATATCATATTCTTTCTCCCATCTCAAAATAAAATGAAACGAATTCTCTGACTCCATTTCCATCTCCAGCTCCCAGCCATTTCTCTGTTCAACTCAACAGAGGTGCTATCTGTCTTCATTGTGCCCAATATTTATCTTCAGTTCTCCCTTTAACACTCTAATCATGCTTTTGTTCCCTGTATTTCACAGAAAGTGCTCTTGTCAAGGTCAGAAATGAAGTCTTTTTTGTAAACTCCAATAGTCAGTCTTCGGTTCTCACCTTGACCTTCCAAAAGTACTTGATACAGTTGACTTTTTTTCCCGCTTAGCTCCCAGAACACGATGTTCTCCTCAAAGAGGTGGGGGAGGGGTCTGAGTCGTGGGAAAGAAACATCTAGAAGACCCCTGGGATTCATTTGGATTGATTATATTGAATGTAGGACTCCTTTTGTGGAAGCCTCACCCTTGTAAAACGGACCCTTTATCTGACACAAGATGGCCCTCTTGTTCTCGTGATGCCTAGAGAAACCCAGGGGCTAAGGGGGTGCTGGGGTGGAGGGGCGGAGGTAGGGAAGTTAGCCTGGGTTGAATCCTGTTCTCCCACTTATGAGCTGATGAGCTTGGCCAGGTTACCTATTACCCTCCAAGACTCAGGCTTTTTCATTTATAAGGTGTAGATGGGAATGCCTACAGCATAGGTTTGTTGTAAAGAATAAATGAACTAGTATTCGAGAAAGCCTAGGATCATAGTCGAAAACTCAGATGCCTGCCAGGGTAGGCAGGCAGAAACTATCAATCAAGACAGTAAGCAGACGCTCACCTCCTAAAGGTAGGTCGACTTCAAATTTTGAAAATGAACACACTAGGCCAAATAAATCCTACCTGAAAGCCAAGTTTGGCCCACTTTCTCACCTGGACAGTGGCCGAAACATGGCAGGTATTTGGTGAATATTGGATCCCCTTTCTTTTGAAAACCCAACTCAATTAGTCATTTGGTCAGCCTGCTACTCTGATGCCCACGACATTCGAATGACACATCTGTCCTCAGCCCACTCCATGCCGGGTGCGGCGCAAGGCAGGGTGGTGGTCCCTTCCCTCGTGTTCCATTTCTACCATTAGAGACAGTGGGTACCAAACAGGCTGACCGATTGTGGAAACAGCTGCTAACTGTGAGAAGTGTTACCAAAAAAGGTGGGAGTTGCTGGGAATCTACTACAATAAATAGAAAGTATGTAAGAATGATGGTTACGAGCTCGGGTTCTGGAGTCTCATTTCCTGGCTCAGTGACCTTAAGCACATTACAGTGGTCCATCCTTCCCCCCCTTCCCTTATCCACGGTTTTGGGTTTTGTTTTCCTCCAGTTTGAGTACCACCCCTTCCCCCACCCTCCTAGTCAACTGCGGTCTGGAAGCAGATGATCTGATGTACCGTCAGAAGTTCCATCGTAGCCCAGGGCTACGTCACAACACCGATGTCATTCCCCTCACTGCATCTCGTCACATGGGCATTTTCTCATCTCACATCATCACGTGACGAAAAAGGGTGGGGACAGCACAATAAGATATTTTGGAAGAGAGAGGGAGAGACCACATTCATGTAACTTTTGTTATGGTATATTGTTATAGTGTTTCTGTTTTATTATTAGTTGTTGTTGTTAATCTCTTACTGTGCCTAATTTATAAATTAAACCTTACCATAAGTATGTATATGTGGGGAAAAAACAGTATATAGAGGGTTTGGTACTCTCTGTGGTTTCTTTTTTTTTTTTTTTTAAAGAATTTATTTATTTATTTATTTGACAGAGATAGAGACAGCCAGCGAGAGAGGGAACACAAGCAGGGGGAGTGGGAGAGGAAGAAGCAGGCTCATAGTGGAGGAGCCTGACGTGGGGCTCGATCCCGTAATGCCGGGATCACGCCCTGAGCCGAAGGCGGACGCTCAACCGCTGTGCCACCCAGGTGCCCCTCTCTGTGGTTTCTGACATCCCTGGGGGTCCTGGAAGATATTTCCCATGGATAAGGTGGACTACTATACTTATCCTTCCTGTGCCTCCGTGTTCTGTTCTTAAAAATAAAGATAATAATAGCTTCTGCCTCCTAAGACTGTTGAGGGGATTAAGTGAGTGAAGATATTAAAAGCACCCAAGTAATTTCCTGGCACCTAGTTGGTTCTTACCTACATTAGCTATATGGCAGGCAAAGAGTTCTAGATGTGAATTTGGAAACTAGGGTTCTCATTAAAGTGACCAACTTGTCCTGATTTGCCCAGAACTTACTCTGCATTAGCACTGGAAGTCACATGACCTGGGAACCCCCTCGATTCATGGTTGGTCGGGCTGGTTCAACTCCCAGCTACTAACTAGCCGAGTTACTCTGCAGCCATCTTATCCTTCCTCTGGATCCATAAAATGAATTTAGACTAGATGGGTGGTTCTCAAACTTTATTGTGCATGAAAATCTCCCATTTAAAATGTGGACTGCTGGACCCCCATCCAGGAGTTTCTGACCCAGCAGGTCCCAGGTGGTCCTGACCTGCTGCTATAATTGATCACAAAGGTGCCTTTGTCTTCTACTCGTCTGTGATTCTATGGCTGCTTCCTGTGACTTGCTTATAGTCTTTATGGGAAAATGAGGTTCTTGTACAGCAAAGCATTCATTCATTTCATCGTTTATTCATTCCAACCGTATTTATTGGTCAGGCACTGCACCATTCTAGATGCTGGAGATCTAGCAGTCAACAGAATCATAAAATTGTAACCTCTTTGATGGCAGGGGTCAGCTAACTTACTTCGTGCCCGCACTGCCCTGTCCCTCCCCATGCCATGCACAGTGAAGTTTCTTGACAAATGAGAGCTGGAGAAGAGTGCAAGATAATACACAGCGAAGCAGTGAGCTATACCTTGCAGCTCCTAAAGGCAAGATGTTGGGTAGGCGAGCTAGTCTGCATCCAAGAGCTACAACCCTTACCGCCCTCACCCCCTACCAATCATGTCCATCCCCCAAATCCATATTTCAATGTCTGTTTTTTGGCTGGGATTCCATTTTTTGAGATCCATCCCTGTGTCTCTTATGAAAAAGAGGGCAAACAATTTAAACCTTATCTGATATTTTTTGGAAGAATATAATAGGGCTCAATGATTTCATCCATTCAACCAGTTACTTTACTTTGCTGCCAGCTATATATGGGAGAACTGACCTTTTTTTAAATAAGTAGATGCTGTGTGTTTCTCTCAGAACTATTTCCAGGAGAGGAGGAAGGGAGCTCATTCTGCAGCCTGCTGAAGAACCAGAATACTTACTATTGACGAAGCTTTGTTCAAGCACATCGCTGGTTGGCATGTTGCACTCAATCAAGGAGCCTGACAAACATGTCAGGAAGGTCAACTGATAACACTAATTTTTGTGACACTCCTAGTGACAGATTTATGTGATTAGACTTTATTCCCCTAAAAATCTACTCCTGTTTTATTGCATGTCCACTTAGCCACACCTGTTGCCTCAGGTTTCTGCAGCTGCATAGCACATCACCCCAGAATGGAGCGGCTTACACCAAGGTCCATTTTTATCAGTCTCCATTTTGTGGGTCTGGAATTTGGGCGATGCCCAGGGGGATGTCTTGTCTCTGCTCTGGTGGTGCCGGCTGGGTATATCCTTGTAGTTGCATGTAGCTGAAGGCTGCCCTGGGCTGACCGGTCCAAAATGGCGTCACTCTGGTGTCTCGGATTATGGTGCTGGTTGCTGGCTGAGCTGCCGGGTTTTATTTTCTCCCTCATGGCTTCTCCCTCCTCGTGGCCTCTTATCCTCCAGGGCTTTTATGTTTTAGAAGGACAGCTTGGGTTGCTTTCCATGGCAGCTCAGGGTAGGAAGAGCACAGGAGTGGAAGCCACTAGGTCCAGAACTAGCAGTGATACTTCCACCACATTGTGTTGGTCAAAGTGAGTCACAAGCCCTCCTGGATTCAAGGAGAAAGGGGACATATACTCCACCTCTTGATGGGAGAAATTAGTGGTGACCATTCCCGGAGGTGATTAATCTACATGCTTGTCTTCTCTGCATCTTCGTACATTTCAAATAAGAAAGAATAGTGGTTTTTTAGGTGGGGGTTGCGAGGGTGGGGCTGTCCAGTGACAAGGCAAAGATGTTTCTTTGATTTATAGCATCTAAATCCAAGAAGAGTGTCAGAACTCCCTCAGGGAAGTGAGGATACTTAAATGATTACATAACAATGTAGCTGAAGGATAAAAATGACAGTGAAAAGCACATAATATGTGTCAGTCTCTATGTTTATGATACATTTGAAATGTGTCAAAAACCCAACTGCCCTTTTGGAAACCAATATGACAGCCCATAAAATTCTCAAATGCTTCTAATTAGTCTGAACGCATCTCAAAGAACAAGAGAGTTGAACAGCACGAGACGACTTTACCGAAGTCTCAAGGGCTGCAGATGTTTCGAATGCTCTCAGTGAAGGGGCAGTAATGCCAACCACATGCTTGCCGATATTTTTGAAATTATTTTATTAAGGGCTTGTGAAAATGTGTAAAACGTAAACATGCACACATGCACATAAAAACACGTAAAGTGCAAAGCATTGGGGGAAACTGTCACAAGGAGAGGTGTACGTGGGGTGCCTTCTTAATTGTAAGTGTGCAGCTGAATCACCCAGGAGCCTTGTTCAAAGGCAGGTCCTGATCCAGTGGGTTTGCAATGGGGGCTGAGAGTCACATTTCTGACCCGCTCCAGGGTGACGTTGTTGCTGCTAGTGCTCGCATTTGAAGAGCAAGCACGGTGAAGATGTGGAGGGGGTGCTGGGTAAGTGTCCTTCCTCGCAAAGGAGGCAGGGCTCAGGCAGCAAAGGCTGCCTCTGTGCCTCCCCTGAGGCTGATAAGCTAGACAACAGGAATACCAAGATGGGGCCGACTCAGGCTCTGAATGTCAGGAGCTGCCAGTCTAGAAGGAGAAATAAGCGCAAAAAATATAAACGCAAAAAATAATTCAAATAGAGAGTGATTAGGAAGTGGCCAGGTGACTGCTAGACACAGGCTTGGGGTCCTGATTCAACCCCGAACTAGGATGTGGCTTGGGCAATTGGATTGACCAGAGTCTCAGTATCTCTGTTCTGAATTGTTCTTTATGGTGCCTACCTCATAGATTCCTCATGTGGCTTCATTGCAATTAAGCCATCATGTGAAATAACGTCCAGGGCATAGTAAGTGCTCAGTGAATATTAACCGTTAAAACTAACTATACAAGTGTTGCTGTGTATGCGGGGGGGGGGGCTAATATATGTATCGTAAAATTTTTAGGTTATTAATCAAAGAGGAAATTCTGGAAAGCTATTAGCAAGTATGGAAAAGGAAAGAAATTATATCCATCTTCACAAAATCCTTGAGAAACAAGCATCACGATGCATCTCTCAAGATGTGTATTGAGTATGAAGCATGTGTGGTGATGGGTGAGATGGAATTTCGATTTTAAAAGGTTCTGTTTAGGGTCATCTGGGTGGCTCAGTTAGTTAAGCGTCTGCCTTCAGCTCAGGTCATGATCCCAGGGTCCTGGGATGGAGTCCCGCCTTGGGCTCCCTGCTCAGTGGGGAGTCTGCGTCTCCCTCTGCCTGCCACTCCCCCTGCTTGTGCCCTCTCTCTCTGACAAATAAATATCTTTAAAAAATTAAAAATAAAAATAAAAGGTTCTATTTAGGGGCACCCGGGTGGCACAGTCGGTGAAGCATCTGACTCTTGGTTTCAGCTCAGGTCATGATATCAGGGTCCTGAGATTGAGCCCTGTGTCAGGCTCTGTGCTCAGCGCAGACTCTGCTTTTCCTTCTCCCTCTGCTTCTCCCCCCCACATGCTCTCTCTCTCTCTCTTTCTGGAATAAATAAATACAATCTTTTTTTTTTTTTAAAGAAGCTTCTTTCTATTTATTCTTGATCCCGTGCGACCTTGACACAAGCAGCTTAACCTCAGCTTTCCCATCTATAAGGTGGGAACGATAACAGCTGTCATATTCAAAATGTATGAGGCTCAAATGTCATAATGGATCTTTGGTGTCCACAGAGCAGGCTTGGAATCTTGGCCTTATCACTTACTAGCTTGTGTGGCCTTAACCATTTTTCTCAACATCAACCCCAGTGAAACAAGTATGTAAAACACTCAGCCAAGTGACAGACACATAGTAAGTGCTCAGTAAACGTAGCTGTTGTTATGATGTGAATTGCTTTGAAAAATATAAGGTATATGACTTCATGAAGATTATTATCGTAAGTTATGATAAATGTGCTGTTCTTTATATACACTGAAGTTGCTGCTGAGTTGCTGGCAATAACGGATAAACTATGATTTTCCAGCCCCCTCCCCTTTCACGTGCTGCTCCAAGTGACAGTTGGAAAGGCATCGAGGGAGGGTGAGAGGTGCAGTCCCTGCTGATGATGTAATTTGCACTCCTCTTCGTTATTGAAGCTAAGAGGCTGCTTCTTGCACTGACCTTCATTCCAGACTCTCAGAATTTTGAAATGCTGACAACTTTCATAAAGTTTTTCTTTATCCTTTCAGCGGACCAGCTCCAGTTACAAGTTCACAAGGCAAGGACAGGTGTGCAGGTTTGTTTATGGTGGAAGGTGGACTCTACTGGTTTGGGCCCCCACTTGATGCTGCCCTGTAGAAGGGGGCAGGGTGGCAGCCGAGCATTCTTTCTATGGAAATGAAGCAACAGCAGCTTGGCACCGTCTGGGCATTGACCAATATTCCAACAGCCAGATTGCTCAACAAAACACACCTCTTCCCGCCTCCACCCAAGGAAAATGTTGGAATGGGGGACAGGGAAATCTCAAAATGGACTCTTCTAGTCCACCCTGGGCTCATTAGCTTCCACTCTTACCTTCTCCACCAATCCATCTCCTTGACAAGATTATTGCGAGGAAGGAGTTAATGAGTACACAGCTTTATTTTCCTTGGAAGAGGGATACAAAACAGGCTCAGAGCAGGGCTGTCATCACCCTGCAAGTCTTCAGGGGTTTTATAGGTAATTATTAACCCCTGAGGAAAAATCCTCTGTGCTGAAAGAAACTACTACAATTTTCCATCGGCAGTAGGTATGTGGACCCTCGATTTTTTCCAGTGTCACAATTCAAAAACACTTTAAAAATTGGCCTTAGATGTACATAGCCCTAAACAGTTTACACTGCCCCTTGCGTCCTATACCAAAATGGATTCATCCTTAACTGTTAGCACTCAGGGCAGAAGTACCATTATCTTTGTTTTTCCATTTGAGAAAACGGAGGCTTAAGGAAAGGTTTCATGGGTAATGAGGCCTGGCCGGCATCCAGTTCTTTTGACTGCTGCTCTGGTGCTCTCCTAATGTACCGAACATGATAGAAAGCCTCTTCTAACAGTGAGAAAGCACTTCTGAATCTCAGCGTTCTATAAAACTACCAATTATCACCACCTAGAACTGTAACAAACTGCCATAATTTGGTCTGATGGAATTTGTGTTTAAAAAAAAATTCCCACGATCAACCTGCTTTCTTGTTATTTTTATCATTTGCTTCTCTTCCCACTTGGTGATTTCAGGCTATTTAAATTTTTGGGTTCCTCTTTTTCAATGGGTTTAAGATGCTTAACTGCTAGGGCTTCCCTATAAGAGAGACTTGTAGTGATTCTCACTGGGGATTTGACTCCATGCTGACCCTGGAGTTTGGTCTCTGGTAGATTAAAATGAGCCGGAAATCCTAAAATCCTGTATGACCCCTTCAAAGAATAAATAACTTCAAAATTGCGAAAATGGCAGTGGGGAAAAATGAGGACCCCGAGTCCCCAAATTCACTGTTGGTCGGTGCTGAGTGTGCCCAGACTTGCTCTTTGATAAGCAGGGACATGGACTCCCTTAGAAATTGGCAATTGCTGTCATTGTTCAGGTCTCCTTGATCTTAGATTGTGGCCACAGGTGATGAATTCTCTCCTGAGCCCGACATCACTGCTCTCCAAGCCCACACTCTCCTTTCAATCACAAGCAGGTTGCTAGTATGTGGGCAAACTTCCATACATGGTATGGGGAGCAGACATGACTTCATGCTCTGCTGTAGACGAGAGGAACTGCCAAGGCTCAGGCGCCCAGTCCCCCCAAGTGTTCCTTGGTTTTGGAATTCTTCTCTCTGGCTGCGTGGTAACTAGACCACAGGGGATGCTTTAAATTTGTAGGCACACCCTTACCTTGCAGATTCTCAAACCCAACCCCCAGAACTTCAGGGTCCCAAAAGAGCATCGCACAGGTACACCCCAAGCATTTGGAAAACATCTGACAATAAATACCCATTTTACAATACTTCTAATGGAACAGACCTGAAATATAATTTCAGGTCAGCAGCTTAAGAGGTTCAATGAGTTCAATTTCTTTTTGCTGCACATGTTGTTTCATTTGGGGGTGGGGGTGAGGCCAGGAGGATCTGACAGTTTTATTTGAGGACATGTTCATGAGTAGTTTACATTAAATTACTGTTTTGTGTTCCTTGGTCTTGCCAAGCTTAAGAAACATTGACATAGAGGACCTCATAAATTTGGGGGTCCTTCAGATTCCATTCTTTGGGTTATTATTATTTTGCCAAAAGGCATTACAACGAAGAGATACATTCCTTCTTGTCCAGGTGGAAGGTGTATGTTTATGTGGATTACAAATGAAACATAAAGGCTGGTTAAAGCCCTGGTAGAACAGGTCAAGTGCAACATTTTTCTGATAATGTTTCTTGAGAATCATATTTGGGTTGATTTACACATATATTTGAGCATTGATTTGGGCATCACTGCTGAGATCATGCAAAAAGACAGAGAGAGAGAGAGGACGAGAAGTGAGGCACCATTATCTGATAACATACTTAATCAGACGAAGTGGGGCACGGAAAAAAAAGGGTGGGGGGAATAAGAAGAAATGAAGTCAGTAACCACCAGATAACCAAGCCCAAACCCAGTTTCAGGTAAAGAAAAGAGGCTCTCTTCTGGTTGAGGGAAAGTTTAACAACTCAATGAAGACAACCCTCTTAGAAGACATCCAATATGGAACAAAATCCTTTAAAAATGTTTTTGCTTATTCCTCCTGAGAAACATCTCCTTTCCTCCGTTTCCATAAAACATATTTGCTGGAGCAAATGTTTTTCGACAGACTTGACTTGCTTAATTTTCCTGACAGTGTGTGCAGTTACGTTAGAAACTTGCATACACTTGGAAAGGGACATGAGACACCAGCAAACCAAAACACCCAAAGGGGCAGCTATATATTACCGTGCTAATCTTTTCCCTTTCTCACAGTGTGTGTGTGTGTGTGTGTGTGTGTGTGTGTGTGCGCGCGCGCGCGCGCTCCCCCTGGGCCTTACGGTTTGGACTCACAGTCATAACACATGGCTACTATGTTCCGACTTGTAAGGGCTAACTTTAGAAGATTTGTAACAATTACTATTTTTCTTTCTACTCTGTGTCTTGAAAACTGGCTTTAAAAGACTCTGATTTAAACAAATGAGCAAACAAAGCAACTCTTCATCGAAGGCTGGAACATTTTCAGAAATACTTTTTATTTAACTAACTAGGGTGGGCGTGGGGGTGGGAGTGTGTGCACGTTTGAGACTTGGTTTCTGCAGTACACACTCATTTTGGTAATCGAGGACATATTGCTGGATTTAGAGGTCGAGATCAAGTCAGGAGTAGAAAGGAGCTCCAAGTTGTGCGAAGAGGAAGGCGGCCACCCCTGATGAAATAACTAAAGATGCCCCAGCTGGTAGGAAATTTGCGGAGTTTTAAATCTGTCTTTACTTCTGGAGGGCACCTGGAAAGTGGGTACAGATTTGCTGTATATCCCGGCCCTATTTACACCTAGGGGAGAAGAGAAGGAACCTTGTAGCCAGACAACTGCAAAGCGGAGGCGTTACCCTCTTAATCAACTTTCTCTTCTCCCCTAGACCCAGAGGGCACGTCTTGCCTCCTCTACCCAGCCGGCATCCCGCTTCTCCACTAACACACAGCACGTCCCCTTTAAGAGTCGGAGGACGCCTCTCCCTTTCTCCTCCCAGTCCCCCCGCCCTTCACACCTTGGGTGGGAAAAGAGAGTGGGGCGGGGTGGCCGGAGAGGCGGGAGGGCGGGATCACGGCGAGCGTCCCAATGGCTCTCCGGGCTGGTCGCCCTGGTCTCCGGCAGCCAATGAGCAGCAGGCAGGGGGCGTGGCGGGGCGCTGTTGCAAAGCATCCAACGTGGGCCGGCAGGAGGCCGCGGGGCGCGGAGCCCAGGGGGTGTGTGAGGGCGAACGGCCGGGGGCGGGGCCTCGGGGACCCGCCGGGGCTGGGCCGCCCGGAGGCCAGCGCCGAGCGGCTGATTGTTCCGCCGCGAGGTCGGCGGGGCTCTAGCTGCGCTGAGGAGCCGAGCATAGCCCGGAACTGCGTGCGCGCGCTCTGCTTGCGGCACTGGGACAGCGAGGCGCACGGGGCCCTCCGAGCAGTGCGGGGGCGACCGCGCCGTCCAGCCCTGGGTCTGTTGCTGGGCGCTCCGAGCCGAGAGGAAGATGCGTTCGGGCGCACAGCTCGGGCTGCGAGGCTGAGCGCCTTCCGTGCAGCTGCGGCGGCAGCACTGCCCTCGGCCGACGGCGGCGGCACTTAGCGTGCGCTGAGGCTAAGGAGCCGGCCAGGAGCGCGGCGGGAGGACAAGGAGCGTCGGCCGAGCAGCTCTTGCCCGGATCCGTGGGTTTCGCAGCGAGTACAGCCGGGTCGGCCCGGATGGGCGCGGGGCTCACGGCCCCAGCCGGGCGCTGCGGAGCGGCCCGGGCACTGGGGGCCCGCTGAGCGCCGGAGCCGAGGCAGCGGGGAAAACTTGTGCCGGCGGCCATGCCCCGGTGCGGAGCCTAGTGCTGAGCGGAGTCCCAGTGGACCGACCCGCGTCTGCGGTCGTCCGGGACCTCGCAAGCCCCCGCGCCCGGAGTTCGCCGCGCGCTGCAGACAAGATGGCGCGGCCGGTCCGGGGAGCATTCGGGGCCCCGCGCCGCTCGCCCTGTCCTCTTCTGTGGCTGCTGCTGCTGCTTCGGCTGGGGCCGGCGACCGCCGACCCGCGACCGCCCTGCGCTGCCGCCTGCACTTGCGCCGGGGACTCGCTGGACTGCGGCGGGCGCGGTTTAGCGGCGCTGCCCGGGGACCTGCCCGCCTGGACGCGGAGCCTGTGAGTGCAGCCCTCCCCCCGGAGCCCCGGGCGCTGTCAGTTGGAGACGGGGTGGCGGGGGTGCTTACCCGGGATGGGGGTACGGACTGAGGGGTTTGCGTGCGGGTGTTAAGTTGTAGGGCTTAAAACTTAGTATGGGTTCGTAGTGGTGAGCTCGTACATGGGGCTCGGGAGGAGAAAACAGTGTGCCTCGTGGGGTGTGGAGGTGAGTGTGCGTAGGTCGTGGGTGTGTGGAGGTGAGAACGTGGAGTGGTGAGGGCCCAGGGGAGAAACGAGTGTGCTAAGTGGGGCGTGGAGGTGAGCGAGCGTGAGTCGTGGGGTTGTGGAATTGAGAACGTGGGGTGGTGAGGGTCCGGAGGAGAAGAGAGTGTGCCTCGTGGGGTGCGGAGGTGAGCGAGCGTAGATTTTGGGGTGTGGGGGTGCGCGAGAGTTGGTCGTGGGGGGGTGTGAAGGTGAATAGTGCCTGGGGCCTGCGAGGATCTGGGAGGTAGTGAGTGGGAGTCAGGAGGTGAGGGAATGTGAATGAAGAGTGGAGGCGAGCGTGTGTGGGTGTGGGTGTGGGTGGGTGGGTGGAGAGTGGGAAACATCTGGAAGGGAGAGTGTGAGGAAGTCTGTCTGGGGTCTGCGGGTGTGTGTTTCTTTTTTTCCTCTCCTGTAACTCAACTCTTTGGTGTCTGAGCTCCTTGGCCTTCCAGTGGGTAATGAAGGAAGGTGACTCTTGGCTCCAGTCTTCCATTTACATTATTTATTAGTGAGAGTGCGTGTGTAGCAGCCTCCTAGTCCCCCAGGACCGGGGTGGCCCGACTTGGCTCTGGCCAGGGTAGAACACAGCCTTCCCTGGAGAGCCCCCAAGTTTGGGGGCTTTGGAAGTTCTTGGATCTATGACCGCTGAGGGTGTGTGAGTCCCTTTCCACCTGATGGGCATTAGGGAACTGTGTTCCAGACCCTTCCTGTCTGTTCCTTAGGGACCCTGTTGGGCTTGATGATCCAGTGGGGTGGAGTCCACACTTAGCATTTCTCCTCTGTAAATGTGCAAATTCGTTTTGGAGTAGGGCTACGTCAGGAGAGGGTACCAGGGACATGGTTGATTCAAGCTGTTTGTTTCACCTGAAAGAGGTTCTTTTCTGTGCTGTCAGGATTTTGGCCTATCAGGACTTAGTGGGACCCTACCTACAGGAGATTTGGCAGGAAAAAACTACTTTAGACTTCTATAAACATGGTAGAATATTATAGCCCTTTTTCTACTTCTAAGAAATCTGGTTCATGAGTCAAGAATCCTATCCAGTTATCAGTAATTAGTATCTCTGCAGAACTGTTAGTACCTTCCAGAAAAGACCTAGCTCAAGTTGTCTCCTTTTCAGTTGAATAATTGGACATCTTTCCTAGAACATACAGGGGCACAGGAGTAACCTCAGGCATGACAGTCACTGTTTAAAAAAGAGAAAACTGGTGACACAAGTTTTAACCGACACCTGTGGCTTCATCTAAGAAAATACGGTTTGGGTATCTGGCTGCTGTGAGGGGAAAGAAGAGAAGTTGATTCCTTTCCCATGTGAAGATCCGGTACCTCTGAAAACAGGGCACACATCTGTCACTTGGACCCCACTACACGTTGCCTAATGCTCATGTACTGCAGAGTTCTGAAGCTGGACTTCTGTTGTGCTTAGGTTTTCTCTGCACTGCTTTGCTTCTGTGGAATTCACTGACTTGGTGAATACCAGTGGTCATGGGGTGGGGGCTTAATACAGGCAGTGGCTGTTACATCGTGGGAGACAGAGCCCAGCCTTGCCAGTAGGTAGTATTTTATTTACTTGGGGGTAGTCTGGGGTATTGTGGTTTTTCCTTTATGTATTCCTAAGATAGTTTTTAAAACAAAATCACGTGGGCAGAATCAGAATAATTTCTGAAGTGTTCACCTGTTGGGAGAATGACTATCAGTGCCATATGTCAGTGGCATTGTGGGGAAGGCACTTAGTTCAGAAGTGGTGACTTTGCCGAGAGGACAGGGTGTCCTCGTTTTTGTACTTCCCTGTGGTCACAAGATCCACTTTGCCTTGTCCTTTAATTTTTGGAGCAAAACTGCTGGCCATTTTTTGGGCTTCCTGTTGCTTAGGAGTGACATTTCACATGACATAAATACCTTTTAAATTGCAGTCTTTTCCCCTTTTACTCACACATTTGATGACCAATAAATACCAATCTGGATATTTTGAGTTCAGTAGATTTGATCATACTGATTATGGCATTAACTGATTAGATTTTGAGATGTGAATGGTGATTTCTGATTAGCACGTGGCAATACCATGTTCACTACAAAATGGATATTTTTTGAAAAATATTTATGAAATCATTTTTTTTTCTGATTAAAGAAAAGTGAAGTGTGGGGGGCGCGTGTGTGTGTGTGTGTGTGTGTGTGTGTGTGTGTTTTCTAGACCAGATTTCTCCATTTAAGTCATTAGTCTTATTCTGAGTTTTCCATCGGGATATTTATACGGTTTATATTCCTGGCTGTGATTCAGCAAGACTTTAGGGGAGAAAGTCTCTGTATATAATAAAATAAAATATCTTGTAGTTTCACCAAGTTTACACCCTCTGAGTCCATTGTGTCTAGAAAATGCTTGGAGCTCGTTTATAGCCCCATGAACTAGATTTATTGCAGTTAGTTCAAACAATTTCAGGCCATGGGTTTGAGATAGAAGGGGACCTGTGGCTTTATGGAACTTTTTTTTTTTTTTTTCCTTTTGTAAATAGTGTGTCTAGTTTTGGAGTTGCTCCTAGGCCTAGCATACGGGAAGCAAAACTTTGTAATAGTGAATGTAAATGCAATTTGAATAGAAAAAATGGAATGGCAGTGGTAGAAGGGAAAATACATTCATTCCTGGGGTCTGAGGATAACTTCTGCAGCACAATAACTTATGGTTGTAGTAGTCGAGCCATAACTGAGTCTGCCATCCCATTACGTAGGTGAGATTGGCATAGTCCAACCAGCACATTCATAAATAGCACCAAGCATTGCCAAGCCTTATTCCAACTTCCCAGAACCTTAGAAGTTGAACTTCTTAGAATTTAGATGTTTGCTTTCTTTGAAATTATTTTCGAGAGCAGGGCTTGAGAAGCTGTTGAAGTAGCATTAAATAGAATTTACCTTCAACTCTTCCTTGTGGCATAAAGTTGAGCATAGCATGTTGCTAGTGTAACTGTTCTGGGCTGAATGGTGGCTCACGGGATTGTGATAGGAAGGAGGGCAAGTCCGGGAGGAACAAATCCGGATTCTCAGTTGTTCTTACGGAGGGGAGTGGGGGGAGGGGGGAGGGCGACATAGCTTTTGAAAGCAAGGACTTTCACTCAAGGACTCCAAGTGCGGTTATCCTGAGCCACATTAAGATGAGTGTATTGATTTGGGTCTCTTTGTATTATGTCTCCTTATGTGTTTGCAGTCCCGAACCCGGGGGCTTCAATCTAACCATGTCGGTTTTGGCAGGAACAGTGGTGCTCAAGATTGCATTAGAAAATAAACACCAGCCAGAGGTTGCCATTGTAGTTGTGAAGGAAAGAGGGCCTTTGTCTTTCAAATTTTACAGCTGTGCTGGAAGGGCCAGGTGTGCAGGGTGTTGTGAATTAAGGATTTGGAAAATACTTCCCATCCTGTTTATGCAAATTAGATTTAAAGTGATGATGACCAAATTGTTCCAGAATCTCAGCTGAGATTCTGTGTGTGTGTGTTTAAGAAGTTGATTATTGTCAGGATTGTCCTGAGGTCTTCCCTTCTGCCCATTTTCCTCTTTGTGTCCCTATATAACTTAAGGAGAACTCAGCAGACCTTGAACATCTTCCGATTTATGAGGATGGACAAAAGACTGTTTGAAATAGGGAACCTTTTAACCATGGGTTAATGGCAGAAAATCTGAAAGGCACAAGTGCCTTCAGAGTTTTAGGGACATTTAGCGTGGGCTCAGAGTCCTTGTCTTTGCAACAGGTGTCAGAAGCCTGGCCTCTCCACCCCTCCAGGATGGAACACTTGTCTGTTCTCTGATACCTGTTTTGAGTAAGAGAAGTCTGGCAAATAAAATTAATTGCCATGAGAGAAAGACACACTATTTAAGTCCCTCTGATATGAAATTATAGCTATCAAATCCAAATTTTTGAATACTGTGGAATTAGGAAGTGTATGGAGACTCCCAAGTTCCCATGTAAATGAACTGGGTTGGCACACAGTGTCCCTCTTGCCTTTAGGATATGTTAGAACTGTTCATGCCCCCTTTCCCAGGGACTATTTTAAAAAAGAAAATATCTCTTTCCATAATTACATTTGGTCACTAGATTTCACAAACTTTGGACTTTAGAATGCATTGTCAGGAATAATTCATCATGTCCAAAAAAATGAAGGTGATTCAATGTAATGTAATAAGAGCTGGTTCCTACTGGATGTCCCAATGTCCCGGCACTCTAGCTCTGCTCGTCTGGCTAAAGGTTTCTCTCCCCGCAGTGCTCATTTCTTTGCCTGGGTTCCCCACACAGCCTGCCCTGAGCCCTTTTGGGTGGCCTCTGGCTGACCTTTCTCTCCCTCAGACACCATGCTCACAAAGAAAGGGCCTCTCCCTCATTCTGCAGAAGTAGCTCCTTGGTGTAAAGGCTGTTCAGCATCCTCCCTTTCAGGGTGGACAGGAATGCGAGAGAGCCACTAAGGTTTTGTGTCACTTAACAATGCACCTGGCCCAGTTATGTGCACCTGCTGAAGCCCTGAAGGCCTATTAGCCAGGGAAGGGGAGGTTGTTTAACATAGCCTATGGTTCTTTTAAAAGTGACATCCACAGGAGAGAGAAGTCTGGAAAAGGGATTCATTGAATTCAAAGTCTCTATAAGTAATAATGGATGTTGGTTGTACCAGGGTCTTTTCTTCTTTTTCGCCATTTGTTTAAAACTCAAAGGGATTCTTCTGACTTACCCCATAGGTTGAAGGACTTTAAGTTTCCCGAGCAAGCCTAATTTTCAACTCCTTTTGAAAGAGCTTGGTGACATTTACTCACTGGGGACCTTCCCCCTCCTCAGCAACTGCAATTTGAAACCCTGGGGGTCTTTTAAAAGCCAACAGGACTCCAGGCTGTGTTAATATTCAGAGCTGTTTACAATGGATGCAGTTTCAAAGGCTGAAGGCATTGTCGTGAGACAGGAGGGAGGAGGGGTGGAAGGAAAATTCCCAGGCAGAGGAGGGGAAATATCTAAAAATCCCCAATGTTCCTTGGCCTGTGGGAAATTCAGGGACTGTTAGTGGTGTTTTTCTATGACTTAAGCATGACCTTGAGCCTATGAGGTCCCTTCCATCTGCCTCAGGGCGTCAGTTCATGTTGTATGTCAGTAACGTGATTGTCTTCTGCTTTTGTAGCAAGTTAAAGTCTGAGAATCAGTAAGAAGCCGGGGTCTGTTCGTATCTCCCCCTGCAAAGAAATAGGACTTTAAAGACCAGAGGTTAAAATTTTCACAATAGTTTACCCTTTTGGAACCTGCACTTATTTTTTATATAACTGTAGAGTTTAATAGTACAGACTCACCGGTTTAACACGCCAATTCCATTAAGAAAGTTTCAACTGAAAACTTTATACATGACCATTACTGTCATGAAGCAAAATGAATAGATAAATCAAGATTGTCGAAAAAAATGGAAATTGTGGTTTGTGGTCTAATTGGAAGTTGCCAGTTTGTATCCTGGTTTTGTTGTTGTGGTTGTTTCTGGAGGGGGTATGCTTACGAATTTTTCTTATCCAAAGGCTTTTTGCTTTATATGTTCCTATATTATTATTTTATAGAATCTAATACTCTGTATGTGGTTTTTATCCGAGTATGTTATGCATACTCTTCTGACACATAAGCTGTAAGCCCAACTGCTTACTGAAGTCACTCAGTTTCTTAAAAAGCTGTTCCTCCATTTCTCTGGGTTTCATGCTCTTTGTGTCCTCTGTTCAGTTGTTCTCTTTGTACTCAAAATGAGCGTTCCCTGTCCTGGGTGTTGGCTTGGGTTATTGATGGGGAGAAGACTGGTTGAGGGTGAAGCTTTTTTCACTTCTGCTCTGTTACATATGTGGATGCCCTCATCCCTGGTGATCACACCCAGCACACACCCTTCACTAGGGAATAGCCATGAAGAGATTGAAAATTATTTTTAGGGGCCGTCCCTGGCTCCACCACCCCACAGCTCATGTGGGATTTGGGGCGAACCTCCTTCCTTCATCTCTAAAAAGGGGATCATACTTGCTGTGTGGCAGCTGCTGGGAGGACAGAGTTAGATACATGTGTTTAGCCCCCCCTCCTCAATGTGAGTCTGTCGGCTCGTTGATGATTCTGGAGCATAGTTCAGAGGGGGAAAGCCTCAGTAACTCAAATTTTGCATCTTCTCATGGCCAGTCCCTCCACATCAGATTTCCTGGTGACAAAAGGCTTCCTAGGAAAAGCTGACTTTTCTGAAATGAAGGCCTGTTTTGGAGTGGACAGGTGGCAGGGCTCACATCCCACGCAGCCTTCTCTCCTGAAGTTTTTGGTGGTGTGTATGAAGTGAAGCAAGTAACACTTCACGTGCCCTTGGGAATCTCAGACCAACCTGGCGGGCTGGCAGGAAGCTGTGAACAGTTGCAGCAAATTATACAAATTATACAATTAGCAAAAATTATTGAGGTGGCTTATAAATGTATCCCAGTTGTGCAAATACGCCTGTCTATTTAGCATTATCCTTTGGGAGGTGGGTGTGGGAAGGAGGCAGAGAAGCGAGAGGCCCTTAAACTAATAATTTTATCCTATTATTTCCCTGGTTTCATTGAAACTGAACCCTACTGAGACGCAGGTCGTGCCTCTTGGTCAATAGCTTGGAAAAATGCAGGTGCGCTCTTCCAGACAGGGGTTAGGTTACAGACTTTGGGGCCAGCTGAGTGCTGCGCTGTACCCATTTCTCTTTGGAAATATTTGAGGGTGGAGGAGGGGTGAGAGAGATGATTGTTGGGTTGTATACAGAGAGCTGGAGAGCTGTGACATTTTCCATTTGTTTTGGTTTGTTTGCTGTTATATTGTATGGGACACAGGTGGTGAGCACAGGGTCGTCGGAGGAATCTGGCAAGGGTGCCACCTGAAAAGCCATTTGCTGTTGCTCCTTCTGCACCTGTACCTGTGTCCCTTCCCCAGTGAATGGCCATAATTCACAGCCTTGCCCACAAGAACGGCCACGATTGTTGGCGTCTTTATTACTATTTAATCTGGCATAACCGGTAAAGCCCATTGTGTGAACAACCAATCCGTTCGTCTCTGCAAGTCCTAATACATCTTGATTTCCTTATGAACCAGGATGCAGGTTCCAATCACTGCTTATTCAGTTTGTCTTGGCAGAAGGTGGCATTCAGAGAGTCTAAAGAAAGCATGGCCTGTCTTTTTTTAAGTGCTTTGCATTGATTATTCTTGAAACTTCTGGGGTGCACAGGTCTCTAATCTTCTAAAATCTTCAGGGTTTTCTTTTGTTTTTTTCTCAAGGTGTCATTATTAGGAAGACAATGAATGAAATGAGTGAGGGTCTATCCAGCAAGCACAATTATCTAGTTGTTGAGAAACAAGGTGGAAATAATGGAGGCTTTTTTTAAAGCTGATAAAAAAAAAATATTCACAGCATCATCATCTTCTGAGACCTCTTTATGCAGCATTTAGCAAGTGTCCCCCCCCCCCCGCCGACTTCCTGTCCTTTGCTCCTTCCACCAGTTTATAATCTGTCATTCAAATAATTTGTCACTTACCTCAGAGCATACATTGCCCCAATACATTCTCTATCTCGCTGGATTACCTACTTGATGATAGCCTGTTAGATACACTGAGAAGGATTGAGCACTTTTGAACTGGGGGACAGATAATCCTGCTTTCCTTCCAAACCTTGTAAATTGCGGAGCTCTTCGTTTGAAAGCATTTGTGTCTCAGGCATTAGCACTCTGGGCTGGATAGAGAGAACTTGACAGGCTGGACTCTGCCTGCTCAGGGACGGCTACCAGCTGACTCGGGAGTGCACTGTTACACACATAACTTCTTTTTCTTGTGGAAGATCTGAAGAGTCAGATTTTTTTTTTTTTTCAATCTGAATGTGCAGCCAGGAATAAACGAACTCACATCTGTTGGTTTAGGGTGTTTTTTCTTCCCTTTTTATTAAGGAGATAGACATCTCTACATGTGTGCAGGGTCAGTAGTGATGTCTGTGTACCGTCCACCAGCTTCAACAGAGATCAGCCCATCATGGCTCCTGTCTGATCAATGCCCCAACGCACTTCTCCCCTTTCATGATTTTTGGAAGCCAATCCAAACATATAATTTCATGTGTAAACGTATCAGGTATTACTATTACGAACAACTTTATCGAGATATAATTCACATACCGCACAATTCACTATAGAGTGGTTTTAAGAAATGGGTATTCGAACAACTTTTGAAAAAAAAAATCACCATTTAACTGTGTTTCTCCAAGACAAATTTTAGTTAAGTTATATATTTACAGAATGTTTACTGAGCTCATACTGGGTGCGTTCTGAATTTGTATGTTCTCAGAATAGGTCTTGTTTTCCCCCCTTTTATGGGAGGTGCCTAGAAAGTTCTTTGGTCCTACAGTCCTTTGTCGGAAATGTGCAACTCTGGTGAACTATCCTCTCTTCCCACATAGCTCTTCATGGGGATGTTTCTATGATGCTATTAATTGCTGATTAGAAGCCATTAGTGAACAAACATAACTTCGAATGGGTCATTTAAAAAGTGGTATTTCAGATATTGTTGGTTAGTAGGGGGCAATTAGCCGTTGGGTGTAGTCAGGTCTTGAGTCTGAACTGAGTTAACTGTTGTTTACTTTGCAAGGCCTGACCCTCCAGCTGTGGCTACTTGAGGCTGCTTTAAATAGAGTGAGAGGCACCCTGTAAGAAAATCCTCCAAAAGCAAAGAACTAGGTTCCTGGAACCCTCTGTGCTTGATTTAAGCTTCACAGTCTTGAAAATGCTTTTCTTCAAGTAGCTGCAGAATGGTTTTGTTTTGTTTTGTAAAAGTCCATGGTTTAGTTTCTCCACAGCCTGCCCTGCTGTTGTTATTTAGGAGAGACCCTTGGAGACTTTCTGCTGACCGCCGCTACATTAGGAATCTGAATGGGAGTTCCGCTGTTCCCCAAGTTCCGTTCGTGAGCTCCTCCTGGTCTGTGGAATGATTTCCATATTCTGTTGGTGAAAATAGAATTCCATTTCGATTATGGGGTGTTCAGTGGTCTTAAAAGCTGTCCAGTGTGATCAGGTGAAACTCATAGACATAGTAAACTTAATTAAAGGTATATATTTGATTAGATACCATCTTACAGTGGATTCTACCCTTGGAAAAGTGGAAGCACGTGCCGGAGGGTTTAAGGAACGTTTACGGGGAGAAAAACTTAGAATCGAGAAATTTTGACCATGCATTTAATTTCTGTTTTGCAAATTGGGAGAACTATGTTCCTTCATCCGATTTCAGCAGTGTGGTACCCTGGTCCATCACTATGCATCTTGCCTACATTGTAGTTTGTTTTTTTTTTGTCCGTGATTTCCTCCCTCCACCTGGGCTAGTGTGAGTTTCTGGCACACAGGCTCCCAGTGCTTGCAAAACTTATAAACAGCCAGAAGAGCTCATTGCTTCCAGGAAGTTGGTTGTTGATGCAGTGAAGTGATGGATGCATGCAGAAGCTGCAGCTCGGAGGGGCCGGGCTTTCCTCTGTCTCCAGAGGAGAGGAGAAGCAGAAAGCAAACTGAAATGTTGTATAGCTGTTCAAGCCTGCGTCGTCCCAAGTTCCTCTGAATGTTTTCTCAGATTTGGTGTCTGTGTAGGACTCTTGGCCATGGGTGATTTGACCTCATCAAGGGCTGTGCTTTGCCCAGGAGAACAATCGGGAACTCTTCTATGGAGATTTTTAGGTTCTTTCACAAGTTCATTTGAAACAGTACTTAGAAATGATTAAGTTATATTGAATTCCAGACTGTCCTAAAATAAAGACTGGCTGACCTCAAATATTATTTGTCGGTGGGGGGGGTGGTCCAGGGGAATTTATTATAGCTGAAATCTTGGAATTCAGTACATCTTGCTGGACAGAAAGGAGGCTACATTTTCATGAAGCTTCGTAAAGGGGTTCATGACCAAAGAGAGATAAAAGCTATTGAACTAAAAGGAAAAAATAATTTTCTTAAAGCTCTGAAGGCAGAAACGTGGTAGGATGAAAAAGTAGCCCATGTCTGGCTATCAGGAGACCTTAGGGTTTTGTCCCAACTCTGCCCCTGATCAGCAGTGTGACCTGGCGCTAACGAATTAATTTCCTTTCTGGAAGGGGATGTGTGACTTCTAAGACTCCTTCTTATTTTCAGGTTTATGATTCTATCCTAATTGAGGCAAAGAGGGAATAAACTCGCTACTCACTGGATGGCAAGAGTTAGAAAACTGATCTGTGTGTCTAGGACACTTCCTTTGCATGTTTCCTTTCTTTGCATGTTTGGCAATTCTGAGCGGACTCCTCAGATGGATACCCTGGCAGCAAAGGGAAGTAGGGTGTGCCTGGGGTCTCCGAATGAGTGGGCCTTTAGGTGTTACTGAAGCAGAGTGACTATTCATGGTATTCCTTTCTTTGACCATTGCCTCTTTTTTCCCTTTGGTATACCCAAAGAAAACATTGGAAGCTAGTGCAGACCTACTTTAGATCTTTGATTTAGCTTTTTAAGATTTAGGTCAAAAAAGGCAAATAAATTAATGGCATGTTTTTCCAAAGAGTTGCTTATCTCTGCTTTTCCTGGGGCCACTGCAGGCAGCATCTCTTTCAACCAGGCCTTCAGTGGTATTTGGGATGAGTGAAGTTGTAAGTAATGCTGATAAAGTGCCGTAGACTTCTAGACGGGCCATCTGTGACGGATTTCAGTAGTAATCTCTCGAAGAAGGTCACCTATACACCACTTGGTCTTTTCTGTTCTGAGCTGATTCTCTAGGGTGGGAACATGGTGGATATCAGAGTAGCTTTTAACCCTTTCACCAGGAGATGTTTTGTGCATATCTTTTAAGGTAGAAACTCAACAGCCCGATACTACAGTCCAGTGGTGTGGTGTCTCCAGTTTCAAAGTCTGTCTCTCGCTCTTTTTTTTGGTCAGGTTAATACCAAAGCTGCCCATCTGCCTGTGTTTTCATTGGTATGCTCTTGGTCAGATGCTGTTCTTGAAAATTGTGAGCCTGTCATCACCAGACTCCTCAAAAGACTTTATTTATCATGCAGAATCTAGATGTTTTTATTTTCTGTGTTCTGAATATCTCCCTTTCTTCCACATGGAGCCTGTTAATGCCTTCAGTGACAGTTCTTGGGCTTTTTCTCTTCCTTCCACTCATCCTTTGTCATGGAAATTGTCATAAGGTGGAACCTTTGGATTTTTTTTTACCTCTTTTTTTCTCTAGAACAAATGCTTGGAATTTGGAACCCTGTTCGGGGATCCAGCTAAAATGCAGTGAGTTGGAGGCACAATTAGTGGTTTGGAACTTGTTGACAGGAAGTTTAACAGGAATTAGGGACTACTTTAGGACTAAAGGAAATAGTCCAAAGACCTAGAATTTTTTTTTAAGCATTCCCCTTTTAAGACCTAAAGATGGCCTTTTTTTCGTGTGCTTTCTGAGATCAAAATAGACCAAATAATCTTCCCATCCTTCTGTGAGCTTCTTTTGTCCGTGTCAGACATTCTGTCTGTTTTTCATTTGACCTCGTTCACTCCTTATTTATATCTAGTCTTCTCTCAGTCTTTTTCCTCCACTTTGATTTGAAAGCAGAAGGGATTGTTCAGTTTCACGTACCTAGGAATCCCCTGGCCATTATTTGTTTATTGCCCTGTGACTTTCCTTCTTGGGGCTAGGTACATCTTTTCTGGGCAGAAAGGATCCCGTGTTTTCGTTGTTTCTCAAAGGGCTTCTGAGATTGACCCCCAAAGTGTGATTACTCCTAATTGACCTGTGTGGAGGGCTTAACAGAGGTGTTTTTAGAATTTAGATATAAGGAGTAAAAGGCCATTTTCCTTGTGCTGAGGATCTGTTTTCCCATCTGGCATTAGCTGCTTAGTAAAGGGGTGGATTCAGAGGTGAGTACTCCTTGCAGTATGGACCTTCTCAGTGAGAAGTCGTAGCTTGTGGTTTGTCTGACTTTATATGTCAGGGCAAACTTTTGAAGAGAATATCTGACCTAAAACAAAAATTATGGAGGTCCTCCCTTCCTTTCCCCTTTCTCCTTATTTTCTCCTTTCTGACTGAGAACCACTTCAAAGCATCAGATGTGTTGGTGCCAGACGCCATGCAGTTATTGTTAAAAGAATTTGGAAATATAATTGAAAACAAACTTTGTTGAGCAGAGCGGATCCAGGCGAGTTCTTATTTTGAGGGAGAAGGGAATTCCAAGTTTTTCCTCTATTTGGAGCTGATGTCTCCGAACACTTGTTCTGCGAGATGAATCATCTGTGAATTCTACATCTGGGAGTTATATATTGGGAAATGGCATTCTTTTTAAATGCAGAAGAAACACAAAAGCTTAAAGTTACAGTGTAGTTGGAAAATTCTAGTCAGAGTTTTTAAAAAAATGAGCATTGAGGTGAAATTGGCAGAATCATTGGACATTGAGATTGTGATGCCTAAAATAGACATGCCCGTATATGGAAAGCAGCCTGACAGCCACACTTATTTATGGGGACCCCTCCCCTTTGTTTCAAGACACATGACCTTTTAAAAATTTTTGTAAACATCAACTAAGAAGAATCACTAGTTAAGGCAAACGTGACGTGGGTCTGGACTTATTTAAGCTTTTGTCTTGAACACTTCAAATAAGTTCAAGCCGTGTTCACCAGTGAAGAGCCCAGAACGGTGCAGGGTTTCAGGGGCTGCTGGGGAAGATACTGCCTTGTCCTCATCCTCCACAAAGCTCCCCTCTTCTTTCCACACGTGTGGCAATGGGGATGAAGCAGCCATGTTGTTAGGTGACACAATGGTCACAGAGTGGCGGCTCTGGAGTCCAGGCTGCCTGGGTGATCTTAGGCTGGGGACTCAGCTTTCTTCTTATGTCAGTTGAGGGTAATTGTCATGCCCACCTCGCTACTCGTTATGAGGACAAAATTGAAATAATCTATAATTTTTAGAGGAGGGCCTAACACATAGCAGCAGCTTGAGAAAGGTCAGCTCCTCTTGTCATAACTCTGGCATTAATCGTTTACATCTTTGCAGCTGGAATCCTGTCCTTTAACGTAATTATCATCTTAACTCCATGATGTGTAATACTTCTGCCTTATCCACGAGGCCCAGAGTGGTTGGCTGACTTGCCCAGGGTCCAGCCATTGCCAAAGTTAGAACTCAAACCTGACTGTCCATGCTGGTATTTAGAATGACAATGAAAAACTAGTACGGTTCGTTTTCTTGTGTTTATCTTGCTTCCCTTTCAAGTCTGTGTGTTCCTTGAGGCCAGGGATGGGTCCTTCAACTCTTGGGGGCCTAACGCACCAAGCACGGTTCCTGCCCAACAGCCTGTGCTCCATAAATGGTGTCTTGAACGTGATCTTGCCGAGCGTGCTTCTTCATTGGTAGACTCGTGTGTCAGAATCCATTTTTGGTGTGCCCCTTTGGTGCAGGGGTGGTAGCAAGCGCATATGTCTCACCATCTGTTGTTTATTGTTTCTCTTCGGTTGTGGTTTGTGTTCCTGTTCCATGTTTCTTTGGTTTCTGGAGCAACTGCGAATATTATATGCTCGGGGATCAAAAAAGTAAACTATTTATAAACAGTAAAGTATCCTTGGGTTTGGAAAGTGTTTTTCTCAAATGCGTGTATATTTGGTGGCTTTATTATAATCTCACTGATGTATCATTAGACAATTTGTAGACTGAGGCACATTTAAAAGATGGGCGAGTCATAGGCTAGCCTTGTGTAACCAGCTTACAAACAGCCTTGGTGATAAGGCCCTGGTGTTAACGCTGACCTGAGTGGTGTATTTTTAACTCAAGAACATATAAACAGTTTAGCCTGCCGATGGAGTTTATATTCTGCCTGAAATCCTTGGCATGCCTTGAGCTCTGCAGCCCTGGGAGATATATGTAGTCCTGGGAGACTGTAGTGGTCACCAGTGACCCACTGGCCCCCACTCTTCACCTTAAAAAAAAAAAAAAAAAAAAAAAAAAGACCCCAGCAGAGAAGGTGGGAGGAAGAAAGGGAGAATTCCTCAGTGGTTTTGTAGGATACATTTTATATTCAACTCTTCTACGCTATTTCGTTGTGATATGCAGATTTTAGAGGGCATGGGGAGATTTTCCTCCTGTCTTGCTCCCCCTGCCAGCCACAGGGTCTCTGCAGGGTCACACATTGGGATACGTGACTCCCACTGTCTGAAGCTCTGGCTGTCCACCCACCTCTCCGGTGTTCATTATTTCTTCCTACGTGGCTCCCTGTGTCCTGGCCACCACGTGGGACTTTTTCCATGCCCTTAGAATACCACCTGTGTCCCGTCCCTCACATCCTCTTCCCTATGCCTCTGCCTGGAGAAATGTTCTTCATTTGTTGCAAACTCCCCCTCATCCCCCCTTAGCTGTTTCTTCTCTTGGAAACCCTTCCTGACCTTCCTGCTGTGTGTTGAGCTGACTACTCTCTGACTCCCCCATTTGTCTGTAAGCTCCCTGAAAGCAAGGACTGGTTTTGTGTCTGACCTACCATTGTATTTCTAGAATCTGGCCCACATTGTATGTTGATACCGATGTAGGTAGAGCCATTGGGGTTCATTCTATGTGGTCCTATAAATCCTATAGAGATAGATTTTCCAAGCAGGATAATTTAGGCCTCCCAGGGGCTCATCTGTCTGTACGTTTTCTAAATATACCTTGTCTGTTCGATAGTATCCTCTATTCCCCATCAAATATTAGTGTTAAGAGACTGAGAAGAATGGAAAGGAAGAAGAAACAAAGGGTTGAAATCGAAAGATGATAGGCGGTTTCTGAGCCCCAGGAAGCATCAACTGTTTTTCGTCCCTCTGTTGTGGGAAGGTGGCTTTTAAATCCCACATCCACGTGTTGTTACTGAAGCTCCTGTTCAGTTTGAGCGCTGCAGGGGACCTGTCTCCCACGTGGGGTCCCCAGGCATTGCTTCCCTTCTGGATTTCCGGTGGCTGTCCTTGGCAGGTGGGTCGCCCGGTCCCTCTCCTGCATATTCTGTTTGGTGAGGGAGGGAGCCCACAGTGCGTTTCCCAACTGTCGACATGGTCTCTCATCTGCTCCTTTGCTAGAGCTGATGTTTGGAGTCTGGTTTTTAAGAGCTGACACTGAGGGGAGGGTTGTTTCTTACCTAGACTGAGGCTGTCTAGACACCCCTCCCCTTGTGGTTATTTTGCTCAGTTTATGCTGAGCCCTGGCCAGGCAGCTGGTCTGGGTTGCTTGGCTCTTCTTGACTTTCCAAAGACCTCTACTTTGACAAAAATGATGGTCAGGCCAAGGTCGTTTTTCTCCCTCTTTGCTGGCAGAGGAAAAGGCTGCTCTCCTTGACTGAAGCGAGTTGTGAGAACAGTAAGGGCAGGTTACCATGCCCTCGTGGTTCGATCCAAACTAGCAACTTCGGTTTATAGACACTTCCATGGCAAGAGACTTGGGGCAGATAGATTTCTAAATCTGGCCCCTTTCTGTGTGGACCTCAGGTGTGGGCAGTCTCCTGGAGATGCCAGCAAGAGGTCCCCGGGGGAAAGTTGTGTTCAGCCCTGTGAGCTCTGCTCACGAACGAAAATGTTTGTTTTAACGGTATCGAGATCTTGTAGGAAGGCCCTTGTATACCCAGTAAGTTGTAACAGTCAAGGAGCATGGTTTCACGTTAACGGGGTTTTCTACTATTGACCTATATATAGTCTAGTTATCATGCCTTTAATTCCCTTTGATTTTCTGGTGACACGTGGTAGACATGTTTATTGAACAGAGGAAACTACAAAAGAAAGAAAAATGATTGATCTCATTATCCAGTGATAAAACATCATCACTCTGGCGTATGAATATGTCTGTGGTTGAATACGTACTTTGAGTTCTATCTTTTGATACAAAATTAAGGTTGCTATACCTTTGTAATTCTGCTTTTTTTTTAAAAAAAGACTCAATATCATAAATATTTTCTTCAGTATTAAACATTTTTAAAAAATATAGTTTAAGTCATAATTCAGCTTTCCCTGATATTAGGCATCTAAGTTTTTTCCTAAACTGAGGTAAATATCCTTATACGTATATGTTTATATGTTTCATATTTCCTTAGGCTGAGTTACTAAATTCATATTTCTCTGGATATACAACTTCCTAAGATTTTTGGCCCTCTGCTCCTAAGAGGCCCCCAGTGTGCATACGAAGTCGTGCCCATTTCCCCCACACCCTCACGAACATTAGATGGTGCTCCGTTTTTTCTGTAACCATACACCCGTTTAATACATGAAAATTGCATGGGATTATTTTAATGTGCATTTCTTTGGATGATGAGGCTGAAGATCTGTACGTATGTTACTCATAGACATTTCCTTTTTTAATTTCCTTCTTTTTCTGAGGCTCAGGTAGCCAAATAAATGAACTTCGTGCCCTCAGCTGTGGACTCTGGGCTTGAACACTAATACTTACCCCTAATTCTGGAGATGGTGTGCTTCTGAGAGTCTGAAAAGCCTCCCTCCCCCAGGTGTCCCCGCAGAGAAAACCGTGCTCTGTGTGGGCACGTCCCAGATACCGATTCTGACCTAGGAAATGTTTCTGCGTCCTTCTTACGCTGACGCCGGTGATGTGTTCTGGAGGGAAGTGTTGTGGTGGCTTTGCAAATACCCAGAAGTCGCCCCAGACCGCTCCAGCCCTGCAGAGCCAGCCTGCCTGTGCCCGAGCCGCCCTGTCTGTGGCTGGCGTGCCGGGTACCTCCAGCTGGTAGGAATCAGAGCAGATTAGCGTGGCGGAGAACCCTTCAGGAACAGCTTCCAGCAAATGGAAATTATTTTAAAACAAATTGATGTGGTTTTTCTGTCAAACCTACTTGGAGCATAAACAAGATTGGACCGTAAGCTGCTTCCCTTCTGCAGACGAGGCCGTGTTTAGAATGTGGCTTTCAGCAAAGTAAACATGGTCTTGAAAGTGAGTTGTCATTGTGTGTGTCTGATCTGAAAAGTAAAAGTAGCGCGCTCACCCGTGCTCTCAGAAGCCTGCCCGACGGCGCGGAAGCCTTCGCTTCTCCGTGGTTTGCCTTCTTGCCACAGCGGTCACTCCTTCCTGGAAGGGTTTTCAAGGTAAGGAGTAATTTGGTGTTGAAAGGATTAAAAGGAACGAAGTGCCGGGTCAATTTCTGCGGTGAGATAAGCATTTTAATCTCATCCCTTTGCCTCGTAGGAATATCAAAAACACCTTGTGAAATACTTAACTCTGTGTGCTCGTGAGCGGACAGGCATGTGCTTCCCCTCCAGCGTGTGCGTCTTCAGGCTCTCCGCCGGTTGCAAGGTGGTGCCCCCGCACTGGGGACAATGTCAGCTTTATTAAATTGGCCACAGACTCTCTAGAAGGTGAAACAATGCTTTTAATGTTCTGATTATATATTAATGAACAACCAGGCCAAGGGGCACTTGCCAAAAAAGCTACAAAGTGAGAAAGCCACCAATATCAGACTGAACTTTGCACTCTGAAAGTGTGAATGATGTTGGGTGAAAGAAGTTTATTGCACAAGGGGAGCAACGGGAATCTCTTTGATGTTGGTTGACTCCAGGCCCCATTAGACTTTCGGACTTCGAAGTTAACTACATCTTTGCTGGCGAGGACAGCACGGCGAGGTCTAGGGGACATGCTCTTGGCCAGGAACGCCCAGCATACCTGTGGGGAGGTAGGGGTGTGGGGAGGGGGGCATTTATAGCTGCTTTCAGTGATCTTCAACTAATTTTAATCTAAAATTGAAACGTATAGTCGCCAACCTTTCCACTGGAGAGACCTTTCCAGAAATAGCATGCTATGATTCTAAACCCAGCCTGGGATTAGATCTTAATCAATTAGAGCTTCATCTTAATCTAACTAATTTACTTCTCCCCATTGTGGGGACATTTTTCCTGCCTTCTGGCTTGTTCTTAATTTTTGAAAGGCTGGCCATTGGGAACCCTGCTTTCCGCGGCCTTATTAAATAATTACTCAAAAGAAGAAAAAAATGCTCTTTCGAAATCCTGAGAAATTGTTTTCAGCAGGAGGATATGCTCCAACTGAGGTTTTCCACTTGTGATGGATTCATGAGCAGAGCTAGGGGAGTGGGAGGGCCTTTTGAAGGTGGTATCATGGCTTTACCATTCAAAATGTGGGTATTTTAGCCACTTCATTTATCTAATAGTGCTCGGAAAATTATTTTTGCATTTTTGTGGTACAAAAGTGGCTAGTTGACATTTTCAGATTAGAATTTTGAGAGCCTGATAAGGCAGCAGGTTTTTTTTCTTTAAAAAAAAAAAAAGGCTTTATTGAGATATAATTCAAATTCCATGAAAATCATCCTTTTCAATAATAGGATCCAGGGTGTTCTGTTTTGTTTTAAGTAGGTTCCACACCCAGTGTGGGGTCTTGAACTCACGACCCTGAGACCAAGAACTGAGCTGAGATAGGATCCAGGGTTTTTAGTGTATTCACAGAGTTGAGTAGCCATCCCTACTAATTCCAGAACATTTTCATTACCCCAAAATGAAACCCTGTATCCACTAGCTGTCCCTCCCTCCCCTCCCCTGTCAACCACTACTTTCTATCTCTATGGATTTGCCTGTTCTGGACATTTTGTATAAATGGAATCGTACAATACTGGCCTTTTGGGTCTGGCTTCTTTCCCTTAGCATAATATTTTCAGAGTTCTTCCATGTTATAGCATGTGCCAGCAATTTTCCCTTTTTATGGCTGCATAATATTCCATGGCGTGGCTGTACCTCCTTTTGTTTATCTGTTCATTGGTTAATGGACTGTAGGTTGTTTCCACTTTTTGGCTCTTCTGCGTGATGCTGCTGTGACATTGGCATGACATTTTTGTGCGAATGTATATTTTCACTGGTCTCGGGGTATGTGTATACCTAAGGTGGAATTGCTGGGTCCTAAGGTAAATATGTCCAACTTTTGGAGGAACTGCTAGACTTTTCCAGAGCCTCTGTGCACTTGACCAGCAGTGTATAAAGTTTCCTCTTTGTCTCACCTGTTGTCTCACCTGTAGTTGTTGTGGTCTTTTTTTTTTTTTTTTTAAAGATTTTATTTATTTATTCGACAGAGATAGAGACAGCCAGCGAGAGAGGGAACACAAGCAGGGGGAGTGGGAGAGGAAGAAGCAGGCTCATAGTGGAGGAGCCTGATGTGGGGCTCGATCCCACAACACCCGATCATGCCTTGAGCCGAAGGCAGGCGCTTAACCGCTGTGCCACCCAGGCGCCCCTGTGGTCTGTCTTTTTAAGGACAGCAGTCCTAGTGGGTGTGAAGCGCTGTCTCCTTGTGGTTGTGATTTGCATTTTCCTCATGACGGGTGATGCAGACCATCTTTTCATGGGCTTATTGGCCATTTGTGTATCTTTTTTGGAGGAATGGCCAGATTGTTTGCCCACTTAAAGGTTGTACGATTTTGAATGGTTTGGGGTAAACATGCTTTTCTCCTTCTTACTTTCCTTAGGTGAGAGAAATTGCATTTTTAAGATTTTTTTTAAAGACTTAAGATCTTTGGGTAGAAATCTAATGGACAGTACTTAACCTGGTTTATTTGGCTTACTAAACCCCCCACCCACCCCCTAGTTTGTAATCCCAGGCAGAGGAGAAAATGTGAGACCAGAACAGTGGTTCTTCTTGCAGTGAATCCAGGTTGGGGGTCTTTGCAGGAGCTTATCACACACAGGGTTCTCCATCACGGGAACGGGAGAATTTGCCCACCCGTAACCTAAGGAAACTTGCTCTGCATATGCATTTACAGCCAGGTCTATTTTCTGTGCATTTCCTCTGCTCCGGGGCAAGCCTGCCTTTGCCGACAGAGCTATGCAGCTATAAATTAGATGGAAGTGCAGTATTGAGGCTGTCCAAAGTCAGGCAGCGTAATTGCTCTGGACGGGTTTACAATAGGGAGGTGTGAAGTGCTTGGTGGCAACCGGAAACTGGGGGAGGGAAGACAAATTGAACTTGGACGGCTTCAGGGCGGTGGGCTGACACAGCTAATTGAAAACGCTGGCCCTGGTGGCTTTTAATGGGAAAGGAAGCTGAGGCCTTGTGAGGGTTTCCTTTACAACAAGAAACCAGAGGGAGAGGGGCTCATTGAGTTATTCAGGGGTTAGTACTGAATCTCTGTAAGCATTTAGAGCCTTTGGCTTGGATGTAGAGGATCAGATTTTCTGTTTTTTGTTTTTAATTTCCTACTCTTTAGTTCCATTCTAGATGAGCCAAGTGGATGGAGGCGGGGATTCCAGGTGGTGGGGGGACCTTGAGAGAAGGCCTACCAGTATAGCTTGGAAAATTCGGCAGCACCACCTTTGGAGATCCACTGATTTAGATAGACTGGTCAGTCGGCTATCTCTAAACAGGTGAAATAGGGGTCACGTGATGGTGCCCTGTTAGTCCTCTAGATGGCCAGGAGGTGTTCTCTCACTCCTCCATTGACCTTGGAGTCTGAATTTGTGGTGTGGGACCTCATTTCAAAGCTGAGAGGGACTTGGCTTTGGAGTCCTAAGTGTGATGTGAGAGCCACTTCTATGGACAGTGGGCTCCCTGAGGCTCAGCTACAAGCCCCTGTGACTCCAAGCCCCTGTTCCTTTCCTCCTGCCCTCTTCTGTGCTTGCTTGGGACTGGGGTTTTCTGGAGCTCCGGTCCAGACAGGACTAGGTAGTTCCTTCCCCAGCAGAGCCTTTTCCTCCCTCGAGGCTTTTGCCTGTGGTCTCGTCCTCCATGACTCATCTTTATCTTCCGGTCTGAGGTTAAACATTTCCTCAGAGGGCTTTCCTAGAATGCCCAGGCAAGGGTGACTGCTATCTTATTCCGGGGTAGCCTTTAGAGCACATCTCTAGTTACCTCCTCAGCGTCTGTCTTCCCCTCCTGATTGTAAACTCTTTGTGGGTAGAGGCCGGCGTATACAGCGTGGTCCTAGAGCCCAGTGCCATTCCTGGCACCCAGCAGGTGCTGAATGAGCATTTGTGTGTTAATTTCCAAAGTACATGTGAGTGACCACTGGCTTTCCTGCTGTGTGAATTATCCCAGGCACTGTTTCCCTGTGTCCTTGAAACATCTGCACACGCGCACTTGTGGTAATAACCGCAGGTTGGCCAGCCTACACATCTTTTCGGTGTGGTGTTATTTTCTCCCTCCTGGGGGTTCACTTGATGCCTTTGAAGGGTCAGCTGCACCTGTTGAAAGTAGCCTTTCCTTAAACACTAGAGAATGGACCCATCTGCATTTATTTTAAACTCCGTGGTAGCCAATTTCCAGGAAGCCCTTTCAAAGGCGGGATGTGAAAGGTGTGGAGATGGTGGAGGTGATAGGATCTTCCGTGAGATGTGTAGTGGTTAATGTGTAACCTCTCTAACAAGGCTCCTGGAAGTGCACGCGGCCTTGGAGCTCTCACGGATTCATAAACCGCGCTCTGGGTCACATGTTTGTAGTAGGTCCGTGGCTGTGCACAGAGCTCATACCTCCAAGGTTTCATTTCCTGTCCACAACCAACAACTGGGAACCCTTCTGTCCTGCAGCAGGGTGGAGACACTCAAAAAGACGTTGACAAAGGCTTCCTTAGATTCCTCCTCCTTTCCCCCATTCTCAGCACACATTCGCAGTGATTTTAGAGAGGGTGAAGCTAAGATCAAGGAAGAGAGGTGGAGTGCGTGTCAGCTGTACTCAAAAAAATATCTCCGTGTCCTCTGAAGAAAAAACTCAGTAGTAGTAGTTAAATATCATATTATAGTATGCTTATATTATAACGTAATATTAAGAGTATATTATTGTGTTAGTATCATTAGAGTTTTCATAATTTAGGAACAAAAAGCCCTACTGTTTTCCATGTAAAAATTGATTACAAACTATAAGAATGTCTCATTATTACCAAATAAATAAAAGGTATTATTTCATGACTTCTCAAACTGTTAAATTATGTTTAAAACTGTATTTTCCAACATCAGGAAAACTTGTGTCTATATTTAAGTTTCTCCATGTGTAATATCAGTTTCAGTTGGTACTTTCCATGCCTATAAGAATCACTTGGTAATTTCACACACACACACACACACACACACAAAGAAAAAAAAGATGGGGAGCATAAGGTCTGAGGGCAGAGGGAATCAGGTCCTCCTTTGTGGGGAGGTGCGTCTTCCTCATGTAGAGAAGCCTGTCTGGTCTGAGATCCAGGCAGCTCACTGCCAGGATTAGTGCTGCTCCAAGCATACCTACTGCCCTTTCTGTGCTTTGGTGTCCTTGGGGTTAGTCCATGAGGAGGGGCCAGGTTAGAAATGAGAGAGCATGATGACAATAAAGTAGCGAACTGGGATAATTTTGCTCCACATCTTTGCCTTATGAGCATTGTCTACTTGTTTCATCTGAGGGAAAAGTAATTACTGGAGTTTGGATAATGTGGAACTCAGAAGCTTAGCAACCCGGGTAGTGTGTGTCTGCCTTAACAAATAACATTTTGAAGGACTACCTGCTCCTGATGGCAACAGAAGCCATCAGTTAAATAAACCAGCTGTTAAGTAAGAGCGAGAACACAAGTGTTTGCACAAACCACCTTACATTTTCTGATCCTTGATGAATGTCCGTTGGTTTGTGAATTATTAACTTCAGTGTGCGTGAGGAAATACTGGCCGCTTAAGTGTCCTGTATATTTTTATGTAAGAAAAAATAAAACTGACCACACCCTCAGCTGCTACCATTTTGGGCTCAGCGCTTGTCTGCTTTCACTCAACAGGCATATTTAAAGCAGAGGTAGGAATGTTGGCCCCTCACAGACCACACGTGCACCATATATCATAGCTCATCACTTGCCATCATAATTTTACTTAGGAAGGAGCTGAAGTGATTTGCAGCCTGTTGGCAGATAGCATTAGGATGATCTTTATCGGGCTATGTGCGGTATCCAGAATCCTAGTGAGGGGTTTGGTAGGGATGCCTGTCTTGTTGGTAAGAATTGTGTATATTGGGTCAGAAAAGTAGATTTACTAAATCACAGGTAGCTGGCTTCAGACGTCTGTCACTTCCCGGCAACTTTGCAAGAGGGTTTTAACAAAGGCAGGTTCTTTAATTTGTCACTGGAGAGAGAGCCATCTTTGTCTAGTGCCTCAGTTTCCCTGGCATGAAAGCCTGAAGTTGGCCTCCTCCACAAGAGCACAGCAGTGTGTCTCCTTGAAAGAAGCCAGCATAGCCCATGGAGGGAGCCGCAGTTAGTGTCTGTTGCAGAGAAGGGATTTAAGGACTTTCATGGGGAGAGATTGGAGGAATCCATCTGTGAACCTGGTTTCTACCATGCGCAGCTATTTTCGGAGGTCTAAGGATGATATGAATAGATCAGTTACCCATCTGCCTTTTACCTAAGAAGGGGAACTATGGATAGCCTTTATGTGGAGGTTAAGGGAGGAAGACTCCATAAAGGGTGAAGAGAAGGGAGATTGGAGCCCTCCAGACAGGGCTGTTGAATAAATAGCAGATGTCTTCCTTTGGGCATTGCATACCTTTGGGTATTGGTTGCTGAATTAATCCTGCAGTGTGAGTAAGTCACAGTTAGAAATGCCTGGGCGTGGTTCTAGGGTTCGGTTACTTTACTGCAAGGTCTAGTCTTTGCTCATTTGCAGTGCAGAAAACATGTGTGCCATGGGAAGGGCGAGAGCTGGTGCTTCGTTTCCCTTTTCCCCTCTCTTTATTGTCCTCAGGTGCAATGACATTTGATATTGGAATACATTGAGCGCCTTATTCTCAAACTGCCGGGATTATTGCTGACATAGACCGCGGCCCCGCAGCCAGCCTCCTGTATGGAAATGGAAGAAAAGAAATTCAAGCTGTAAATGCATCTCTGTTTGGGGGCTTTGTAGTGGTAAATTACATGAATGAGTAAGTTGAAAAAGTGCCTGGTTTATACCATCATGAATACCTAGGTCTTAGATAAATATTGACACCAGCAGTGTGACAGGCCTCTCATTGGTCTCATGGCCCTAGGAATAAAAGATCTTTTCTGAGGCGCTTGTGACCTTACAAACCACCCTGACGGGTTTGTGCAGGTGCTTTCTGCAGTAGCTCTCTGGGTTTGAAAGTGGGTGGTTTTTCTCTTTGTGCTTGTGCAAGCTTAGACCTAACCGAATCTAAACCCGCTCCATTTATCGATCACCACTGAGTGCGCGACAGGTAAAGGAAGTTGTTGGCGCTTTTTTGCAGAGTCATGCTTGTGTGGCCATGCGAACCGGACCTGGGACCGGAGGGTCTTTGATTCGCTTTGACAGTATTTGAGAACTGAGTGTGGGGGAGTGAGGAGAAGGGAGAGCCAGCCTGGGGAGTCTTAGCTGGGGGACAGGTCGGGTGTCATGGCGGGATGTTCGCCTTACGGAGCCCCCTGTGCCACACCCAGAGCCGTACTTTGTTTGATCTCCTGTATCTTGTGGCACGGAACCAAACTGCCCTCTAACGTAAGAGGGCTTAGTGATGCCAGTTTTGTTAGAGTCAAGGATGCAGAAGCATCACCCCCTCCAACAAACAGGTGGCGAGCTTCTTAGAAGGAAGCCGTGATAGGAGTTCCTTGGCTAGGGCAAGCTGAACAGAGACGTTAACCAAGTCGGGTTTGATGACATCATCTTTAAAAAGGAGTGATGGTGGAAGCTGGGGGGTGGTGTGTTCATCCCATAACAGGCATTATGCAAAGACGCTTTGGCTGTTACTAGGCAGCTGCCTGGAAGGAGCTGATGTCTGGGTTTGGTGTGGCCCCCCGGGGCCTTGATTTCCTGCTGAGGTGGAAATTGAATGGCTCTTATCTCTCGCTAGCACACACAGGGGATATGGAGTATCTGAAGGGACTCGTGCTGTTCCAGAGGTTTCTCCAGCCTGTAGCTGGGGCTCCGAAGGGAGTCCCTTATGATTGATTATTGGTAGGGCTTTCATCCCCAGTGGTGCGGATTCACTTTAAAAACAGACTCCCATCCTGCAGGGGCCGATATTCAGTATTTGATTGAAGCTGAGTTTAGCAAGTTGAATTTACTGCTAGGACCCCCCCCCCCCTTTAAAATGCACCTTTGGGAGTCAGTAACCTAGAACTGCAGACAGCAAAGGGGTGCGGGGGTGGGGGGAAGGGCACAGATGTGAGGGCCTGTCTGTGTTACGGAGCACTGAGCCCTGCTGAATGTAGAGGGACCACGTGGAAGAGGTAAGGCATCTTTTTAGAGGCCTTGGTGAATGATTTTTAAAAAGCAGCAGCAGGGGCGCCTGGGTGGCTCAGTGGGTGAAGTGTCTGCCTTCAGCTCGGATCATGATCCCAGGGTCCTGGGATCGAGCCCCACATCGGGCTCTCTGCTCAGCAGGGAGTCTGCTTCTCTCTCTCTCTCTCTCTCTCTCTCTCTCTCCCTCCCCCCCCTTACCCCCACCCCATGTGTGCTCTCTCTATTATTCTTTCTCAAATTAATAAATAAAATATTTTTTAAAAAGCAGCAGAAATCGAAGTGTATGACGGTTCTGTTATTCTCACAGCCAGCTTCCCATTTGACATGGTCAAATTTTAGTATGCTCAAAGATGGAAGTCACATGCATCGTCTGATTCTTTGTGCTTGTAATTTCAGTGAAAAGGAAGTGCCGTGCTCTAATAGCAGAGAGCAGTCCGTGTAGGATAGTGCATGCTGCAATGCTGTGTGGTTGGTGCACCTTGACCTCAGGTCTTCTCAGCTGTTCAGCAACCAGGACTAACGAAGTCGTCACGGCCCCAGGAAAACCATGTAGACAGGCTTTTAAGTTTATAGCATTTCATGACATCTTAGTATCGTAGAAAGAAAAAACTTTGCCTTTTGGCCCCAGCCAGGCATTTCATGACACATATAAACTTTAAAAAGCCCAATGGAAAAATTGACAGAACGAGATCCCAAGTTGATAAGCTAGCTAATAAAGTCAGCGACTTAACTGTTAGCCAGGAGGCTGACCTTTTAAGACTGCGTTTTCTTTAAAATACTTAGCTAGAGACGCTCTCATGCCTCCCTGTAATACAACAGGGTGTATTCTTGAAAAGTTGTGGGTAAATACATTTTTGACTTTGGGTGACTTTAATACCAGGGATCTGTTCTCTGTGTCTGAGGGATCTTCATTTTTTTTTTTTTTTTTGAGCATAACCAAAAAAATGTCTTGCTGTAACTTGCTTTTCAGAAACCAAATAAGTGAAGGAGACTTTCATATTTGATAAAATTTCGACAACTATTTCTTATTTATTTATTTATTTTTTTTTTTTTTGATTTTTTATTATATTATGTTAGTCACCATACAGTACATCCCCGGTTTCCGATGTAAGGCTCAATGATTCATTAGTTCTGTATAACACCCAGTGCACCATGCAATACGTGCCCTCCTTACTACCCATCACCGGTCTATCCCATTCCCCCACCCCCCTGCCCTCTGAAGTCCTCAGTTTGTTTCTCATAGTCCATAGTGTCTCATGTTTCATTCCCCCTTCTGATTACCCCCCCTTTCTTTATCCCTTTCTTCCCCTACTGATCATCCTAGTTTTTATGTTCCATAGATGAGAGAAATCATATGATAGTTGTCTTTCTCTGCTTGACTTATTTCACTTAGCATTATCTCCTCCAGTGCCGTCCATGTTGTAGCAAATGTTGAGAACTCGTTCTTTCTGATAGCTGAGTAATATTCCATCGTATATATGGACCACAACTTCTTAATCCAGTCATCTGTTGAAGGGCATCTCGGCTCCTTCCACGATTTAGCTATTGTGGACATTGCTGCTATGAACATTGGGGTGCATATGGCCCTTCTCTTCACTACGTCTGTATCTTTGGGGTAAATACCCAGTAGTGCAATGGCTGGATCATAGGGTAGCTCAATTTTTAACTTTTTAAGGGACCTCCACACTGTTTTCCAGAGTGGCTGTACCAACTTGCATTCCCACCAACAATGTAGGAGGGATCCCCTTTCTCCACATCCTCTCCAACAATTGTTGTTTCTTGCCTTGTCTATTTTTGCCATTCTAACTGGCGTAAGGTGGTATCTCAGTGTGGTTTTGATTTGAATTTCCTTGATGGCTAATGATTTTGAACATTTTTTCATGTGTCTGTTAGCCATTTGTATGTCTTCATTGGAAAAGTGTCTGTTCATATCTTCTGCCCATTTTTTGATTTGTTTATTTGTTTCTCGTGTATTGAGTTTGAGAAGTTCTTTGTAGATCTTGGATACCAGTCCTTTATCTGTAGTGTCATTTGCAAATATCTTCTCCCATTCCGTGGGCTGCCTCTTAGTTTTTCTGACTGTTTCCTTGGCTGTGCAGAAACTTTTAATCTTGATGAAGTCCCATAAATTCATTTTATCTTTTGTTTCTCTTGCCTTTGGGGATGTGTCATGAAAAAGGTTGCTTTGGCCGATGTCGTAGAGGTTGCTGCCTATGTTCTCCTCTAGAATTTTGATGGATTCCTGTCTCACATCGAGGTCTTTCATCCATTTGGAGTTTATTTTTGTGTATGGTGTGAGATAGTGGTCAAGTTTCATTCTTTTGCATGTAGCTGTCCAATTTTCCCAGCACCATTTATTGAAGAGACTGTCTTTTTCCCACCGGATGTTTTTTCCTGCTTTATCAAATATTAGTTGCCCAAAGAGCCGAGGGTCCATTTCTGGGCTCTCTATTCTGTTCCATTGGTCTATGTGTCTGTTTTTGTGCCAGTACCATGCTGTCTTTGTGATCACAGCTTTGTAGTACAGCTCGAAATCCGGCATTGTGATGCCCCCAGCTTTGTTTTTCCTTTTCAACAGTTCCTTGGAGATTCGGGGCCTTTTCTGTTTCCATACAAATTTAAGGACTGTTTGTTCCAGTTCTTTGAAAAATGTCTTTGGTATTTTGATCGGGATAGCATTGAAAGTGTAGATTGCTCTGGGTAGCATGGACATTTTAACTATGTTAATTCTTCCGATCCATGAGCATGGAATATCTTTCCATCTTTTTATGTCTTCCTCAATGTCTTTCAAGAGTGATTTATAGTTTCTAGAATATAGGTCCTTTACGTCTCTGGTTAAGTTAATTCCAAGGTAACGTATGGTTTTTGGTGCTATTGTAAATGGGATGGATTCCCTAATTTCTCTTTCTTCGGTCTCGTTATTCGTGTATAGAAATGCAACTGATTTCTGAGCATTTATTTTGTATCCTGCCACGTTACTGAATTGCTCTATAACTTCTAATAGTTTGGGAGTGGCTTCTTTTGGGTTTTCCATATAGAGTATCATGTCATCTGCGAAGAGAGACATTTTGACTTCTTCTTTGCCAATTTGAATACCTTTGAGAGGGATCTTCATTTTTAAGTTTGAGGTAGCTGGGAAAGGAAGGGAAGATGAACCTAGAAGATAATATTTGAGTATTTTGAAATCTAGAAGATCATATATTTTAATAATATTTGAAGGAACCTTGCACTTAATCTGTTTAAAATGTAGAGTAGCGTGGTAAGTGCAAGTACACCTAGAGTTTTTATTTGCCTTATTGATTTTGGATGCTTGGGCTTCACACAGCACAGAGAGATGTCAAAGACAGTAGTGAGGAGTGGGCGTGATTTCAGTTGGAAAAATGAAAAATGTATGTATGTTCCAGTGGAAGCTGATCGAGGACTCAAGTGCACTCCCTTGGGAAGTTGGCTTCCCAGAAGGATTTTCCTTATGAGCAGCTGTAGCCTGGGAAGGTAGTTACACCCACTTATGTCATTTGTCCCTTAAATTTTGTGTGTGTGTGTGTGTGTGTGTGTGTGGGCGGGGGAGGAAAGAGATGCCGATAACACTAAGGTAAGCTGTTGTTTGTACAGATGTATTTGCTTAAAAAAGAAAGCTTTCATTTCCTTCTTCCTCCCTTTTCAGGGAGACAGTTAGGCAACTTACTATATATTGCTGTTTTGTAACCCAAAAGTATATTTGCTTAAAATCACCTTTCTAAATACAGTTGACCCTTGAACAGTGGAGGAGGTAGTTAAGGGTGCTGACCCCCTGCACAGTCGAAAATCTGCGTATAATTTTTGCCTCCCCCAAAAGCTTACCTACTAATAGCCTACCGTTGACCAGAACCCCTACCAGTGACATGAACAGTCGGTTAACACGTATTTTGTGTATTGTGTGTATTAATACTGTATTCTCACAATAAAGTTAGCTAGAGAAAAGAAAATGTGAAGAAAATCTAAGGAAGGGAAACCACATTGACGGTACCGTACTGTAAAAAGATCTGTGTGTAAATGAACCCACGCAGTTCAAATCCATGTTGTTCAAGGGTCATCTGTACTTTTCTTTAACAACAAGAAACCCCGATCGTTACATGTCCAGAGGTGAGTTACTGCTAAGTTGTTTTTTAATTTTTTTTTTTTTTTAATCTCTCGGCGTATGGTTCTGTAACCAGAGGTTTGTGTGCTGTCGTTTTCGTTGACTGGCTTGATGGAGGAGGGTGCACTGTCAGAAGTGCCGGATGCCTTGACTCTTTCCTGCTTTTGGGAGACTCCTAGACAGGAGCGTTGAGGAGGGTGTGTAACGACTCAGATGGAGGGAAGGAGAGGTTTTTGTTTGTTTTGTATATTTTAATGTGTGTCTGCCGTGCTCGAGAAGTAATATGTTATTGGAGTATTGGAGGTTTCATTTCTGAGGACTCCAGAGTCACTGGTATAGAATTCCGTTATCCCTTTATCCCAGTGAAATCCCCGGCTGTACCTTCTGCCAGAAAGACCGGCTTGAAATTTGACCACCCTGTTCTTGTGACCAGGAGCACTTTTTATGGGGCTGTGTTAAAACAGTTACTTTCTTCTCCGAGAGCCCTTCGGTGAGGGCATGAAGTGTGTGAAATCACTCGGTGTGAAGTGGAGAATCATCTCAGTGCATTGGGAAAGGAAATTGATCACAGTGTCACTTAGTGTTGATAGGCCGTGCCAACATTTACATAATTCTGTTGTGTGACGCATCCGCTCAAAGGAAGCGTTTATAGGATGTTGCTAGTTGGCCTCTTTCACACGTGAAGCCGAAGTGAGTGAAGTGCAAAGCTGCATCGTGCTTTTAATAAACACCCACACTTTGCTGTGGTGGTTCTACAGGAAGCTCGTCTTCCTGCAGACCTTTGTAGGGGCCGAGGGGTTCAGGTGGAGGTGTTAGGGTAGGAAAACAGTCATCTGTGACCAGAGGTGAACTTCACAGAGCACTTGGTGAAGCAAGGATTCCGAATTTATCCACCAGATTCCTCCGTCCCCACTTCCCGTCCCTCTTGACGGACTTGTTTTGAACTACTCCAGAAGCAGAAGTCTCTGTTTCCTGCCTTCGTAGAGTGTGGTTTTCATTTAGGAGAATCCCCCTCCATCCTTTCACTGAAGGAACTCCGGCCCCTCAGTGTGACGCCAGAGGTGAGCACGCCTTCTCGCTGCACGTCTGTCTCCTCTAGGTCGTGATTGATGAGCCTGCTTGCTCCCACTGGAGCGCCCGGCGCCTAGGGACAGGAGGACCCCGGTGGGCAAGACATTGATGAGGCACGGAGTGCCTGGCTCGGAGGCCCCAGCCGTCCTCTGTTGCACAGACTGGCTGGGCTTTCAGGAGGTAAAGATTAAGCTGCTGTGCTGGATGGTACCCGGCCAGGGGGCACCGGTCGTATTGTGGGCGTGATGAGTTTGGAAGGTCCTGTAGAATAAGGACTCTCTGAAAGGGCACATTTGTGATCCCTTTTCAGAGATGACAAAGCAGAGAGTAGGTGACCAGGCCCCTGACCCCTCTCTTCCCCTCCCTATTTCCGAGTCTCTGCAAAGCCACTTCTGTAATAGAAAAACCAAATGGTGGCTGTAGGCACCTCTTCCCTGCCGGGGTGGTCATGGGTGGTGCTCCCTACGTGACAGGTTCGTGGGAGGGTCAGCCTGTGGCCAGCAGCTATTTCCTGCTCAGATTCCCTTTGTACAATACCCACCAACTGCAGAGCTGGTGAGGCCAGGGTGGCTTCTCTTAATTAAATTAATTAATCTTTAGGGGTTAATGATGCATGTACCATATTTACCAAGAGAGTGTTATGGGATATTTATGGACTTCCCTCTGGGACCACCCCCACAACCAAGCATGAGACACAGCACACCCAAGGACTTTGTCTCTTCAGCCAAACTAAGATTTGGGTAGGAAAAACAGGTCTTAGAACCTCCCGCTTCAAGGGATAGTGTCGAAAGCAAATGCAGATTACTGTCAGTGGAGATGGGGCTCTTGACTCTTTTGGTCAAAACTTTAAGTAGATGAACAAGGAGCTGTTCTCTTCCTCTGGAAATCAACTTTAAATGGCCCCGTAGATGAACAGTCACGAGGGACCTGGCACTGGGATTTGTTTAGGTGTATATAACCCTTGACTTGACTGCCCGGTGCGTTGTGATCTGACAACGTGGCCTCCTCTTCTTGACTTTGCCCTGAAACTGTTCATGTCTTGCCTTTCTCCTTTCCAGGAGGTCCTGACTTCTTGGCTTTTTGTTTATTTGTCTAGTTTCATACTTTCCACACCTTATTTTACTTTCCTGGCCTTATTTTCTGGTATTCTTCCTCAAAAACCATGCTCCTTTTCTATTCTTCTTCCAGGGTTCGCTGAGGTCTTGCATTTTCTGATTAACCTTTCTCATCACAGCTGATCGTCCCTGCTCTGAATGCCGTCTGGACGCAGTGGTACCCGTACCAAGGATGACAGATGCTTGCAGGGGCCAAGCAGAGAGTGCACACGAGTAAGGAGGTCCTGGGAGAGATGATAGGAGCAGTGAGGTCCGTGGTCAACTGCAGTACTTGCTAAATAAATGTAGCTGGTGGCTGCTAGCAGGAATGCTGGCGCAGAGATTATTTTCAAGAGAAGCTGCAACTTCAATTTTTTTTGGTGAAAACTTTTTCTCCAAATACTCTTTAGTCACAAACAAATTTCCCTGCAGTTCTGCCTTGGCCCAAGAACCACCAATTTATGACTCCTGGTCTTTCATTCAGAAGATGCTTGCCATATCAGAGCTTTTGGCTGTAATTATTTGGTCAGAGTCTTTTCTGACCAGTAGGTTATAAACTCCATAAGGTCACAGACTAGATTTTACCCTAATTTGTATCAGAATTCATCACAGCGCATATACATTGTAAACAAACAGTGACTATTTATTGAACTTGACATCTGTTTGGTACTAAAGGACAAAAGACTTAGACCTGTATTCAAATTATCCATGGGTTGGGGGTGAGATGTGTGAACCATGAAGATAGAGAAGCACGTGTAAGACCTATGGGATTATGGAAGCAGGCACGGGTGACTTCTGTCTGATAATGTGTTAAGCATTAGAATTCAGAGGCCCACGCTGATTTCTGTAGCTCATTTTAAGGAGTAAAAGCAGGTAGTCACTGTGAGGTCCTTATATAGCTAGAGAATATTATCTCTTATTTTGAGTTGCTTGCGGGCCTCATGTCCATAGAGATTTATCAATGTAACACTTTCAAAAATTGAAGCGACTGTGATTCATTCCTGACTTTCTTAAATAAGACTGACCAAAAGCTTACAAAATGAGCTGTATGTAGTGAGTTGATATCTGAATGGTTTTGCATTTAATTGTTTGCAGAATGTGTTTCTTTTTCTAAGCCTCAGTTTAGGGAATATGGAGCTACTTAGTTTCCTGACAAAAGATGGCAGCATGTACAGAACCTTCTCCCGACTGGGAATTCTTGGGTGAGGATGCCAGAGGAATGATTCCAATTTAAGATGCGGTTTTATTATTATTCTCAAAAAAGCCTTTAATGCATATTATCAGCCTATTTGGTTGTGGCTTTTGGTCAGCGAGGGGAAAGCATCACAACAGAAAAAGAGATAAGAGCATTCAATATTGTAGGTTTAAAAAGAAATCCCTTATTCTCATAAAACCTATAATGTGGGTCTAGGGAGCGTAATGTGGTGATTTCATTGGAACTTGATGTGTACCACACGTCATTTCTCAGAAGGTAAGAATGCAGCAGAAATGGCCTTAAAAGCTTAAGGGATTAAATAACTTTAACAAGTTGTATGTTCTTCTTCACTCACACCCCTTGAAATTTGAAAGGACCAATCACTTTTTCCCAGGGCGTCCTAAGCAGGTGAGTCCTTCTTTAATGGGTGGCAAGCAGTGCAGTTTTTGAGGTAAGAAGAGATGGACGACTGGGGCCCAGGTTTTCCAAGAATAAGGGGTTTGCAGGCTAGTCCTGGGCGCCCCAGTAGTGCTCACCAGATGGGTCATTGGATTGCTTCATACTTCTCATCCTGGCTGTATTATTCGGTTTAGCAAACATCCAAAGGCTTAAAATATGCAAAGTACTATGACGTTCAGGGGTCCAGACAAGGTTGAGTAATGGGAAATGGGCTGGCCTGGAAACCAAACTAAATACAAAAACCTCACTCCCCAGGGAATGCCTGTCATGGAGTTAGGCCCCGTGCCTTCCGCTGTGAATTAGGATTCCTATTAATGTTGAAGAACACAGCCGTGCGTTGTGCTGCCCTCCCGAGCGGGAGGTTTTGTCTGTGTAAGTCAGTGGTCTGTGAGCAATGCCTGTATTTGAGGATGAAGTGCTAATTATGTCGGTCTAACGATGTTGGGGTTACTTCCTCACCACAGCTTACTCAATAGCAAACAGAACTTTTTATCCCTCGACTTCCAAGCAGTCAATGAATTATTGTTTGCCAGCTTTGAATAGTGTTTGCCAAGTTTGTAATATGTGGTTCTGGTTGTAATCCAGGAAGATGCTGGTCAGATTATGTAAATACTGATTAAGCCTATAGAATTACACTCAGGGCATTTTTTATTGGGTGTCTTCCTAGTGCATTGAATTTTCAAATGCCCTCTCTGTTGGGATGGTTAAGAACTTCGTGGGGCTAAAGGATGTGTGTTAAGATCGTTCTCCATCTCCCACCACATTTTTAACAAAGTGCTTGAATCATCAGGAAATTCAGATTGATGTTTAAAATCCCAAGTTTCTTCTGTAAGTGCCAGTTCACTTGAAATATGTTTTAATTCCTACATGATTTCAATACAGCGCAGTTTAGTAGACGTTTCAGCCACGATGGAAATGTCCTCTGTCTGTATTGTGCCTTCCCGTAGGCGTGAGCCTCACGTGGTGCTTGCAGGCTTGGAATATAGCTAGCAATGACCGAGGAACGGGATTCTTTTTTTTTTTTTTTTTTTTTTAAGATTTTATTTATTTATTCGACAGAGATAGAGACAGCCAGCGAGAGAGGGAACACAAGCAGGGGGAATGGGAGAGGAAGAAGCAGGCTCCCAGCGGAGGAGCCCGATGTGGGGCTCGATCCCACAACGCCGGGATCACGCCCTGACCCGAAGGCAGACGCTTAACCGCTGTGCCACCCAGGCGCCCCGAGGAACGGGATTCTTAATTTTGTGTCATCTTTATTACTTTCAGTCTGAATGCGAGTAGCCGCATGGCCAGGGGCGACCGTGTTGGACAGCACAAGGTTTCCGTAACGGTGGGAATTGCTCAGCTATTTGAAGACTTAGCTCTTTTAACGCAGTGGGGTCAGGGTTGGGGGTCTTTGTCAGGAAAAATGCCCAGCAAGCGGATTGTTGTCGCGCACTACTGAACAGCGTGCTTCTCAGACAGATAAAACCGGGATAAAACTTGAGCCGTTCTCCGCAGAGGTCCCTCTTGTGTGTTCTCCAAATGGTGGGCCGGACGGTCATCTTTCAGCGGATTAGCTGAAAGAATATCTACGGCTGGGCGCAATTGTTCCAGGCTCTGCACACCCTTTGTACGAGAACAGGGAAAATTTGTGTTATGACAATGGCTGACAAAATGTTTAGTGAAAGCTGCTATTGGCAGTAACTGAATCCCCGGAGGTTTCTTTCCAGCCCTCTCTGCTCCTGAAAGGTGCAGAAATACTTTTGACAGCATCTGTCCTGTTGACAGATGAATTGTTTTGACAGGAGAATCTGAAACCTTCAACTGAAGACACATTCAGATGTCGGGCCTGGTAAGGGGCGAGCGTGTTTGGAGAAATAAGTGAGATGCTTTAAATTTGTGTGCGTGTCAGCTGCCACCTGAAAGAAAGACCTCGTGAAAGGGTTTTTTTTGTTTTTTGTTTTTAACGAATTAACTCTTTGATTGTTCTTCTGATCCAACATGCGAATTCACACCCCTCTCTGCGCAATTTCCTTAATTGTTGAGAAATTAATGCTATCAATAAGCATAGCAGTCAAAGGGCTAAAAAAAAACACTTTGTTTAAGAATTATGCTGAGGTATCAAATCATTACGTTGTGTACCTGAAACTAATATAATGGTACATGTCAATTATGTCTCAATAAAAAATTATACTGGAAGGAAAAAAAACCCCAGTGCTCATAATAGCGTTCTTGATAATAGCGGAAGGGTGGCAATAACTCAAATGTCCATTAGCTGTTGAATGGATAAGTGGAATGTTATTCAGCCCTAAAAAGGAAGGAAATTGTGACACAGGCTACAACATGTACGGACCTTGAGGACATTATGCAAAGTGAAGTAAGCCAGACACAAAAGGACAAATGCGTGGCGATTCTGCCCGATTCACAGAGATAGAAAGCAGAGTGGAGGTTGCTGGGGGGCTGGGGGGGGGATGGGGTGTCCGTGTTTACGGGGTGCTGATTCAGTGGGAGATGACAACGTTGTGGAGCCGATGGCAGTGATGGTTGCACAGCCGTGTGACTGTGCTTAATGCCAGTGAGCCACACACATCAGCGTGGTTAGGATGGTAACGTCTTACGGTTCGCCTGTTTTACCACAACAGGAAAACATGCTGAGAGTTTGTCTCGCTGAGATGAGCAAACAAGAAAATGTCTCTGAGGATCTCGTTTCAGATTATATTTGTCAAGGAGACTACAGTAAATATTTTCCCCATTTCCTGATACAGCAGTTGAAGAGCAACAGCTTGTCCCAGGTTTTCGGACTGGTGGCGTCTCAGACCTCAGAGCTAGGCAGGTCTGTGGTCCCTCTGTCTTAGGGGTCCCACGATTCAGCCTCCGTCTTCTTTCTGTCATTGCTGGGAGGCACTCTGAGAGGAGAATGACCCTTTACACCAGTCTCTGACACTCTTTGTTGCCAACATGGCTTTTCTAGTTCATTCAGAGTCACAGAGTGGCCTCCTCCAGGCCGACCCAGGGGGAGCTTAGATTTCCACCTACAGGTGTCTGCGTCTTCGTTGCTGTTTCCTGGAATCTCAGCGTGAGGTCCTGATACTGTTGGGCTTCTTTATGAGACGAGTTTGCAAAAGACCCTTTTCCAAGGAGCCTTATCTAAAAAGCGGAATTTATACAACATTTTGAAATTTAAGTAAATTTTGTCTGCTCTTTAAGAGAACGACGACCAAAGGGCTGGCGTGATTTAAAAATGGCTTTCTTCTAATACCACTCCTGGAGTGGGGAATAAGGGAAATAATTTCATTCCAGATAGTTTACCCGTTAGTTGCCTGAGACTGGTTCCATCCCTGGCCACATCTGTAAGCCAGAAACAAGACCTGCATTTTGAACCTAATAGTTTGAAGAGTCAGTGGCCCAGAAGGCGATGTTAAAAACTGGTGGTCCTTAGTCCAGATATGGCCTGCAGATATGTTATATTTGACCCATCCAGAGTTGCCTTTTATTTATTTTTATTTTATTTATTTATTTATTTTTTAAGATTTATTTATGTGACAGAGAGCCAGCGAGAGAGGAAACACAGGCAGGGGGAGTGGGAGAGGAAGAAGCAGGCTCCCAGCAAAGCAGGGAGCCCAATGTGGGGCTCGATCCCGGGACCCTGGGATCACGCCCTGAGCCAAAGGCAGACGCTTAACGACTGAGCCACCGAGACGCCCTTCTTCTTCTTCTTCTTTTTTTTTTAAAGAATTGAAAGGATTTCACCTAAGCATTCAGAGTTTGAGCTTCTCTGAAAATGGAGAAGACTAGTCTGCATTGCCCTTGTTTCTGGAGACAGGAGCAAATGCCTCTTTCTATGGGCAAGCAGGTACTGCTGTATCAGCTTCTTTGCACTCCTGGCAGGGTGACTGTCCACACTACTTGCTTGCCCTCCAGGCCTCTTGCCTTTATGACTTCTGAGTCTTCCCCTGATGTCTTCTCCAGCTCAGTAACTCTCATTACTGATGATGATGCCAACGTTGTAGATACTGTAAACTCATATTATCTCTAGACCCAGAAACAGTATTTCCATCTGTCTTGTTTATGATAATGGGCTCAAAATAGAAGAAAATTTTAGTCTGTCCAGTCCTTTTTCTGATGTGGGAGAATTCTATTTGTGGATTTCCTTTCTCAAGCCTAACCTGTTGATTTCTGTGTACCCAATCATAAATACCCCCAAGCACAGACAAGCTTGCACTTGACTTCAGTATGTGGTTTAAAAAATTACCACCTTCAATTTTTATAGTAACATAATCTCTGGACAAATTGCTTTTAATTCAGGCTGTGCCCTGAACACAGATCTACCGTTAATTTCAAGCGTAGTCTGACTTTTATTTAGATGAATGTCTTGAGTCGACAGTGAAATGGCTATCAGCTGTACGTTAGTATTGATTGGAATGTCTCTGGAGTAAGTTTAAAAGCTAGTTGCCACTTATGTGCTGCCTAAATGATAGACTTGGAACTCCTGATTTGCAGTACCGTTAATTGGCATTAATGCCAATGGAATTAATAGCTGAGGTTAATAATGTTGACCTCTTCGGCATACGTGGGACTGAGTGTGTTTGGGTGGCAGGAAGCAAGGCACACTGTGCACCAAGGTCCAATTTTGACCACGTCTCTGTGGATTTCTGTTCTTGAAAGATCAAGCTGGTCTAGCCTGAGGGCTGATCCAAGAAGCTCGGCTGACTGAACACAGGTCAGCGTGCTCCTTGTGTGGGTCTAAGGGTATAGCTGGGGGATGAAAGGAGAGAGGGGTCGTTCTGAATGATCCTGGCAGGTGCCATCTTCCTGAGAAGGCTGCTCACATGTGAGGCTTTCACTGCCTTTGGTTAAGGCCAGCTATGAATTTTCCATAACCACAGCTCCTCTCTCCTATGTGACTGTCACTCCCAGTATTTATTCATTGATGGTAGGCGTGTCATGTTCAGGGATAGCCTTATGATTTGCTTCTCATAAGGTCTCAACTTTCTAAGCAGTTCCTTCAACTTTGTGCATCTTAGCGATTTTTAGTCATCAGATCTTGCTTAGACCAGGGTTTCTCAACCCCTGAATATTACCATTGACACTAAGGGCTGTCCTGCGCCATTGAAGGATGTTTACCAGCATCCTCTGTACCCCCCGCCTTTTCTCTGCAGTTGTAATAACTAAAAATGTCTCTAGATACTGCCAGATGTCATCCCTGGTTCAGAACCACCGATGTGTAGACAGTAAAGGGTAGGTTCCTGACCCTCCTTTTTCTTTACTACTGTGTGATAGTTGATGCTTTAGTAAAATATTAATATTTAGAATGCCCTTCGGAATAGCCTTGGACCTGCTTCAGTGCAAAATATTTGGATCAGTACACTCTAATGTGGATCAGTACACTCTAATGTAGGTAGAGGACTGACTTAACCTTAGAACTGCTTGAGAAGTTGCGAAGTGGTGAAATTATATTGACTGAAATCCATTTGAGTTTAGCCAATTTCAGTGATTTGATATTTTCACAGTGACTTGTTTATGGATGCAAGTGGGGAGGAGCTCTATCTGTAAATCTCAGTATTAATAAGATTACTTCAAATAATGTATGGGATAGGGGCCGTTAGGAGGGAGAGGGTCTGGTTTGGGGGGCGGAGTAGAAGATACCTGAATTTGGGGTTAAATGTTGCATGTTGATTTAATTGATTATTATTTATTTATTTATTTATTCATTTTTGCTTTTCCTTTACCAGAAACCTGAGTTATAATAAACTTTCTGAGATTGACCCTGCTGGTTTTGAGGACTTGCTGAATCTACAGGAAGTGTGAGTGCTTTCTCCTAAACCTCCGGTTGGGGGTGGGGACTAAGAGCTCCTGGGGAAACCCTTCCACCCGCCCTGGATCAGCAGTGTAAACTTGCCGGCAGGAGCGCGCTTGTCTGGGCTGCCTGTGACGGATGGGGCTGCTTCCTGAGCTCCGTCCCTGCAGCCCCTCCCTCCTCTTGGGCTGTCAGTGATGGGTGTGCTAGAATCCCGGAGAAATCAGGGGGACCTGGGGGGCGGACAGGAGGGGCCCCTCCCTTGTGGAAAGCTCGTGGACCCTCTGTGTTGGGATACCTGATCGGTACCTCCCCGCCATTGCCTGGGAGGTAGCGCAGCCCGCTCTGCAGAGGCGCATGCGCCGGCCACTGCTTCTGCTTCCCGGGAAACCCAGGTTTAGAAGAACGGCCACAGAGGCTGGCTTTGCCTCTCCCGCCTCCAAACAGAGCGAGGCATTATGACTGCCTGTGGCACTCTCAGCCAGACCCCTGGCTTGTGCAGGGTCCTGTAAATCAGGCCTCCCTCTTTCCTCCTCTTTGACTGTCAAGAACTCTGCTTTTAACATAGATATCAGGGTTATCAGGAATTTTAGTTCCACAGGGACTTTAGAGAAGCTTATGCATAAGTTGTGCATAACCACTGCAGGAAACTTAGAAAGTCTAGAAATATGTAAAGACTAATTCAAATCACCAGACCCTAATAACCATTAGGAATACTTGTGAAAAATACATACCTCCACGTGCAGAATTTTGGGATCAAACTGTATATATATCTTATAGTTTTGTATCTTTTTTGTACTTAACCCTCACATTTTTGAATATTTTATCATGTAAATTAAAATTTTTTAAATGTCCCACTTAAATTTTTATTTTTATTTATTTATTTGAGAGAGAATGAGAGAGAGAGAGAGAGCGAGCATGAGAAGGGGGGAGGGTCAGAGGGAGAAGCAGACTCCCCGCTGAGCAGGGAGCCGGATGTGGGACTCAAACCTAGAACTCCAGGATCATGACCTGAGCTGAAGGCAGTCGTTTAACCAACTGAGCCACCCAGGTGCCCCCACTTAAATTTTTATGTACAACTACCACACATGGATATTCTAGAAATTACTCACCCCATGCTTCTATTGTCAGTGATTTTTATTAGATATTATTAGGTAAGTATTTTACACATTTTGGCCGTTATATGTAACTGATAGAAGTCCTTGTTTATTATTCTTTGATTTCATTGTCGGATGATTTATCTAAAGGAAACTTAATTTCATCCCTTGGTGCAATTGGCAAAATAACCTGCATCCCCTAGCCCCATCTCCAAATTCTCCAAATTGTGGTTATGATTTCCATGTCTCTTTAAAAAAGGTTTAAACTTTCAAAGTTAAAAGAACTTCATAGTTGGAAGGAGCCCTTGGGATGTTCTGTCCAGGACCCTAGTTGTCCCTTAAGGTCAATAGCCAGCGGAGGGAGCAAGGAAGTGTGAGGTGGGTCACTGTGCTAATTTGACATAATAAAATACCCCCTTCTCCCTCCACCTTGGCTCTTCTCCCTCCTCAGAACTCCTGTTGCATTTGTGAGTGGGATGAGGCTCCTGACCACATCCTGGGCTCTTCATTTTGTGTATGACTGCTCTCCTTCATCCTGCTAATACTCTTATGAAGGTTGACCTTAGCTAGCCATTGTCCTAAGCACTGCTGTACTCCTAATTGTCACTGTCGCCTTCTCTAGACAGTGGAAGGAACCGAGGCATGGGGGCTTGGCTGGGATTGCATGCTAGCATGTGGTCAGATGGGGCCTGCCACCCCCCAGTTTAACTCCTGTGCTATGCTTTGTGTGTAACACTCCCTTCCTACCTGTGGAAGTCATGAAGACAGAGATTGCATCTTTTGGATACAATGTGGTGTAGTGGAAAAAAACACTGTTTTGGTAACAGACAGACCTGGATTTGAGTTCTGGTTTTGCCCGTTGCCTCTACGGAGTGTTATTTCCTTCTGCTACGTTTGGAACCACACAGCCCCCCAAGCTGGGTGCATTATTAAGAAACAAATCCTTGAGGGACATTTGGTTGGGCCTTTTACCACTGTGACTTCCTGCAGTCCCTGGTGTCACACTGGTATGGACAAGATGAATTCCCCGGAGCCCGGAGCAGCGGAACTTCTCACTGATGCAGATCCGGGCCTTTCCTGGAGGGAATTCTAATCCATCGTGGAGGCAGACGGTAAAGAGGCTGTCAGGAGTAAGGGGTGTGGAGGTGGGAAAGGATATTGAAGAAAAGAAAAAAAATCATAGTTGACATACAATTGCTTCTAAATTAACTGGGTTCAGGGCTTTCCCGGGAGCTGTCAGCTCTCCTAAACCCTGCACAGCCCTCCCTCTGAGTCTGGAAACCTCGGTGAGAGGAGAACCACAGGCTGGCAAAGCAGCAGGCAGTGGTTTAGCAGTGGTTTTATTTTGGAGGCCCAGAACCACAGTCCATCGTGGCCCATTGGAGAGAGAAAGCAAGGCTGTTGGAGGCCCCTGGAGGCCGTGAGGACGTTGGAGCAGCTGCTGCCAAGCCACACAGGCTGCGCTGCCCACAGCTCTGAGGAAAGCCCACCAGGGAGGGCCTCCAGCCAGGGGTCCTGGGCCGCCAGGCTCCTCTATTAATAAGAGGGGCTATTTATACCGTCCTCTTTAAGAGCTGCATGCAGGTCACGTGCCTGCCGCCTGGCCCGAGAATGCTCACTGTGGGTGCTGCTGTGTGCTTTCCAGGGCCGTTGACCTAAAATGTTCCTCAAGGCGGCCGGGAAGCCTGAGTGTGCCCTGCCTTTGGGTATTTATGGCTCACCCTCTGGTGTCTCCTGTGTGTGTGTGTGTGTGTGTGTGTGTGTGTGTAGTGTGTAGTGTGTGTGGTGTGTTGAAGGGAGGGCTGAAAGAACCAGGGGGTATCTTTTTGAGGCACTGCTCTTTGGCTGCGAATTACCGCCACCTGTTAAGCATTTACTCTATTTCTGGCTCTAAGCCGCTAGGTTTAATTATTTCAGCCGGGTCCTGCCACAACCCTATGAAGTTGATACTGGTGTTGTTGACATTTTTTTGCAGAGGAAACTAAGGCACAGTAAGGTTAAGTGACGTGCTGAAGGCCCTTCAGTTGCTAAAGGGTAGGATTGGGGTTGAATGAACTCCGAGCTCTCTGATTTGCAGATCCGAGCTGTAAAAATCCCCTCCTAATAGCCCCTGCTGGGCTACTCTGTCCGGTCCTTCAGTTTCTTCTTTTAAGGTGGGGCGATACTTAAGTGCCCTCCTCGAAGGGTTGGCATGTTATTCGGTGAGATGGTGCATGTGAGCACTCAGCAGAGAGTCTAGTGCACAAACTGCACACTTACTATTATTGTTTGTCGTTAACTTAAAGTCACTATCCCCTCAATCCCTATCCTGAAATAAGCACAGCTGGCCATCTGGTACAGAAACGATGTATCAGAAAGTCTTGCCAGCATAATTATTTAGTATGCCTTATTCTCAGGTAGCTAAAAGCCCTCATAGTAGTTACTGATGCATTGGCTCTGACTCTGAAACCTGTCCTCCTACCTGCTGTTGATGCCTTTGTCCCTTGTAAGAAGCAAAGCTAACTGAAGTGTCAACCTCCTGCCCAACTTTGATAGGAAGGGCAGCTCTCCTTGCCCTTGGCAACAACCAAAATGTCTCCCTGTAAGTGAATTGGCTAAAGAAATGATAGTTCATTCATACCAGCGGAGGACTACTCTGCAGCTGGTCAAAAGACTGAGGGAGATCTACAAGATACGTGACTAAGGGGAAACTGCACTATAGAACAGTCTGTATAATTCCCAAGCATCTGTGTAAAAGAAAACCAGGCACACATCTCTCAGAGCTGGCAGCCGGCACTTCCTCTTGGAGGCAGACGGGACTGAAGGAAGCTTCATTTTTCACTGTATATTTCCGGTTATCCTCTTTTGAAACGGTTTGAAGATTTTGCTGTGTGCTTAGATCAGCTGGTCAATAAATAATACGGCAACTTAGAAAAAAGGGGGCCAAAAAGCCCTGTAACCCAAAATCACGCCTTGGGTTTGTTTTTCATTGTCTGTGGAAGCCTCGTTTGATTGAGATAATATTTAATTAAAGCACTCTGAACGCTCTTCCTAACATTTTGCATCTTATAAAATAGAACTTCCTTTCAGCGAGCCAAGTAACGGAACATTTCAGAGAGAGCCCAGAAGGCCCATGCTCACCTTACAATGGGTGACCTGGAAAAGGTCCACCTCTAGGTTCTACCTGGGGTCAGGCAGTCCATGGAGCCCCTTTTCCCTTATATGCGTCTCTTCCAGCGCCAGGGTTGGGCCACGATGCGTGGGCTCATGCATCTGACTGAGGCACTGTTTGGTCCTGAATCATCATTAAAAGTCAGTTCAAGAAGCAGGATATTATAGAAGGATTTTTAGGTCCTCGGATGGGAGCCAGTGTGGGGGGAGTGTGAAGGGTAGAAAACCGCACAACCCTAGATACTCAGAAGATTTCATCAAACCCCGTCCTAAATTCTTGGTTTCCTTATTCATGGAGAATGTGCTCAACTTTCCCTCCGAGCTCTGGCCAGCTATTTTTGACTGGTCTCTATTTCAGGCTGGCAAGCTGGTCATGTCTCAGAGCAAGTGCGGTCTCTACTGCCTTCTGAAGATACTGTTCTCATGTCTGCGGGGGACAGCGCGCACAAAGAGAAAGCCAGTAGTGGTGACGCCAACTCACTTACATTTAGCTAGTGGTGCTTTTTATGTAGGAATGATTGAGAGGTACATGGGCCATGCAGCTCTTCTCCTTTGGACTCCAATTGTCCTCTGCATAAATCGAGCAGCCCTGTTGGGATCAGAGCCTGTGATCTCTGCCTAAATCTGTTTACTGCCACTCTAGTTATAAAATGCCCTGTTTATCTTTAGCACTGCTCCACTGCACCTTTATGCTCTGCTTCCAGCAGTTTGGGCAGGATTTGAAATCTTATTATGATGCCCCTTTTCCTTGTTCATTTATTTCTGTGCAATTTGTGGAACAGTTTCTGTTATGTGCAGTGGGGCTGGCCTGGACCAAGGTCATTCAGCATAAGTTCCCTAACAGAGAAGTCCATTCTGTCTGTTTCAGGTTTAGCATCAAGTCCAATCCTAAGCAGCCACCGTGTTACCTGAGGGTTTAGGAGCCTTCCGGCTTGCCGGCCTCTCCACTCGTGGCTCGCCTCTGATGTGCAGCCCTTCTTGGGTTGAGCTCTTGCTTGTGCCACTGTCTAGTTGTGTGGCCTTAGCCTCGTGATTGCAACTGAAACTTGACTTAGAGCCCTTAGCTCCAGGGTAGGGACCAGCATGAGTACCTGACTCAGAGTGGTGATAATGAAGTTGCATCATGCATGTGGAGTTGCTGCTGTACTTATAAAGAAATGGAGGGTAGTCAGTGGTTAGGAAGCTAGACTTGGGGGCTACACTCCCTGGGCCACTGCCTCTTACTACAGTGACCATCAGATTAGTCAACACCTCAGTGTTTCCATTTCCTTCTTGGTACAATGGGAATGTCCATGGGACTTACCCCCTAGGGGTCTAAAAGATGAGTTAACACACTGGAAAGTCCTTAGAGCCATGCCTGGCTCATAGTAGCCCCTCCGTAAGTTAGCTGCTACCAACATTATTATTAGCACCGTCATCGTGTTCTAGAAGAGATCCCTAGGCACTGAAGATGTCTTACACAAGCTACTTATTGGCAGCCGGCCCTAACCTTAGTTTTCCTTGCTCTGCAAAGATCTTAGGGTCTCCTTGAGTAGTAAGTACATTAATGGTACCATGAAAATGTATTAGGAGAGATTAAAACTGCTGGAGAGTTTTCATCAGCCCTGCACCAAGAAGGGAAATGGATCGCTGCAGGCTTGGAGGAGCAAAGAGGTGAAGCAGAAACAGGCTGATTCCGGGGGCAGTCAGATAAGAGACTGTTAAAGTAATTAATTGTCTACTTCAGCACGCAGACAAGGGCCCTTTAAGTGAAGAAGGGATTTGCCACATGATAGAGATCTGCTTTCTCTCTGCCAGATGCTTCAGTCATGAAGCTATTGAAACAGACGTTCTGTGTCCCACAGCCCAGTAATTGCCAAGCCTCATCTCTAACTGGCTCTGGCACTGCAGAAAGCAAATGGGATAATTCAAGGCCTTTTCCTTTTTTTTTTCCCCCTCCTGCTCACATCTATAGAAGATGGCAGACAACCAGATTATTCTGTTCAAGCCAATACTAGCTGTATACTTGTATGAATGCAGCTGTCATTTCAGTGGCCTTGTCTTCAAACGGGAAGAAGATGGTCCATGTAAGACACACTCTCTTAAGAAAAAAAGAAGAGAACCTAGCGTTATCTCTTTGATTCTGCATCTCAGATACAGTTTCTTTCCAGCCTGTCAACCAGCAGAGAGCTAGATCCCCGTGCTCTGGCTTTCTTAAGGATTTTTGGGCTCACTTCCCAAGTCCGATTTTGGATTCTCTTCCCAGATTTGGAAATACATGTCCATGTAAGGAGGCTGGGTTGCAGAGCCTCTGGGGAAAGACCCAGCGAACTGTGTTTTGGTTTGCGGGCTTTCCCTTTCATGAAGACATAAGAACTCTGGAAATACAGATTTAGACTGCTGGAGCAGGAAAGGGGCTTGGAGAGCATGTCTGGTCTGCGGAGGGTTTTCAAAATGTCTTTATGCAGAAGCGTGTGTCTGTATGTATATGTTCCTGGCAAACGTGCCTGGAGGCTTCATCTGAGTTCAGGGAAGCTGGAATCACAAATAGATGAGACTCTGCAAGTCCAGGTTCCTTGTTATTTGTTGCACAGCTGAGACACTGGAATAACTGGCCCACATGTTCCGAGCTCTTCGGAACTCTGAGCACGGGTGAGGCTCTGGCCCTGGGTGCGAGGGCGTCACCCTCTGGGGATGGCAGAGCTGTGATTTGCAGAACCCCGTGTCACAGACATGGAAGAGCAACCAGGAGGGGATGGTCTTTCTCCCCAAACCCTTTTCTGACTCTTTCAGCCTCATCAGTGGTTTCAGGGTGGTTTTGTTTTGCATCATGTATTTTGATCTTTCATCACTGTTCCCTGTTTGTCAGTGTTGAATTCGGAGCTAGTTGAGAATCTGGAAGGCAGGTAGCACCCCCGAGTGGGTGTTAACTAAACCATAGGTGTGACAGATGTTCGTTTTTGTGAGCTCACGTGACTTCTCTATCTTTAAAAAACTCTTTTAAAATTCTTTATCTTTTGGGGCACGGTTGGGTAAGTGTCTGCCTTCAGCTCAGGTCATGATCCCAGAGTCCTGGGATGGAGCCCCACGTCGGGCTTCCTGCTTAGTGGGGAATCTGCTTCTCCCTCTGCCTCTGCCCCTCTCCCTGTTCATGCTCTCTCTCTCTCTCACAAATAAATAAAATCTTAAAAACAAAATTCTTTGTCTTTTATTGAACATTGCAGTATCGTCTTCCCTTGGCCAACTTGGCACTGTTTTTTGATTTACTTTGTACGAGATTTTTCAAACTGCCAATTTAAAATGAGAAATTTCTTCTTGTTGTTACAGGTACCTCAATAACAATGAGCTGACAGCCGTGCCGTCGCTGGGTGCTGCTGCTTCTCACGTCGTCTCTCTCTTCCTGTAAGTGATGTCACTCGGGGAAGCCTGAGCTGGGTTGTGAAGCGGTGGTATTGTCTTGCAGACATTTGGTGGTAGGAAAACTTGTGTCCCGGTGCTTGCTGGTGCAGAACAGCCTTTCTCCACATAGCCCTAATGCTCGTGACAAGTGCCTTGCTCGCTGTTTTGAGGTTTGTAGAATTAAAACCGGAAGACTCGCCTCACCTAATTTGGGGGGAAATTGGTCTTCTCCGTGCCAAGAGGTGTATAGAATTAATAAGTGTCTTGGTCCTACTGGGTAAATTGCAGCTTGGAGTGAATGAGCTGGAGTGAAAGGAAGCCGTGTGAATTACCAGACAGCAAGCTCATGTTTGTGGCAATGAATCTGGTCACGTGACCCAGTTCACTTTTACAGCTTTAAAAAAGAAAATACCCCCCGGCCTCTGAAATCAAGCTAAAAGTAAGGAATCTGTTGATGTGGTCAAGTGTTCGACAACACGCTGGAAATGATAAAGGCTATAAAGGGACTTTAAAAGGAAGGGAGGATGCAAGCGGGACGTGTTCTCATCGGAGCTGCTAAGAGCCTCTGCTCCTGAGCGATGCCCATGTCAGCCCTCAGCGGGAGGGGCTTGCTTGTGTGAAACCCGCCCAGAGGTCCTTCCAGATT